>NW_024080906.1:67933-555562 GCF_003009895.1 Hyaena hyaena | reverse complement strand
GGGCATGGAGGAGGGCACTTGTGGGGATGAGCACTGAGTGTTATGTGGAAACTAATTTGACAATAAACTATTTGTAAAAAAAAAAAATAAAAAAAATAAAAGATTTGTAGTAAGAAAAAAAAAGGAAAGGTGAAGTCAGATCTCTTGCGGAATTACAGAAATGTATATGAAAAGCCCGTTTTCTGAATTTCCAATTAGAATGCGGTTTAATTAGATGATAGCTAGTCAGACCGTGGCTTTATGAGGTCTAACTCGGAGCTTCTCAAATGTTCACGTCCTTACAAAAGTCTGAGGATATTATTAAAATTCAGGTTGTGATTTAGTAGGTTTGAGATGGGACCCATCTCAGTGAGGGTTATATTTCTAACAAGTTCCAGGGGATGTTATGCTTCAAACACTGGTTTAAAACCAAACACCCAGAAGTGAGGAATAAGGAGACCACAAATGAATTACCACAATGCCCACCCCCAGGGCTCTGAAGGAATGAGACACAGGGTAGGTAACTTGGGGTATGTGTGGGGTTGGGGGGGGGGAGAAAGATTTATTTTCCTTCATATTACCTTCACATAAACGATGCCTCTGGAAGCCATTCATCTAATTTATTTCTATGAACATTACCAACAGGTTATGTAGGGCATAACTTGTCATCATGTACTCTTAGAAATCCTCACTTTTCTGAGAGTGGGGTCTAAAGGCACAGATAACCTGCCATGCATGACCAGTTTGTAAACAAAATGCCTCAAGATGATTTTTAAAGGATCTGTGGCCAGATTTACAAATCCACAAACTGTAGAAAATAAAGAAGAGAAATTACTTAAAAAGTAAGTTAGAAAACTGGAGATGATTCCATAGAATGCCCATCCCAAAAATACCTCATTTTGCACCACTCATTTACATGTTTTCAGCTGAACTTGCTCTTATTTTGTGAACAACCTAGATAATTTTTCACACTGTCCACTTCATATAGACAAATCCTGAATGTAATTAGAAAAAAAAAAGTTCATCTGGTTGCATATAATCCAAAGCATAGAACTGAAGCATAGAATCCAAGGCATAATATACAGACATTAGATATAAGTGACAGAAGACTTTAAGGTACAATTAAAAAATTGGCTCTGGCTATATTTATCATTGTCCTTTCTTGCATAAAAAATAGTCTTTCATTTTTAATGAACAATTAAAATTTTACTAAACATTGACACTTTGGATAGCAACAATGCTAATAAATGGAAATTTTATCTGGCCTGAATTCAGCCTATAAAAACCTCTTATTTATTGTTTCAGAGTAACAACTACTTTATCTGGGTCAGTTTATTTAGTTATTTTATATTTTAAATATATTAAAAATATGTGACCACATAATATTACCTGGCTTTGAAAATTAAGCCTGTGGCTCTGTATGTTCTGTGTAGCAATTCTCTGAACTTGTTCCACAAGACAGGAAGACATAGTATAAAAAGAGTATTGAAACTGTTTTCCATATCCTCAGCTTTATCAGGGATAACACAGAAATCCCCATCATTCATACAGCCGAGGTAATTCTAAAGCATTAACAATTTATCTGGCTTATATGTTATAACAACTAGAAAGTGTATATTTTTAAACCAATCACCAAATCCAACCATAATACAAAAAGGTGCATTGCAAGTTTGCCTGGTACAATTCATAATGAATGAAAAAAATAAGGCATGCTTTTGGAAAAGCTGGTGTCCAATAAGTTTGACAGTAAAAATCTCATCCAAAGGGGTTAAAAAAAAAGGTATTTTGAAAAACATACTGCTTTGCAAGAAATGTACTATCTTTGAAGTGTAAACCTTTTTGTTCCCTGAATTTGTCAGGATGAACAATGTAAAGTGTTGCCTTTTGCAAGACAAAGTTGTTAACGGCTGCTCTACTTGTGTATATATAACTTTGATTACAATGTTCTTGGAATTCTTTCACCACCCCTTATCATGGGTCCAGTACTGCTCTTTTTTTTAGTGATTATTTATTTTTGAGAGAGAGAGAGAGACAGATCATAAGCCAGGAAGGGGCAGAGAGATAGGGAGACAGGATCTAAAACAGGCTCTAGGCTCTGAGCTGTCAGCACAGAGCCCAACACTGGGCTCGAACCCACAAACTGTAAGATCATGACCTGAGTGCAAATGGGATGCTTAAGTGACTCAGCCACCCAAACACCCCAGAAGAACTGCTCTTTAAGAGCTTAGTTCAAACAGGGCTCTCAGGTGGCCCTAGTCAAGAAAAAGGTTTGTTGTCCAGGAACCTGTACTTCCTCTCCACATTTTCCCCTCTTCTCTCTGGCTGGCATTCAGTGTATGTCTGGTGTAAGCAATCTGTTTTTCTTTATTTCTTACACAAAGTCAAAGTTTTGTTACAGGAAAGGAAAACCTATTTCTGATGACAATAGTATAGTTAACAGAAACATCTCCTAAAACTAAATTAATACTTGACAAATCTATTACATTTTCTTCAGGGATCATATGCATATTGCATAACAATTGAGTGTAATTCATGTTTTATGTATTATTAGTAAATTAGTATTTCTAGAAATTCTTTTTTTTTTTAAGGAAGGGTCTCCCAAAAGCTTGGTTAAAACAAGTTTTCAATACAAACACAAAAAGTCGATATATATTATGAAAATAACTTATCATTCATAAAGTAGAGAAAATGTAATAACAGAAAAATAATTTAGGTAAGATGAATTCTCTCTACCCTTCCTTCCCTTTCTTTCTCCATTGTTTTTGAAATCCTTAAAGTATCATAAATATGCAAAAAGAAAAAAAAGGACAGCCAAATGAATACTAAAATAGTCAAAAGTAGTTGAATTTGAGATGAAATGGCCACTGAGGAAATTGATCAATAGAAGAAATAGTTGTAGGTGACCAGACCTTAGATATCATTCTGGACTCCAAGAGCATGGTCAGGGGAATTCTTTTGCATTAGTATCACTTGCCAACTTATTTGATAGGTAGGTGCCTGAGCCCTGCCCCAGACCTCTGAATCAGGGTCTTTGGAAGTTGGACCTTTTTTTTTTAATGGCCAAGATTTTTTTCTTCTTTCTTTTTCAACTTTATTTAGTGTGTGTGTGTGTGTGTGTGTGTGTGTGTGTGTGAGAGAGAGAGAGAGAGAGAGAGAGAGAGAGAATCCCAAGCAGACTCTGTGTTGTCAGCGTGGAGCCCAATGTGGGGCTCTATCTCAAGACCATGAGATCATGACCTGAGCCAAAAATCAAGATTTGAATACTTAACCAACTGAGACACCCAAGTGCCTCTAGAAATTGGGCCTTTAATCAGTGTTGTAAACTAACCCCTCTGAAATTCTTGTGTACGTCATAGTTTGAAAAACTCTACATGATTGGAAGCAACTGACCTTGTGTGCTTGACAGTGAGTGACAGTGTCTAAGGCTAATAGTCTTTTCCTTGCATTGTAAATGTGCAAAAATGTCATGTTGCTTCTACAAAGTAAAGTTTACCTATTCTCAAGTTATCTGCCCCTGAAAACTCTTCATGAACTAGAAAGGTGCAACTCTGTTCTCACCAAAGCTATCAGTTTCCTGAATTTGTCCTCAAATTTTTATGATATTTCTCAAATCAACTATCAGGTATTAAGTCTCTAAAAAATCAACACAAAATACATCGACTAACAAAGCTGAGTTTATTAACTTACTAGAGTAAGGGAGAACGTTACCTAATTGAATCTTAATAGTGTCTCAAGAAGGCAAATGTCATTTATAGGATGTTTATAGGGTCTGGAGTCTGGGTTAAGTAGGTCTCAGGGTCCATAGTTCAAGGTGGGGAGCTGATTGGACTTGGGTAACATATGTGACATAACAGTTTAGTATTGGTGGATTTAAGAGGACAAGGCCTTAACATGAACCTTGATAAAGTAAGCTGAAGTTTGGTAAGTGAATTGTTTGCCCAGGGGAGCAATCAATTGGCCTGGTAAGAGAGCCAAATAATTGCCCAAACAAGTTGGTTTGTAGGAATTTTCCTAAAGCAAATAGCTGAGTTATTTATTGGTTTTATAACCCTATCATCTAGGGCAAGAATTTCCTGCAACAGGTAGTTGAGTCATGTTAATGCAGATAGCTTTAGTTCTCACTAAAATTTGCTATCTATAGATAGAGGTGGTCTCGCTTCTGAAGCCAGTGAGGATCAAAGAGGGCTTTTCTGAGATCTCTTTACCCTAACTTCTTAGAAAACTTCATTCAACAGATGTTAATTGAATATTCAGGAAAAGATGGAAAGGGTAGGTGCAGATACTGTTATTGTCCTCCCTCCACAGACATACCAACGGCCCATCATAAACATTAATAATCAATCACAACATTCCTTCCCATTCCTGTTAAACTTGACCTCATGATCTTTTTCAAAGTAGCATTTAAGGCAATCATTTTCAATTCATCAGAGTAGTCACTCAGACTGCAAACTAGCAGACTGTGTTAGGCATTTGAGAAATATGAAAGTGAATCAGGCAGACATTGTATTCTCAAGGAGTTTGGAATGAAGAAATCCCAGCATACCCTAACACTATTGCTATGTGTCCAGTTAGAGAAAGTGCACATGAATGTGAGTAATAGAAAGTAAGTCCAGATAGAGAGCTGGTGGCCTTTATTAAGTGATCTTTAAGGTGAAACTAAGAATGTGTGACACTTACATGATAGAGAATGGGGAGTAACTGAATCAGGAAAAGCTGGGAATTTAAGAATCACAACTGTGTTTCACGAAGATTATTATTCTTAAAATAGACAAGAGATTCTATAAATGCAGAGAACAAGTATGAGGCTATTGTAAGAATCTTGAAATAATATAAATATAAGAACAGATCAGTCATAGGTACATGGAAAGGAAGGGGTAGGTGAGAAGAACATGTTAGAGAGATTGAACTGACAAGTATTGACTTCAGTGGTTAATTGTAGAGAAGCAATCAGAGGGAAGAAATGACTTTTAAAAATACAGATTTCATATTTTGAGCACCAACAAAAATTTAGTTGTTAAACTTCGAACAACAATGAAAGGAAACAGTTTCAATCAAAATTCAATGTTTATAAGGGAGGTTAGAGAGAGGTTTGAGAGGATTTGAACACTGCAGTGGATATTTTCTTATTTCTGTCTGCTTAATTGTTCTTCCTTTGAGAAATTACTTATACTCTTCTCCATGTGACTTTCTGAAAGTTTGAGAGAGAGAGAGAGCGTGCACGCATGCATCATTTGGGGAGGAGGAGAGACCCAGAGACCCCCAAACAGGCTCTGCACTATCAGCACAGAGACCTCTGTGGGGCTGGAACTCACGAACTGTGAGATCATGACCTGATGAGCCAAAACCAAGAGCTGGATGCTCAACTGACTGAGCCACTCAGATTCCCCTCTCCATGTGACCTTTCTGGAATACAGAAGTACAGACCTTACCCCTCTTCACCGCAGGGTTGTTGCATATCCCACACTAGACCGATTATTGGCCCTCTATGGGGAATTTGATCCCTACGGGGGAACACTCAGGAATGAAAGGTGGTATGATCACTAAAAAAAATTTATTTTGTATTAATGCCATTGAATTCCCTAAGATACCCTAGTTCTTATCTTTTTGGAGAGCTGATGGTTCAGGTCTTCTTTTGAGCCTGTGAGCTATTCAGTGAGAGCCGAAGCCAACACAATTCCTTGTCCCTGCATGAGGCAAAACTGAGATCCAGCAAATATTACTTAGCTTCTTGCTCCAGGATATACGTGTTCCTGGAAGATAAGACTGTGAACCAATTAAAATTAGGACTATTAGCTTACTCATCAAAACTCATTTCAAGGCCCTTGCCTCACTGTGCTCATTTAACCTAAAATTAGTATAAATTCTGCCCAGATAGTTCCCTGACTTGCTGACTCACTTTACAATCATTATATCCAGATGTTAAGACCGTGTACATGTTGGCCTTATTTAGTGTAGTAGATCTAATGAACCTGGATCAGCAGGTGTTTCTGGTGGTCTTTCAGGGAGCCAAAAGTCAGGATTAGTAAACAACTAATAAATTCTTTAGTTTATGGATAAATCAGATAGAATTAAATTATGTTGTCTGAAAGTAAATATTGCTAATTATGTCCCATAAAATTAGACTGTCAATTTCTGGAAGGCAAAAAAAAATTGTTATATTGAGGGATAATGTTAAGCCATCTAAAGTATTAAAGAAATACTGCCTGAGTGGCTCTGTTGGTAAGCGTCCAACTTCAGCTCCCATCATGATCTCATGGTCTGTGAGTTCAAGCCCTGCATCAGGCTCTGTGCTGACAGCTCAGAGCCTGGAGTCTGCTTCAGATTCTGTCTCCCTCTCTCTCTGCCCCTCCCTTATTCATGCTTTGTCTCTCTGTGTCTCAAAAATGAATAAACATTTAAAATGTAGGGGTGCCTAGGTGACTCAGTCGGTTGAGCATCTGACTTCAGCCCAGGTCATGCTCTCATGGTCCATGGGTTCGAACCTCGCATTGGGCTCTGTGCTGACAGCTAGCTCAGAGCCTGGAGCTTGTCTTCGGATTCTGTGACTCCCTCTCTCTCTGACCGTCTCATGCTCACGCTGTATCTCTCTCTCTCAAAAATAAATAAAACATTAAAGAAATTTAAGACATAAAAAGACAAACTTACTACTTTGTGCCATCCCCAGTCTCTCAGTTATAGCATATTGCCTTAATAAAAGTAGATCCCCAATATCTATTATTTGACTATGGCTGTATCTATTGTGCTAATTACATAAGGTCCATAACTTTTAGATTAAATACTACAGTAGACACTACTGGGCTGTCACCCATTACCTCATGGATTCTCTTTTCATTTCAGCGGAAGGCAGCCCTTGATATCTACATCGCAGCGTTACCATCATTATCTCATGGCTGCCCTAGGGAATTTGTTGCAGAGACAGCCCTTAACTAATAACTGACGAGCATAGAAGCTTAATTCACCAGGGTTGTTTCGGGTTTCTCAGGGAGATAAATTTTAGTCATCCAATGTGGTAACTGGATTAAATAACACACCCTTCATGGATTGTTTTCCCTCTACCACCTCTCCACTCTCCAGTTGTACCTGGAGAATTATACACAAACATGACATTCTTCAAACATGCACAAATATGACTCAACAACTTTTTGTTTGAACGTAATGGAAAATTGATTTTGTCTAGAGTATCTAAATAAGAAGGATTTATTGATGGGTTCCTGGAGCTTATTCCCTGGATGAGCAGGAGATGAAGCACACCTCGGATTGCACATACTCCTTCCTTCAGGGTCTGCCTCTGGAGAGACCTCAACTCCTACATGGAATTCTTCAAAAAGAATGATATTTTTAGCCTTTCCCAGCAAAATAGTTCCTAGAATTGTACCAGAGATCATTTCTGGTCAAGAGTCAGCTAGATCCGCATACTCCCTGACAAGAATGATGTCTGGTTTGTCTCTATCTGTTGTCTAGCACAGTGCCTATCACAGAGTGGGTAATGAATAAATGTCTGCTGAATGAATCTCCATGGTCTAAGTAGGTGGTCCACTGGGCCTGATAATTCCAGATATATGGCAATTACAGCAGACTAGAATTGAACCGTGCTGAGGTATGAAAGGAATTTATTTGTTTTAACCAGTTCATACCTCAAAACCAGGACTGATTCATAGGCAACATGCACTGGGATGGTTGGACCAATTGTCCATGGTTATCCAACCCAACATCTGCTTTGCCTGTTGCGATTGGTATGAGCCCATGCTCTCCCACTTATTAAATAGATTCTTATTATCCATGTCCATAACCATTTTTATCAACTACTTTATTTCAGATATGCTTATATCTTGCCCTTGATATTTAGAGAGAATGCTCTCATATTCTTAGATGTTCTTTGTTTTATATCTCTTCTCACCATTTCCTTAGCACATCAGAGAGAGAAGGTGTCTTGGCCAAAGTCATTGCCCATTTCTAAAGCAATGCACCTGATCATGCATCCATGCATATATTTGTTTTCCTCCTTAGGAATTATATTTCTTATCACTGATTGCATTGGTCTAGTGCCAGTCTCCTCTGTGCCATATTAAACAGCATAAATATTAGTTTTGGTTGATACCATAGAACATTACTTATGATAACCTGGACAGTTTTAAGTCACTGTTAAAACCAATCATCAGAAAATAATGTTGTAGTATCTAATTAGGTAAGGCACTGTAAAAGTGGCAAAGGGGATATATAATAATTCAACAGTGATGTTTGCTAAATATATATAAGATTCCAATCCAAGTCTGGTACACAGTATTTATATAGCCCCAGGCAATTAATTTAACCCTTGTGTCTCACTCACTTATATGTAAAATGATGCTAATAATTATTGTGCAGTTTTGATGTGAAATTTTGAACACATAGATGCTCCTTAATACATACTAGACACTCAAAAATGCCAACTGTGAGAACCATCAGTCTAATTGCAGAGTTGAGATGTAAAACACATGTAACCGTCTAGAATATCACATGATAGATATCAGAAAGCATTTTTCACCTGTACAGAATCTATAGTAATTGTGAATTGAGGGGAAACAGCCATTCTGAGCTGGAAAAATCTAGGGAAGCCTTTTGGACTAAGTGAAATTAGAATTGAGTCTTGGAGAAGGGGTAGACTTTGCAAAAACATGCTCCCTGTCTTAAGAGGAGACAGTGTAAGGTGTGTGAGGGTCCCTGGGCCAAGTGCCCTAACCACACTGAGGCGTCCAGGCTCAGGGGCTGTGGACAGGGGCAAAATGAGCCTATGAGTCCTCTCTTTGATCATGAAGAGATCAGATTAAGAACGTTAAAATTTGGCTATAATCACAGTGTAATGACTATAAAAAAACAAGACTGCAATAGCTAAATTTTTCGAGGAAGCAGGCAGAGTAGGGGCAGAGGCTGGGAACTTTGCTGACAAGGTCATGGCTTATTGAAAGATTAGATGAATACACTCAGTATGTACTTTTTGAGAATCAATATTTCTCTTTTTCTTTTCATTCTCCCTAGGATAAGCATATCCAGAGTGGTCAAAATGAATGATGAAACTAAGTTGCTTTCTTGTTTTTAATTTTATTTTAAAACAAGTTAGGAAATCACACCTATTTCACAAAGGAAGAATCGTTTTCTAACTCTTTGCCTGGGTCATGCAGGACTTTAATGTTTTTCCTGCCTTGATTGTATTTATTAGTAAGAACAGTATTATAAGTTATAACTTCATGGAATAGAAAAAGTATTTCATAATTTATATTTTTAATTTGACTTAAAATGGACCAGATTTTTATGAAAATATATTTATATAGAGTCTATCCAAAAGAAACCTTTAGAAATGAGACTAATGTAAAAGGACAAATATGCTCTAGACTTATTCTTAAAATCATCATGTACTATGTAGAAATGAAGGTGTTAACTTCGGTCTTCATGTCCATTTTTATGTTACCCATGTGTCAACCGAATTATAGGTGTGAGAGCCATTATCTCTCAGGAGCACCTTGAAAAAGAGATGTCTAATCTCAATAATGTGACTTTTCACATTAAATAAATCCACCATGTTCAGTAGTTCTTCGTTCTTAAAGGAAAAAGGTCTTATCCTTCCTCCCATTCACTTCTTCTAATCTTAAAAAGAAAAAAAAATCAAAGAAATTCGATTTTTTACTAACCAGAATTGATTTTGTTTCTTTCTACTTGGTATTCTTTATCACATGGTACATGTGGGGGTGTGGGGGTGTGCGCGCGTGTGCGTCTGTGTGCGTGTATCTGTGTGCGTGTGTGTGCACGCGTGCATGCGTGTGTATATAATGGATGAGTTAAACTCAGGAGATTCCATTTGCTCAACAAATGTTTACCATAGAAACTATATTCCATAATTTTGTCTTTTCTCTGTATTTCTTATACTAAAGTATATGCTTATGAAAAAAGCAATTAGCCTAATAAGCCTAGTTTAATGAGCACACCTCTGAGGTAAATCTTAGACAATGCTGAAGAAAATATTCAACTAGAATTTTGCAAGGCTCAGGAGGCTTTCACTTCCGCTTTGCAGATAAGATGCATTCGAGGAGCATCCTGCAGGGTCTTTAGTTTCCTTTAAAAAAAAATCTGCTCTATATACTTTCAACTAGTTCTACACTAATAATACTGTGTGGCTTGGCATTTGCAGGAAAGTTTCTGACCAAAATCTATTCAATTTTGGCATCAATGCTGTGTCTTCTCCCTTATGATTGCATGAGATACAGTTCATGGATTATAGAGAATGATCACTTGAGCAATAAAAGGTAAAGAGAAAAATACTTTTTCTGTAAATTTAACTTTAGATGACTTCTCTCTCTCTCTTTACCCAAAACAGGATATCCATCCCACCCGACTTTCATGTTATCGCAACGTCTTCAATGAAACAGGAATAAATATTGATAGAAAAACAACACAGGAACAAAGGTAAAATTACATATTAGCACTAGTGTCCCCAACCGGTATCTTGGTTTACTGAGTGACAATAAGTTTTTATTTTTATTTCACTTATTTATATTTTGATGATTATGGAGAGACAGGCAGCCCACAAACATATAGATATGGCTGTAATGCAAAAAGATAAACATACTGGCTATAAAGTATTTCTAGACACAAGTCTTAAATGAATGGCATGTACCCTACTTCATATTTTAATTCAGACATGAAATTATTTAGCTTGAGAAATCCAGAGACAAGGTTCCCTCCAGTCAGAATTTTAGAGCTAGAAAGGACTCTCAAGATTACTTAGTCCAGCACTCTGTATCAAAAAAAAAGGACTACAGAGGTAACTGGCAGTTGGTTTTAATTCAGGGTAGAGACAAGGCTAGAGTCCATATCTTCAGTAAACTATAAAATGCTCTTTATTTCTCTTTAATCACTATCAAAATAATATCCTCTTATAACACTTTATTGTAAACACAGATTACAAAATCTTAAATATTCAACACTGCAGGCTTTGACCAATTGGCATGATCACCCTTGTCTGTGTGCCACTCTGGTATTCACTGGCTGAATGTCAGCTCTGCTTGGTAACTATTAATGAAGATTTCTTCATGTTTCCTGACACACTGTTCTCGTATTAATACGGCTAAGAATTGTGCCCCTCTTAGTTACAGTGCCACGTTATTATGCCAGGTTTCAAGTGGGGTGAGGTCTGACCTCAAATGGCTTTCTGGCTTAGACAAGTCAGTCTAGCCCTCTCGGGATATTTTCTTTTTTCTTACCTAATGGACGTGAGCGGCACCTGGCACTATATTATTACTTCATCCTCTTTAAGCCCACAGGCTATTTCAGCTTATAAAGGTCATGTCTTATTTTAGCTACTTTCAACTAATTCATAGCCATCAGAAAATGATTTAGAGAGCAGATTCACTGAAGACTATCTATACCATGACCAAAGCTCCATTTGATTCAGTCAAATTGGTAAAAATAGTGGTTTCCTTTTTTTTTTTTTAATTAAACAACGGGTTAATTTATTGTGTTACCTTTCAATAATAGTGCTGGATTGTTAGTGAAAACATTAATATTTTATAAGGTTTTAACCTAGGTGGAATGCCACCAGAATTTTGACTGCTTGATCAAAAATATCCACTAGTAAAACTCCTCCTTGGGAATGACCCCTAGCAGTTTTACAGTCACCTGCTGATAATTTGATTTAAATCACATTTCCCCAATCTGTTGGTGAGTACCATATGCCATTTAGGATGGGATGAAGGGCTGTATTTTGGTGAGACATATTGTGTCTATTTCCTTCTCCAACCTAACAAGTTTGTCAATGTAATAGAAAAAGATTATTTTTATAGCTTTTTAGAACTTGGTGTTTGAAAGCTTTTCTTAATTGGGTTCAATAATTTTTAACAGAAGCCACATGGTCGACAGAAAACTGTCGTGACTAACTTGAGCATGATAGAAAGTAAGGTTCTTTTAATAATTAATAGCTGCTAAAAGGTCCCATGCATTATGGAGAGAGGAGGGAGAAGACTAGATTTAATCAGAAGATTCAGGAAGGAGGGTTGATGAGAGAGATTAATCAAACCAGAGCATGGTCATATAAGGGACAGGATCAGATGATTCACTCACAAAAATGAGTAAGAGCAAAGGAAGCAGAGGGTGAGGGGAGAGGGTGACATGATGGAGAAGGTCGCAGATGTGATGGTAGTCAAATGTCAAACCTCATTAAAGAAGTTGTCCACAACATCTCTAATGAGCTGGAAACAATGTGTGACAAACGTGGTTAGAGACTCTTTTGCACAAATTCAAACTCAGGCCAGGTTGCTCAATGGGTCTTCGGAGAAATGACAAACTCTGGAGTGAATCCTAGCCAAGGAGAGCTGTGTTAGCAGACTTTCCCTAACCACATAACTTTGGCAATTGAGACACAGATAAAGATACCTTACCTCCTTCAGGTAATACTGAATTGGCTTCACCTATATGTTGCCACTTATAACTGCTACAGAAGGTATCAGGGTTAGAGAAACTAAAATGAGAACAACAACGAACAAGGCAACACAGTTTTTCTAAAATGTCAGGATCTAGCAAGGCCAGGGGCCAGATATCAGTGAGCAGGAGAAGGATTTGATGGAAATCTGTATTCCTCTGCCAAAGGAGTTAACTACACTGAGCCACCTAAGCCATCTGTATATGCAGAATGACCTTGGCAGAAGTGGAACACATTATTTGTTTCCATGGAAGGTTATTTTTTTTCTTTCTGTTTTTTCCCCCCTAAGTCAGGCTACATGGTCTAGTGCAGAAGTGTCCTCACTTATCCTGCCAAGAACTCCTGGGCATCGGAGGAAATGTGTATTTCTTTCAAATTTTTGATCTAAGTTTGTCCTCCATGTATGCTTTAAAATTAATGGATTAAAAAATTCATCAGACCTCACCTCATTTTTTTTCTTTTCTTCCTCCAATTATAAGTTGAAGGAATGATCTTCTGCAGACATCTATTGATTATGTCACTCTCTTTAAATAACTTTAAAAGAACTCCTAGTTTTGATTTGCATCAAAATAAAATGTTCTGACTCTCTTCCTTCGTCCATTCTGTACCTTATTGTTCTTTTGATTCTTTCCTCCTTTCTTCAGCCAGACATAAACTCTTTGCCGTCTAGCTTCCCTTAAGATTTGCTATTATTCTCACTTAAGGCATCACCTGTACTCGTTTCCATGAAACCAGGTCACTTACTTCGGTCCAAACTTTAATTTTTACAACATTATTGCAACTGTCTTCTGTTGTATGTATATACCTATTTCTATACTGTTAAAATTTTATATACATTTATATTGTTCTTTTCTCCACCAATAGTTTGCATGTTCCTAAAGGACAGGAGCCCTGTACCTTTCTTTTTGTCATTATCTTAGTGTAGGGTTTATCAATGTCATTTGATGACATTTATCAATGTCAACTTTAAATGTTTCTCTTGAAATAATAACAAGAGTGATCTCTATGAGCACATTGTAGATGAATCCAGTGGGCCAGCTCATGCTTTGGAAGGCTGAGAGTAAGACTCATAACAAACCCATCACTCTCTGTTGCACCCAGTGGTTACCTGACTGTGTTTATGTGCATAATGGTAGGTTCTCACTCACTTTCTCACCAGTAGCCAATGTGCCTGCTATTCTGTATATACCTAGAGTGATACCAGAAGTTTTACTTTTAGTTGATTAATTTATGTTGTCTAAATTCTTTAGCATGTTGCTATCCTCCCAGTATCTCTTAACTACTTATTGTGACGATGAAGCCACTGAAAACATTTTCTTGAGCAAAGATTTCCAGAGGAAAAAAACCAAAAACGTAAAATCACATGGTAAATGATGCCATTTTCTTCTACCTAAGCCTGTCTTGAGTCCCAGCCAGGATCATGTTACTTGTTACAACAGATCTGCTGGCAAACAAACTCTGAGGGGAGCACGCTGACGCTTTGTAGACCTTTAAATGTGAAGAATTTAGGCCCAAACATGTGTTTGTGGGCATGCGTAATGTCCACTTCTTTTTAGGATGTCTCAGACTGACCCCAAACAATCTTTTTATGGAATCCTACCCTCAAGGACTAGTATTAGTTATATAATTGCCCTACTATCATGCTGTTTCTCAGGGTGTAAGCCTGACTCTGAGACCATTGTACTAACTTAAAATATTTGTTTACAGCAAGTAGATACAGTTAGGATATATTGACTAAACTCCTATTCTAGGAGGCCAGAAATTTTCCATTGTACCAAAAATGTCAAATTTAGCCCCTCAATATCTCTCTCAACAATCATTTTCCTATCAAGTCTCAATAGCAAAACCAAAACAAAACCAAAACAAGCAATAATTCAGAGAAATAATTGAGATGGCCTAATGAGAATACTGCATTGAAGTTTTATTACAATTCTATCTGGGGGATATATATATATATATATATATATATATATATAGAGAGAGAGAGAGAGAGAGAGAGAGAGATAGTGCTGTTGGGATCTCTGTGGCATGCGAATTAGAGAGCACTTAGAGCTTTGTGAGGTGTGCCTGGGGAGGAAAATTTGGATTAAATAATAAGGAAAGATGACACATTGATCCAAGCTATTATTTGTATTTTTAATTTGCACATTATGTAAAACTGCCTCCCTCAGATTTTGGCGGAGCTTGTTAACAATGCCCCACAGGCTTGCTGGGTTAACTCCTCTGCGGGTTGTATTTAGAGAATTCACCTTCTTAACAGGTTGTTGTAAGTGAGGCTCTGGTCCAGGGAACTTTGAGGACCACTATATATGCTAAAATAGTAAATAGAAATATTCATTGAGTGCTGTGTGCTGTACTGGATGCTAAAATATAAGAGTAAATAAGTCAGATCCACTTTGAGAACTCCCAAAGGCAAAGTATAACGCCAAAGAATGTTTTGTACCCCGATAGAACTCATTCAAACTGTACCACTTAAGAACTGAGTTTTAAGTAGGTTAGTTTTAGCTACTTTAAGTGGAAATGGATTTTCTTATCAATTACATTAATCTGAATAATTTATTTAAAAGATTCTAACTATTACAATCAGGAAGTTTTGAAGAGTTGTCTGCCTAAGCCAGTCTAAGATGTTTTGGCAAAACTGGTGGGAGAAGTTGTGTCTTTGGGGCCCTGTATTCTCCTTTCTCTGTCTCTGGCATTCGCCTGATGTTCCTTCAAGGCTCCCCTGACCTCCTGGCCCTTCCTTTGCTCTCCTGTCAAATTTGCTCAAGTGATATGGATATAATGAGAGTGCTAAGAGGGTAGTCAAGAAAAATGGGTCTGCACTGTGCCTCTGATACTAAATAAATTATACGGCTTTGAGCAAGTTCCTTGAACTCTCTTGGAGTTTCTTTATCTGAAAAAAAAACAGAAGGGTAGAAGTTCTGATATGTTTTCCAGTCCTCTTTCTATGGTTCATTGAGTTGTCTGTGCATTGCACTATAAGATGGGGGTGGAGGTCTTCATTTGGCACAAGGAGACGCTGCAGGAAGAGGAGTCACGGATGTATTCCTTATGAATTTTGGAGCAGGGATCTGAGCAGTGTCCTAGTGAGGAGCAGCTAGTGAGGAGTCAGATCACGGGGTTTGAGTAAGCTTAATTCTACCTGTGACTTGGTGTGTGAGATATGAACATATCTGCTGGCTTCTCTGTGATTTATTTTCCTCACTTTGGAGTGGAGACAGCGATGATAACCTTTCTCCCGGTGTCACTGTTGACATTACCGAGGGGATGAGCAGATATGTTTAAGGAACATGGTGGGCATCCCATAAATGTTTCCTTATTCACTGCGAAGGTGCAGTTTACTCAGTGCCTCGCTTTACCTTCCCAAAGTTGGTTTATTTAACAAGCACACAGAGAACTCATAATGTCCTAGAAACTAATCTAAGAGCTTGACTTTCATAGTAACTCTATTAAAACTCATAACAAGACTACAAGGAGCTATTATAATCCCATTAGACACATAAGGAATCTAAGACTCATAATCTGCCCATGGTCTCCCTCCGAGCAAGCAAGTCTGGGTCCACAGCCTGTGCTTTCAATCATTGTTCTCCCAGCTTAGACAGAAGGTCAGAGAACAAGGAATGGAATGGAATGTGGGCAAGCCAACTATGTTTTTTGTCAATGGCTGCATAAATTTGGTGTATCAGAAAGATATCATAGTAATTTAGAAAATATCTAAAATTATAAACATTAACCTACCAACAATCCAACCGTCAGGTGTTGCTTTTGAAGAGATATTACTCCCTTACCAGGAATATTTACAAAGCATTTTAAATATGTATAGCAACCCCTCGCAGAAAAACCAAAGGGTGAGGACATTCAGAATCTTGAAATAAGAGTTGCAACATCTCTTTAACACCCTCTTTCCCACATGTCTTTCATGTCACTTCTCTGAGTTCTTTGGAACTCACAAAGAAGGCCTCCCCTGCTGTTCTAGTAGCTCCTAAAAATCTTCCCCAGCTCAACAGAAACATGCCACCTGCAGCCTCAGGTGCCTTACCTTGTCTCTGTTTATTATTTAGATTATTATGCATTATCTTATTTTCTTACATCCTTTTAAGAGATTTATGGGATACTTTAAGAGGGTACAAATGTAACATGTTGCAGGGATATATCTTGTTATAGAAGTAATCACTAAGGCCTGTTGCTTACCTGGTTTCCCTTACTCTTGTGTGTAGAATCTTGATTGAGATAGTCAGGTTTCCTTTAAACTGGATATTTTACTGGGGTTCCTGGGTGGCCGTTAAGTGTCCAACTCCTGATTTCGGCTCAGGTCATGCTCTCACAGTTTGTGAGTTTGCGCCTTATGTCAGACTTTGTGCTGACAGTGTGGAGGCCTGCTTGGGATATTGTCTCTCTTCTCTCTCTTCCCGACTCACTCTCAAAAATAAATAAGAATTGAAACTGGAGATTTTAGGAAACAAAGTGACTCATTAAGAATAACTATGAATAACGAACTACTGTATCTACAACTTAAGATATAATAAAACCCACCACAATTATTCACAATAAACTGAATGATCATTATTTTTAATATTAATTTCCAGTCTTGTCTGGGGAACAAATGGCCCTATTTAGCCAATTAGAACTGAGAGAAGAATTCTGCTCAGGGTTAGTTTCAATTGTTAATTTTTTTTTTCTACTGCTCAAATTCTGCCAAACTTCTTGGGTAACATGAGATTCTGCCCTGAGATGTTACTTCCTTATTTCAGGTTCCTTTTGCTACAAGCAGGGCAATGCTTAACCTCTGCTTATGTAATTGTGCAGAGGGAACTTTCAGTACAAACTTTCTATCATTCATATTTCTAATGGGGTTCACTCCCAGCAACATGCTCTGCCAAATGCCTGCTATTAATTACTTATTGCCCGGGGTACAATTTCCCTTGATTGAAACATGGCCCCGAAGCTTTCTGTCTCCATCTGAGTTCTCCATCTTCTTGCTCAGCTGACTTCATGTTTTTCATTCTTCAAACTTTGAGTACCACTTATGCTAGACACCTCTGGGCACTGAGATTACCAACACATATAAAAGAACAGCCACTGTGTTCTAGTAGCTCACCTTTCACAGCGGACAGCTGTATAAATGGATATCGAGGATATTATTTGATGCGTGCCATGATAGAGCTACCCAGGTACCATGGCAACCTAAAAGGCAACCATGGCAACTGCATGCTAGCAAGGTGGGGACAGGGAGGGCATCACAAAAAATGGGACCTGTAAGCCAAGTTTTGAGAAGGGAGTTGAAATTAGGTAATGAGTGATATTAGAGAGGCCAGAGCACTCCAGAAGTAGAAATAGGATGTGCAAAAACATGAAAAAGTCAGAGGGTTGGTACATTTATGAAATTAAAAGGTATTTTCTATGATTGGGAATAAAGTGTGCAGGACAGATGGTAATACTGGGATGGCAGAGGCTATTGGGGCTAGGTCATGAGGGGTCTTGGACTTTACACTAACGTCTGTGGCTTTGTGTGAAGATATTAACCTTGACTGTATTTCACACCTGTTTCAGAATTTGAAGGAAACAGAGCAACTTCTCCTAAGAAAAATGGACATTCACACAGAAAACCTCAAATTCATACAAACTTCAGAAAGCTTTTAAGTTTCCAGATTAAACTCCAGTACTTTAGATGAAGAAGAAGCATGGGCTTAAGTTGGAGAGAGGTATGTCCATATCTCTCAGCAGAGAAAGGAGTTTGCTGGTGCGGTAGAGCGTGATGTACACAGGATACTGGGGTATAGATACTCAATTAAGAGATGGGTGCAGAGAGCCTGGTGACTAATTATGGAGGCATACACTAAAACACTGGTCTTTGACATTGAACGGAAGTGATTGAGGCCTATTATGAATGTAGTATTGTTAGAAAGTATTAATTAATTGAGTACAGTGGAGAGTAAAGTGGCCCAGAAAATAAGAGATATAGAATTACTTGACTTCAAAGCTCCGCAAGAAGTCATTTCAGTGTAGTCCAGCCTGAGGCTTTAGGCAGATCAGAAGCTCAGAGTTTCCCTGCAGAATTTTACCCTTTTGTATTTTATTTAGATTTCTGCCTTTGCTAAATTTAAGGAACGGATCCTATCCTTTCTTTTTCTCCCACCCTTCCTTCCTTCCTTCCGTTCTTTCTTTCTTCCTTCCTTCCTTTCTTTCTTTCTTTCTTTCTTTCTTTCTTTCTTTCCTTCCTTCCTTCCTTCCTTCCTTCCTTCCTTCCTTCCTTCCTTCCTTCCTTCCTTCCTTCCTTCCTTTCTTATCTTTTCTAACTAGTCTTGGATGAGACCAAGTATCTCCAGGCTTTAAAAGTTCCCCAGGTTCTTCTCAGGTCCAGTGAGGGTTGCATAACACTGTTTTAACATCTCTCTATTCAGTATCAGTATTCTCCGTACTCAATATTTGGTTGGATTTGAGACAGCAGGCTGATAAAAGACAACTAGAAACTTAAGATCCTTGGCCGGTTCTTAAATGGCAGGTATTATGCTGTCTACTGAAAGGAGATGCCAGGTAAGCAGGTGCCAAAGTCTTCTACGTAAGTTTAACATTCTTTCTATTACACCTCAAAAGGCCTGAGAATCTGTAGGTTAGATCAAGATATGCCCTCCCAACACACAAATAAGGTAATTAATTGAAAAAAATTACTTCTACTTTATTTCCCAGATTTCTGCAAATTGATGATTTGGATTTTGGCTTCAAGAGGTCATGTTGATCTATTTGCTCTGACAGTAATAAGCTGACAAACCTTCCAGAGATGACTCCTTAATATGATCCAAATGCTCCTTGCTCTTGCAACATTCAGTTTTTGCATGACCTGTGTTCTTACAGGTTTTACCAGGATTCCCCAAATCCATCTTTGATCTGACAGATCCAGACTGCTGCCATTATTTAACTAAGAAATATTGCCAACCCCTGTTAGGTGAGGCTGTCCAAGGTCATGAGTTCCTTTTGGGCTGCCTTACCATTTTGGTCTGTGTAGTGTAGGTGTGTCAGGGTGGGGATGGGGCCTGGCCAGTTATCTGAATATTTTCTATTGCTGCAATTTTCTTACTATTTCATAAAAGTGAGTGTTTCCAAAAGGCAGGACAGAATTAGGAATTTTATGAAATATTTTAAATTTCAGAATGGAAGTCTTCTTAGAATGTCCAAGCCTATTGCTTACCTTTAATCTTTTCATATTTTTCTTACATCTTCAGGAATTATATTTATTAAACATGGTAAATCTGCATAGTAGGCAACTTCATTACAAACAGTTATTTACCTAAAATAAATTATCTTATTTTATATTTGTAGTTTGGTGATGGGAGTTCACTGCTCTAGTTCAAACAACTTATTTAGTACTGCAGACAAACACATAATCTACAGAGAAGTGTTCAAGGTTGTAGGGTTGATACATGTACAGTTCACAGTGGGGATTCAAGGGAAGCATGGGTTAGTATTTGTGGGAGTGTCAGGACCAGATTAATGACAGAGATAACAATTGACATAATTGTTAAACTGTCAGGTGTCAATAAGCAAAGAAAGAAGGACATTCTAGAAAAGCATAGACCAGAAAAATGCATCACGCAAGATCAAAGTGTTTCCTGATGGTTGTGAGCATTGTGTTAAAGAAGGAGAGGCAGAGTGACACAAGAGGTAAGTTAAGAAGATGTGCTGTAAAGGAAGTAAATGACATGTAAGCCCTTTGTAGCGGATGCTGTCAGAGCCTCACTAATACCCTTTGTACCTTAACCAGCTTACTCTGTTCCAGTGGTGACTTCAAGCTGTGCCTGATCTGTAGAAGGTGACTTTGGCCACTCCTGGCAGGCCAGAAGTGGCAACAGAAGTGAAATCTCCATCTCAGGAGCAGATTGAATGAAGTTGATATGTATGCACCCCAGCAAACTCCCCCCCTACAGCGGAATGACTCTGAAACATCGGTTTTGCAGCATTTCCCTATTACAGCAAGATTACGCTTCAGTCACCCTGCCTTCCTGCCTCTCTATCGGTTCCTCATTTCCTTACTTATTCTTTGTACTCCCAAATAAACTATCAGCACATCAACCTTTATGTCACGTTCTGCTTCTGGAGAAATTACAACTAACACAACATGATAAGGAATACTAGGAAGGGGTTCAGATGTTTTAGATATAAAAGAAAATTTGAGAGATCACAGTGACAGGAATGAGAAAAATGGAGTGGAGGTGAGAGAGAGTAGAGGCAGCAAGACCAGTGAGGAGAGAATTTGCTAGAGTCTGAGGAAAGATGGTAAAGACTGAACTAAGGCACCATGGGGTTGGAAGGTGGAAGGTGGAGATAGATGTGGAGGTGCTGCAGAGATGTGATGGCAGTAGATGGACAGGCAGAATGAGGTCTTAGGGAACACTGGGAGGGAATGGTCAAAGCAATAACAGACCAGGATAAGGGGTGAGCCCTTCTAGGAGGGAAGGAGCAATCAACTGTGCCAAAAGCTGCAGAGCTGATATCACAGTCGATGATTCTATTGACTTGAGGATTTTGAATCATAATAACCTTCTGCAAATCACTTTCCATCCAAAGTGATGGGGTCAGAACTCCGACTGGAGCAGAATAAAAAAATAAATGATATGACCAAATGATTATAAACTAGTTTTTGGAAGAACTTGGCTGTGAGAGAAAGGAGAAAGAGAGTGACGGTTAATGGAAAGAGGCTTAGGGTCATAGAGGGTGTTTATAAAGACAGCGTGGCTTGAGCTGCTGTACAGACTACAGTGATAGAATAAGTACAAGTGAAAAGGCCGAAAATACATCAGTTAGTAATATAAGGTCTCTGTTCCAGAAGAGATGGTGGGGCAGCGATGAAAGCATGAACACAGCAAGGAGTTGAACCTCACACTGTCAAGTTAAAGAGCAATTGTTCATATGCCAGATACATTAAAGAACGAAGGAAGTCAGGAACTGGTCTAAGAGGAATGTCATGTTCAAAATTCCTTCTTCCAATCATTTGGATAGGCATTCCTGAGGATACACATTCATGAAGAAAGGCAGAGTGCTTTTGCAGATGGAACCCGGGTCTTCAGCTGTGCATCAAACAGAAGGGGAATATAACAAGGACTAGTAGTGGAGAACAAAAAGAGCCAATTTAGGAAATGGGACTGTAAAGTTTATGATGCTAATGATTTTTAAACATTTTTGGAAGCAATAGAAAGAAGAATGCAAATAAAATGAGTTTACTTTCTAAAATGCTTTTTTTTGTTGTTTCGTAATTTCCGTTTGCTAATGTCATCTAAATTGTGTTGTCTAAATTTTCTATATTTTGAAAATATGAAGACTACATCATGTATATAGGTACTATTCATCACTCCAGCAGCAAAATGTCAATGGACGCTCTAGATTTTAATAAAGCAGGTTGTTACTTTACACTAACTTACTGACTTCTCTACCTTCTACCTAAGTTGTGTACACTCATCACCCTAATGTCCACTCCTGCAAAAACAAACAAACAAACAAACAAAACCAGAGCTCTCAATATTAATCCTGAATATAGCTCTGCCTGACCTCTGTCTTCTACGTACAGGCTTAATTGATTTTAGTTTTTCAGATCTTCTTTTTGGTGTCTGATTTCCTAAAGTTCAAGAGACAGCTCTCTGGGGCCTGTGAAATAAGACGATGAACATGCAGATATCAAGGAAATGGTTTTCTTACACCAATAGCTCCATTTAGATTCCAGCATTTCCTTATTCTTGTCTGACAGTAGAGCTTCCTAAGGTACAATATGTGCTGAATTCAAACATGTTCTTTCTTACTGATGGGGGTGGTTAGGGTTAACTTCTTTAGCCTGCTTTAAGTAAGACAAGATTTAATTAAGGTAATCTCCAGATTCCAGTAGTTTGACATTTCAACTGTGTATCCTATAGAAAAACAGCATGCAGATATATGTAAGTTACACCAATGGAAAATATTAAAACTTTTTTTTTTAGCTTTCAAAGAAAGCTTGCTTTTATTTCTGGGCAGTGACACTTTCTATTTTAGCCATTGCTTCCCCACCAGTCTAAGAAAAGTAAAGCATTTCATCTCTTATAACTGAGGTTTCTAATAAGAGTATGTTACTTTTCTGCATTATAAAACAGGAAGCACAGTTGACTAGTTGACTGGTTGACTGACTTCCTTCTTTTACTGGCTAAAGTTTGGGCTTCATAAAATGGGCCGAATCTTTATGGTCCAAGTAAAATTGAAGGTGAAGAGATTAACCACTTAATTCAAGCCATGTTAACCATTAATCCAAGTGATTTTAACATTAGGCATTTTCACACGCTTATTGATGAAGACAAATCTACACGGTAGGATATTGGTGATGAGCCAGTGTCAAATTGGGTCATGAAGTGGACAGTTCAATTGCCAGCATAGATTACTGGCAATCATACTGGATGACTTATATTAGCATTGTCAAATGGCTAATCTAGCAATTTTCAAATATTTCCAACTTGCAATACTATAATTTTGCTGATTTTATGACATTCTCTGTCACTTCTATATTCTATATGGTACTTTTGCATTATGATAACTGACTTCATACTTTTAAGTGAATTTAGCTAAGCAACTACATGCCATTTTACATGTAGATTTTCTTTTTCATTGACTTACCTAAAAACCTTCCAATTTGCCTTAAAGGCAGTTTGGAAACCATTGCATTAGAATTAGAGAACGGTGAGGAGTCCTAGGGACCATCTGGTCCTCATCCTTATTTTAGAGATAAGGAAACAAGCCAAACGAGGTGACGTGAACTGCCTAAAATCAAACATCTAGTTACTGGTCGTGGTAAACCAGTCACAAAATGGTTGTAATTGTCCTTGCCACTGTGTCTATGTCCATTGCAATGTGACTTTGCAGCTTCTTCCATTAAAAGGAGGCATCTGTCTCCACACACCTTGATTCTGGGCTTGCATTTTGACTTCCTTCGGCAGATAGAATGTAGAAGAAATACGGTGCCAGTTCTGCTACAATAGATAACTAATACATAATTTAGTTTATGTATTTTTTTTAACTCTCCGAAGATTCTAGAAAATCAGTGGTACTCAGATTTTTTTTGCTCAACTCTCGCTTCCAGCTACTTGGCAAATTTTCAGGTATTTGCTTTCTTTGCTTGTGTATTGTGTAATTTCTTTTACATCGTCTAGCTCATGAAGCTTTGTAAGTGTGTTCTTTCTTTTTTTGAGTTTTTAGGAAACTCTTCAGCTGAAGTGAAATTTTTGACTATGCTCTGGGTATTACTTTGTGGCACAAAATGTTAATCCACTTAACAGCCTTCAGCACATGTATTTTTTTGGCAGGCAGGTGATGCTGTCAGCTATGTCCATACCAGCTGGCAAATTGCAGCAAGCAAGCAACTCTTGGAATGAGCGGAAAAAAATATCTTTAACCAAGGGGGAGGTCAACTAGCTGTGT
Organism: Hyaena hyaena; assembly: GCF_003009895.1. NCBI lineage: Eukaryota > Metazoa > Chordata > Mammalia > Carnivora > Hyaenidae > Hyaena > Hyaena hyaena. Next base: position 531,708 of record NW_024080906.1, on the reverse strand, counting down.
CTGATAAATTTCAGTTCTTTGTTACCTGAAGCTATGCATATTAGCATAAGACATTATCATATGTGAGGCCTGAACAGAATCATATTATCTGAAATCCTCTATTTTGGATGGTTTATTCGTTCTTATCTGGGGGGAGGGGTGGTATGATGTAATAAAATTAGCACTGAATTTCATGATTAGTATCCTGTGTCTATATCCTGGATCATCTACCTATTAGCTGTGTCACTTTGGGAAAGTCACTGCATGTCTCTTAAATCTAACTTTAGTTTCCAATGTGCTTAGTTTTTGTGTTTGTTTGTTTGAGAAAAAGGCGAAGCAAGTAAAGCATTTTGTAGGCTGTGAACCACAAGCTCTCATCTCTATTCCCCTGAGCTCTACACATTTTCCTTTGCATATTGGACATTCCCTACTTGGATGTGCCACATCTAAAATCTATCTTAACCTACACAGCTCAAGCTTTTATTTTCTCTTGACTTCTGTAATCCTGTAAATTGCTTCTCACATTGTGCCATTTTCCAGACTTCAAATCTCCAAATAAGTTTTTGATGTGCCTATTGCTTGTAAGGCATCTATTTATTTATTTATTTGTCCAGGAAATGCCTATTAATTACCTGTTCTTTTTTTTGCTGTGGCACCACCTCCTTCTTTGAGTCCCTTCCCTGTGTTTCAAACCAGACTTGGCTCCATCTTCCCTCTCTATTTCAAACTCTGCTCTTCTGGGTTTGCATTCATCTTGGATCTCTTAGCCCAGAACTTGACCAGATTTGATCCCTTCTTTCTTAAGTCTTTTCTCCAGCCACAGTGTCCCTTGTCTCTGGTAAGAACACCTTGTTTTTAGTCTGTGCGTTTTAGGACCTGTCCCCTACCTCTCAATTGCCAGCTTTACCACTAATCCAGTGGTAAAGTTCCCACTTTAGTTCCCACTCCCATCACCTTGATGGAAGAAGAGACTCAGGCACTGTAAGTGACACTGAGGGTGTTATCAGATTGTTATAAACATTTCCTCAATTATAAAATGAGAGGGATACTGACTACCTCACTAGGCCACTGTGAAATGAGGTCACACATATGACTGGCAGAGAGGAAGCACTCACAACCTTTCCAACAATAGTTCTTCCCAATGACCTGGATAGGATTGTGTAACACTATACAGAACACTCCTCATCTGACAAATCAAAATAAAAGCAGCTTAGAATCAAGTTAGGGAGATGAGAACAAAATGTTGAATGCAAGTTGTGTATATAGATAAAATATGAATTGTGGTGCAGGTGGATGAGTACAAAGTGGAAAGGCAAGAAGTGTGAAATAAGGTTACTCAAGGAAGACAAGCAGGCAGTGACTTGTAAAGAAACTAATAGATGTGAACTGGTGAAAAGACAGCAGGACATTGTAGGTGTGGAGACTGCCATAGATAAATGCTCAAGAATAAAACAGTGTGACACTGTGGTGCTAGCCTGATAAAATGAGGGATGGGCTTGAGGTTAAAGATTGTGTTCAGAGTGGTAGGAGGGTACCAGTCACAGCAGACTCAAATTCTTGTCCTAGTAATGGAGAGATATATATGTGCTGACATTTCTAGGAATATCCAAATTTTATTTGCAATAGAAGCTGTGCATTCTGCAGCGTCATTCTTAAAGTGTCAAGTTAGGAACTTAATGAATTTGTAAGTTCTTTGATATTATATTAAACATGTGGTCTCTCAACCCACTTTCAAATGCATTATTATAAGTGTAAAATAATATTTGTGGAGGGAAAATTTGGCTGTGTTTAAGCAACCATACTTCCAAGGGAGGTTTCCTGTGTTTTATTTATGAATATTAATTGCCTTCCCTTTCTGTGTGAATTGAGCTAGAAAATCACAAATGCAGAAGTCTTTGGATTTTTCTAATCCAAGACCTGCATATTTTACAAATGAGGAGCAGAGAGAGGAAGGTTAAATGTCTTTCACAGGGTCATAGTGAGACAGTAGCCAAGATGAAATTTAAACTTCTGTCTAGATTTTCAATCTAATACTTTAAAAAATATACTGAAGGACCTAAGAGAGCCAAGGCAATATTAAAGACAAAGAGCAGTGCTGGAGTACATCCACTACCAGATAGCAAAACTTGCGCTAAAGCTAACATAATTAAGAAAGTGTAGGGGCGCTTGGCTGGCTCAATAGGTTAAGCATCTCACTCTTGATTTCTGCCCAGGTCATGATTTTATGGGTCCTGTGAGATCCTCTGTTCCTGCTCTTTCTCTCTCCCTCCCTCCTTCTCTCTCTCTTTCTCTCTCTCTCTCTCTCTCTTTCTCTCAAAATAAATAAACTAAAAAAAATATGTAAATATTGGCACATAGAATGTGGAATACGTTAGAGATTGAAGAGGCATATCTCCAATGAAATGGTGCCTTGATAAGATGTGGTGTGGAAGCTACTGCCCTTCAATAAAGAATCAGTGGTCTTCCCAATACATAGCTCTGGGTCAATTGGATATTTCAATGAAAAACAAACTAAAAGCCTTGACTCCTACCTCACACCAAACATAGAAATTAATTTGAGACAGATCATAAACGTTACAAATGAAAGCTATTAAACTTCTGGAATGAAACGTGGAGAATATCTTTATGAATTTGAAATAGGTAAAGATTTCTTAACTAAGACACAACAGTCACTAACTTAAAAGTGTTAGTAACTAATAAAAATAAATTTAATTATTTAATTAATAAATAATTAAATACTTCTGTCTATTAAGTGTTAGCATTAAGAGAATAGATGTCAAGCCATAACCTGGTAAAAGATTTTCACAATATTGCATCTCTATATATTTGCCAAAGTTCTCATGAACAGAGCATAAAGAATGCTTGCAAATAAACAAAAAGGCAAATAACTTAATTAAGAATCAGTTAAAGATTTGAATAGATATTTCAGTGTCAAAATGGCTAACAAATATGAGAAGTGGTGCATCATTGTTAAACCTGCAATTGAAACACATACACCAGAACAGCTAACCTTAAGAAAAGTAACAATATTAACATTGGGGTACAGGTGCTCCTATGCCTCAGCATTTCTGTATCCTTTGGGTAAATTCCTAGCAGTGCTATTGCTGGGTCATAGGGGAGTTCTATTGGTAGTTTCCTGAGGAACCTCCACACTGTTTTCCAGAGGGGCTGTACCAGTTTACATTCCCACCAACAGTGTAGGAGGGTGCCCCTTTCTCCACAATAGCTAAAACATGGAAAGAGCCTAAGTGTCCATCAACAGATGAATGGATCAAGAAGATGTGGTTTATCTATACCATGGAATGCTACATGGCAATGAGAAAGAATGAAATCTGGCCATGTGTAGCAACATGGATGGACCTTGAGGGTGTTATGCTGAGCGAAATAAGTCAGGCAGAGAAGGACAAATATCATATGTTTGCACGTATAGGAGGATTAGGAGGAACTCGACGGAGGAACAAGGGGGAGAAGAAGGGCGGAAATGGTGGGGGAAAGGGAGAGAGGCAAACCATGAGAGACTCTTGAATGCTGACAAAAACTGAGGACTGATGGATGTAGGGGGGAGGGGGGGATGGGCATGGAGGAGGGCACTTTGGGGATGAGCAGTGAGTGTTATGTGGAAAATAATTTGACAATAAACTATTTGTAAAAAAAAAAAAAAAAAGAAAAGAAAAGTAACAATATTGAGTTTTGATGGTGATATGAAGCAACTGAAATCCTCCTTCATTGCTGATAGGAGTGTAGATGTGTGCAACCACTTTAGAAAGTTATTTGCTAGTATTGCCAATTTTCTACTCTTAGTTATGTATCAAAGAGGAATGAATGAAGGCAGATATCCACCAAAGGACCTCTATAAGGATGTCCAGAGGAGATTAATTCATAACAATTGAAATGGAAAATAAAACAAAACCAGAAGAAAAAACCAATTGCCCATCAATAATACATAGGTAAATAAATTATGGAATATTTACATCATGGAATACCACACCATAATGAAGAAGAAATATTACAGCATGGATGAATGTTACAGACAAAATGTTGAATAACAAGTCAGATATACATTAAAATAAAAAACAAGTGGAACTAATATATGATGACAAAAGTTAGAATAGTAGTTACCTTGGGGGATGGTGAAGAGGATATTCCCCGGGGGTGGGGGTGAGGATACAAGTTAGCCAGGGGTTTGGTCTGATGTGGGTGGTTGTTGCATGAGTGTACATATGTAAAAATGTATTGAGCTCTATCATATATGTATGGTTTACTCTATGTATGCTGTATTGTCAATTTTCAAAATTGACAATGATGCTCCTCCCTGAAACAAATAATTCACTATTAAGAAATCTTGGAGAAAATCTTGCCTCCATTCTTTTAGGCTACTAAGTGCTTCAAACATTTGCTGTTGTTTCACCTCATAACATGATGACATTCCTTGTCTCATCATGGCACATATAGATAAAGCTGATGTTTTTCCCGTAGACATTGTAGACATGACATTTCCTGTAGACATTGTACATGGCCAGTGAAGACAGGTCCAGAATCATGAGCCCCTCCAAGGCCTGTCTTGTAGCCTGGAGGCATATCAGTATCCTGGTTTGGCCAATTCTGTGAAAATATAGCCTGTTTTGGCATTATTAAACAAAGCATTAGCATAAAGGCACATATAGTCAGGTTGTTCTCAATAACAGTACATAAAAGCTACATAGGCAAAACGAGATGTTCAACAAACTGACACTGGTGGCCTTTTAGTGGCATCTATTTTCCTTGATACTAAATTTGGACTGTACCTAAAACAAATAAATGTTACAGCAAACAGCCACGTGGACTTCCTAGTGTCATCATATATTATAAAGGAAAAGCATTTCAATTTAGGTCAGACAAATACAGTATCCCAAAATCTCAGTACCATCTAGCTAATGTGGAGTGCTCTCTGAGGCTAGTGATCAGGCTTCTCTTGCAATCTGTGGGCAGAAGTTAATAGTTTGCTTTTACCTATCTATATCTTTTCTCTTAAATTAAAACTTCAAAAACTACTAATTTAAAAAAATGACAATTGCTGGGGGGCTTAGGTAGCTCAGTTGGTTGAGTGTCTGACTTCGGCTTAAGTCATGATCTCACAGTTCATGAGTTTAAGTCCTGGGTCCGGGCTGACAGTTTGGATTCTGTGTCTCCCTCTCTCTCTCTGCCTCTCCCTCACTCATGCTCTCTCTCTCAAACATAAATAAAAGCATTGAAAATTATTTAAAAAATAAAAAATAGAAAACTACAACTGCACTTGTTGCTATAAAGTAGTCTTTTAAATTAAATACATTTTTTCATTTAGTTTAGTTTTATCTGATATTTTTTAAACTCTAATTTATTCCAGTTTGCTTACAAAGTTATAAAATCCTCTTTCATTCATGGCAGTTTTCTACAGAAATTTGAAAAAAATCCTGAAGAATCTTACAATTACCCAGTTCTAGGTCATAAGCTTTACGGATAAAGTTGAGGCACACATATATCACGTATATAGTCTTTGTCGATGGAATTCTCTTCATTTGAACATTTTTCTTGGGGCACACAGGTGGCTTAGTCAGGTAAGTGTTTGAGTCTTGTTTTCGACTCATGTCATTGGCTCAGGTCATGGGCTCAGGTCATGATCTCATGGTTTGTGAGTTTCCTACACTGGCAGCATGGAGCCTGCTTGGGATTCTGTCTCTCTGCCCCTCTCCCCGACCTGTGCATCTCTCTGTCTCTCTCTCTCAAAATAAATAAATAAATAATAAACATTTTTCTTCTCTACCACATCTGCAAATCACTCTTTTCTAAAACAAATCTTTTGAACTTCCTAAAAGTTTATTCCTTGTTGAATTCTACTTTGGTTGCAAAAAACCTTTATCAAATAAAAGTTGAAATTTCAGTATTGCAAAATCAACATATTTCCATAAACCATTACCAACTAAATATGACTTTTCCTGGCTTTCCTTGAAAAGCAGTCAAGATACTTATTGTCTATAACAAAAATGTACATATTGCTAGAGTTCTCTCTCTCCTTATCTTCCTTTTACTCTGCTCTCTCTCTTTCTCTTCTCTCCAGTCCCCCCCCCTTCCTTCTTTCTTTCATCGACGCCTGATGCTTAAAAATGGAGAAACAATGTTATCTGGGTTGACTAAATAAACAGATAATTTCTATGAATTATTTCTAAAATGATAGGTATTTTCATGTTCCACTATTCTTATTATACTTTTTCAAAATTTACTTTACATTAATTTACATGTATATGCTTCATTTCTGAAAATTCAGAAATAGATAATAAATTTAGATAATAAATGATTATTTAGTAAGCTAAGCTATTTCTGTGCAATGAAAAGGACTGCATGATTTATAATTATTTCAATTTCATTTTAGAAAGTGCCCCCTAGAGATATATGGTGGGGTGTCAGAATGGTCTACATGACAATTTCATGCAGCAGTCCTCAAGATGAGAATTGAAACATTAGGTTTATTTCTATGTTGCTTGAAGTGTTTTTCCTCTCCCTCCACTTTAATTTTACCATTTTCCCTGCTCCTAAATATCTATCATTGAGTATCACAAGCTAGAGATACTTTAGATTCCTCCAGTTCAGAGTTTGCCAGCAGTGTGTAGTGACATGTCGATATGCCAAGAATGGGGATGGATGTGCTAAAATATCATCTCCTTGGAACTTGAAAAGACTTAAAGAAACTTCTATTGGTGTTGGTGTGTGTGTGTGTGTGTGCGTGTGTGTGTGTGTGTTGTTATGTGAAAAATGTTGAGAAAAACTTATTCAATCTCTTTTATTTGGTAGATGAAGAATTGAAAGCCCTTTGAGTTTTGAAGGTTTTGTTAGTTTTAGGGCTAGGTGCAGAATCCAAATCTTGTGGCTTTTGCTCTGACGCACTTTGGCTAGGATAAACTTCCTTCCTTCTTTTTGCGTGAGACAGTAAAATTTAGTGGCTGCTCTTTGTAAACACTTTCATTGGAAGAAGTAGCCAGACTAATTCATAATAACAGTTTGCTGAATTCTTCCTGGAATTCACTTTATATATGTTGGTATCAATTTTTATTAGAAGACTGTATGGTAGATTCTCTTAGCACTTTTTTATAGAAGTGGAAATTGGCATTCAGAGAAGCTAAGTAACTTGTTAAAGATTTCCTAGTAAGTTACTGAATTCAAATGCAGAACTGTCTAGCTCCAAATCTTATGCTCTTTGCACACTATCATGATAACTACCTATTGAAATGAAAAGTAATTGTCATCTTACAACTATAGAAATCCTGCCTGTAGACAGGCAGACTATAAATAAAAGATAGTTAATGTTCACTATATGAGAAGAGAAGAATGTGAGAAGAGGAAATAGGGGCATTTGCTGTGGCTCCCAGGACCTATTCTCTTCTTTAAATTGGAAATGGCTTTGGGGGAGTGGGTGTTCTGATATGCAATTCCTTGGAGACCTTTTGCAAAAAGAATCTTAGGATATTTTATTGTTTTTCTTGCTTCTATGAGGCAAATGAATCAGGAAACTTTCTTTTTAAAATTTTTTAATGTTTACTTATTTTTGAGAGAGAATGAGATAGAGTGTGAGTGGGGGAGCTGCAGAGAGAGAGGGAGACACAGAATTAGAAACAGGCTCCAGGCTCCAAGTTGTCAGCACAGAGCCCACTGTGGGACTCGAGCTCACAAGCTATAAGATCATGACCTGACCTGAGTCAAAGTTGGATGCTAAACCAACTGATCCACCCAGGTGCCTCGGGAAATTTTAAAGTTGAAGAATAAATGCAGAGAAACAAATTTTTACAAAGACTTAAAAAGTTAGATACTATGGTGTTATTTTTAGATTCTGCAAATGACCACCTGCTTCCTAATGGCAAGAGTCAATGGAACAAAAGGATTACAAGAAGCGATCTCTGATCCTCAGTTGTACCACCAATAAGTACCTTGAAGAGATAAGGTATCTCATTATGATCCATACACGGTGTTAGATACGTGGGAAATAACTAGTATCTAAGTTGTCCCATAGTGAACCACTTAATGGCTTAAAACAATTTATTTTCTCGCCATTTTGCAATCAGCTCAGGTCTTTTGGGGATAGCTCTCTGCCCTGTTGTCATAACTAGGGTGGCTCTTCTGGGACTTAAGGATTTACTTCCAAGATGGTCTCACTCACAGGGCTCACACACGGGCCTGGTTGTCAACTTGGACAGCAGCTGGAGCTGTTGCTAGAACCCTTGATGTTTTTTCATGTAGGTCTCTTCATGTGCTGCTGGAGTCCAGCTCCAGCCGGTCCAGGGGTCTCTGAAGAATGGACAGTGTTGGCGAGAGAGTGAGAGAGCCCCGAGATTCTTTCTGATCATCAGGCAGACATCTCTGCAGTGACTGACACTCAGCCTTATTTATGGTAAAGTGTATGGGGAACAGCACAGAAGTGGCATTTTCCTTAGACAATGATTTTTTTTATGACAAATTTCCTTGATATGTCAAATTTTCCAGAACATAGATTTGTAGAAGACTCATGCATAATATTTATCAATAGTGATTGATGTAGGTGATTTAGATGCTTATCATATGGGGAAGGAAGATATCTTTAGCACTCAAATACAAGACAATGTTTTTAGCATAGCAGAGGCAAAAGTTAGTTCTTTGTGAGCAGGGGTCAATAACCTGATTTTCAGGAAACACAATGTTTGCTCCTATAATCAGAAAAGAAGAAATTCCTACAATAAGTTCCTTCACAAGGTACAATCAGCATATTAGGGCCAGAATAAGGGGACAAGTCATTCCCAATACCAATCAACAAGGTGTGTTGGGGGTCAATGCTCAAGCACAACAATTGAGTGGGGGTAGATATCGGTCATCATCTGACAGCAGGAGGCCTTGCAAACCTGCTTTAACCTCACCAGGAGTATTCTCAACTAGTGAGTTCAGAATGGCTCCCAACAATGTGCTGCTTGGGCTTCCACACAATAGGACAGCTGGGGTCCAAGAAGGAAAAAAAGAAAGTCGGCAGCCCTCTTAAAGGCTAAGCTTAGATCTAGCCCAGTGATAGTTCTTCCATATTCTATTTATTAATATAGTTACAGTTTCAGCCCACACTCAAGGAATTGGAGAAATAGATTCCATCTCTCTGTGGGGGAGAATGACACAGGGAGGTATTTGAAATTTTCAAGGAATAATTTTAAAGCAGAGCAATGGCACTCTGATTATCTAGGAAAATGACAAAAAAAAATTTAGAGATACAAAGTGAAGTGTGTAGGAGTGAAATGACATGACGTCTGGGGTTTAAAATACTTGCACAGGAAAGAAAAATGATCAGGATAAAATGGGATAAATTTAGCGACTGTTGTAATATCTTGCTGATTTTTGAATATAGGTGATGGGAATGAGGAGGGATTAATGAACTCTACTTTTGAGTACATATGAAAATCTCATGATCAGTTTTTTAAAATATTCTGACTTGAAATAATATTAGAGTTCCTAAAAGAAACTCAAAGTTCTAGTTTCATCTGGTTTTGATTTTGATTAAATTTTAATATTACATCTTCTCAAAACACACCTGAAATAATATTCCCCAAAAGTGCTAAGTTGAGAACGCATGCAAAAATGGGACTCTTACAGGGGTGCTGTGATGACTTTTGGGAAGATTAATAGCCGAACACAAAGAGTTGCTTGATAATGGTGCCCATGTTATGTTTTTTTCACTTGAAAGCAACTGTGTGAGGACTTAATGCTTTGAGATTCTGCATCCATCTTCAGAACATGAAGGGGAGGCAGGAGGACTAGAAAATCACCATGACTCTGACCTCATTGACCCTGTGCATCAATACCAGCTGTTGTCAATCCACAAACCAATTCTTACATGTGAAGAGTAACTCATCTTGAGTAAGCATCCTCAGATATATCATCTGTTATTTGGAATTCAAAGCATTTTTTTAATGTTTATTTATTTTTGAGAGGGGGAAGATTGCAAGGGGGTAGGGGCAGAGAGAGAGAATGCTGTCAGCCCACAGCGCAACGTGGGTCTTGATCTCAGGAACCTTGAGATCATGACCTGTGTGGAAATCAAGAGTCAGATGTTTAACCAACTGAGCCACCCAGGCACTTCGGAATTCAAAGCATTTTTTTTTTTTTTTTTTTTTTTTTTATTTCTAGGAGAGAGAGAGAGAGAAACAGCGTGAGCAGGGGAGGGTCAGAGAGAGAGAGGGAAACGCAGACTCTGAAACAGCAAAGCATTCTTAACTTACAACATTCTGTGAGCAGAACATGCCAAGGTATCTCTCCAGATATCTCAAGTTTAAGAATAAGGGACAACTGTAGATGCCACTTCTGAGGTTATTAGATATAAATGTTATTTAGAGAAAAATAAGTTCAGGACCAGCTACAGAAGAAGCATATTTGCAAAATCAGAATTCAATTTTCCAGCAATCCCATCGCCAGGTATGTAAGTACTAAGAGAACCGAAAGCAAGGACACACTCAGATATTGGTACACCCTTGTTTATAACAGTATTATTTCCAATAGCCAAAAGGTAGAAGCTGCCCAAGTGTCCACCAACGTATGAATGGATAAACAAAATGTGATATATGCATACATATATACATACAATGAATATCATTCAGCCTTAAAAAAGACAGAAATTCTGACACATACTACAACATGGGTGAAACTTGAAAGCATTATGCTAAGAAAAATAAGCCAGTCACCAAAGAGCAAATATTGTGTGATTTCATTTGGATAAGGTACCTACAATAGTGAAATTCATCGAGGCAGAAAGTAGCATGGTGGTTGCAGGGGCTGGTAGGAAGGAAACAGTGAGGAGTTAGTGTTTAATGTGTATGAATTTTCAGTTTTGCAAGATGAAGCATTCTGGAGACGATGGTCGTGATGGTTAATGACAACGTGGATATACTTAATGCCACAAAATAGTTCATTTCAAAATGGTTAAAATGTTAAATTTTGTTATATGTATTTTACCACCATAAAAAGTACTTATTTCCACATCATGTTATATAAAAGATCCAGCCTTTGTTTCTTTTTTAAATTAACGGAAACGAATAGAGGGATGGGCCTGGGGAGGCACATGAGACACAGCCTTGACATACCACCTTTGAAAGGAAAGTGTTACTTTTATATTGAAGAATGATCTTTTTTTCAAGGTTTGCCCTGTACTTTCTATTTAGTCAGCTAGGCCTAGAAGGTTGTTGTCACTGCAATTTTCCCTCGGATTTTAGTAAGATTATTGCCACCTTCAAAATCTATGTACACAAATTGTGGTAAGTCTCATTCTCTCATTTTATTAGTCAGGCTTCCTCATTAATTTAGAAAATTGTTTGTTCAATAAAGACCTATCTTACTTAATCATGGTCTCTGAATCCCCTGGATTAGGGCAGGGGTTTTACTCTGTAATAATCTCCCAGGAGAGCTGCCCAAACAGCTGTGAAGGCAGGAGAGCTACAGGGGTGACTACATTTTCTCAGGCCCGGCAGCAAGGGACCGAAGCTGACCAAAATGAATCTTTTCTGCTTTTCACTGGTGAGTTTCTTTACATGCATCATTGGTACCCTCATCAACTAAACTAAAAGGAATGGAGTTCGGGTATGCCCTAAACTTCCTATGTGGTGATATGAAATAATATATTTAATAATATGTAAGAAAGTCCACATCAGAAAGAGGAAAAAAGAATGTTTTTATTAAAGCACTTAAGCCAACTCTGTTCACAGGCAAGTAATTTACAAAAAAATATAGACATCTATCTAAAACAATTACTAGTTATTTAACATTTTGAGGCTGAATCTCTAAGTATTGTATGTGAACTATTTTTGAGGAACTATTTTCTTCTATTTATTATAAATATGAGAAAAATTTTGCAAAATGTCCTGCATTTGGGTTGCTTGTTCAGCTTTGGGACATCCTAGGAATCAAAATGTCGTCTCTGTTGTTTGAGTAATGAATTCCGTTTAATGTTGTCTCTGTTAAACTACCATGGAGGCAGATTGCTGAGTTACACAGTCCCGTAGACGCAAGGTACAATAGATTATTTCAGTCCTGCAGATGTGCTCATTCAAGGGTATAAGCACTTCTCAAATTCTTTTTTACATTATTACCTTATTTTTTAGTTTAGCCTGAAGTAGTAGATCAGTGAAAGTTAGCAGGTAGTCATAGATCTGGAAATACTTTATAACTCTAACCTGCAATTGTGACCATCTGCCAATGCTAAAAACGGATTTCAAAAATAATTTTATTCATTTCTATCTATGTTTACAGCAGGACATTATGCCTATTCATTGGTTTTTCAAGATGTGGATGGGAGATCCCTGTCATTTGGAGAAATAAAATGGTTTACTTTGATGTTTGTTTTCTTTTCAAACTGCAAATAAGATTAACATAAGTGCTAGAGGTGGTGCTGACATAGGTTGTAATACCTAAACAGGAGGCATTTTAAGCCAAGATAAGGGCTTTAATCGTAGAGCATCTTGAAAAATAAAATGCAGTTGTGAGTTGTGGCAGGCTGAATCATCGAGTTCCGATTGCCTGTATAGCCCCAATTTACAAAATAATTGCCGGTGTTCAACTTTGCTTTATGCCATATAAATCTGACTGGAGAAATCCCATTTCAGGTGATTTAAGTGGTATTGTGCATTCTTTTCTAGTCGATCTAAAAGAGCTATATGTGGTTTATATGAATATACGTCCCATGGAAATAGGCAGTGTAGCAGCTGAGAAAACTGCCTTCTGAAATCATGCTGAATGGTTCTATAATCAATATGCTAATGTTTCTAGAACATAGCATGGCTCAGCATAGTGTGGCATACGTTTGTAATATTGCTTGTGAAGGCGTATAACCGTATACTAAGCATGCTTGTCTTTCTGTGTAATACAAGAAAAGGAAGGCATACTCAAAAAGGCTGGCTTCCAAGCCATGCCTCAGGGACTCAATTTGACTGCAAGTCTTACCCATGTTTCAAAGTCCTTAAAAATTTACTTGTGCAGAAACAGATGTGATTACATTGCACCATCATGAACACTTAAATATTTTGTTCAAGCATTCCAAAGTTTATCGAAATTAATTGCTTTGATAATAAAATGTCCACAAGGTATTTGGGGAAAAAATCAAACTATTTTAGGATTGGTTTCTCTTTAATTCCTTCCTGTGGAGTAAATAAATAAAATTATTTAGCATATGGGCTCTCAACCAGGGTGTTGAGACACCCCACTGTGTTGTTGTGGGCTGTGAAAAAGGGGTGGGGTTAGTCTTGCCCAGGAATTTGTGCATAGTTCAAAACATATTTTATCTGTGCGTGTAAGAATGTGAACATATGGGACATGCATTAAAAAAAAAGATTAAAATCACAGATTTAGTGGAAATAAAGATAGCAGAATTAAAAAGTAGAAGTGTATATAAATATATTGACCTTTAATTCTGTAGGAAGGAGGTGGTTTTAAATATTAAGCATCCCATAAAGATTGCCACTTAAAAAAGCCAGAGAAAGAGTTAAGTATTCCCTTATTTAAGTGCAGGGGTAAATTGTAAATCTTTTAGTAAATGGGGTTTTTAAGAGAAATATAAAGCAAACTTAATGAACTGCCCATTCTGAACCAAGGATACTATAAATAATCCATTAAAGGTGATTGCTATTATTTTGGATCTATAAACTCGAAATGGGGTCTATCTTTCAAAAGGGAGGCAGGGATATCCTTTTATGCATGCCACTCTGACTCCAGAATTTTTCTTACAGTTTTACATTGTGATTAGGCTTTTAGAAGTTTGCTCATTAGAAGCAGGATGATTTTCTTGTTGAGCTCATCATAAAGTTATTGAGTTTAACATGGCTTTGTAACCCAGTAAGGTTACAAATCAATTATCCCTGGCACCATTTCTGCAGTGATTTGCAATGCTGCCTCTATTTTATTTGGAGTCTATTCTATCTCATAGGTTTATCTCTACCCCTTTCCTTATACCTGTTCTTTTACATACCTATTAAGATCATTCCAATGCTAAGTAGACATCTTACTCAGAAGAATAACCTTTTTTTCTGTCCTTCTTCAAAATTTGGACTGTTTAAGTCTTGGTGCTTCTATGTAAATTTCAAGTTACATGAAAATCTTTGATGGAATTTTGATTAAAATGGATTTAATTTTATATCCTCTTTAACGGAAATTGACTTAATTATAGAGTTGAGTCTTCCCATCTACAAACATGTGTAGCCTTTCATTTATTCTAAATTTTTTATGGACTATTAAGATATTTTGCGATTTGCTCTATAAAATTCATGCACATCTTTTTTTTTATTGTTTATTTCTAGGAGAGAGAGAGAGAGACAGCGTGAGCAGGGGAGGGTCAGAGAGAGAGGGAGTCACAGACTGAAACAGGCTTCAGGCTCTGAGCTGGCAGTCCGCACAGAGCCCGACGCGGGGCCCAACCCACGAACCGCAAGATCGTGACCTAAGCGGAAGTCGGACGCTTAACCGACTAAGCCACCCAGGCGCCCCAATGCACATCTTTTTACAAAATTTATTGCTAGGGGCCTAAGAATTTTGTTTGCTGTTGTGATTATTTTTTTCCTAATTTGTTTTTGCTGATTTATAGATACGTTATTGATTTCTTGATATTGATATTGCAAGTAAATAATTTTGTTGAATTAGAATTCTGGTAGTCTATTTTTTTTTTCTTAAATTTTCCATGCAGATAATCTGTAAAGTTTTCTCTTTAGTAATTATATCATTCTTAATTTTTCTTTCGCTTCTGTAGCATTGACAAGAATGCTATAATAGCAGGCATCCTACTCGTTTCTAACATTCATGTAGTTACTCCTAATTGAGTCTTCATGAAAGTTTTAATTAATAACCCTAATGAGGTTAAAGAAGTCCTGTCTCAATTTGCTTAGATTTTATTGCAAATGAATAATAAATTTTTCAAATTTTATTTCTCAAATAAAATAAATTTTTCAAATAGTTTTCCAATGTATTATTCCAATAAATTTTCTTTTTAATATTGTAAAAAGGCATTTAAATGTTGAAATATCCTCATTTTCCTATATTAAATACTAATCAGGGGCTCCTGGGTGGCTTAGTCGGTTAAGCGTCCGACTTTTGCTTAGGTCATGATCTCGCGGTTCGTGGGTTCGAGCCCCGCGTCGGGCTCTGTGCTGACTGCCAGCTCAGAGCCTGGAGCCTGTTTCAGAGTCTGTGACTCCCTCTCTCTCTGACCCTCCCCTGCTCACGCTGTCTCTCTCTCTCTCCTAGAAATAAATAAAACATTAAAAAAAAAAAGATTTAAATACTAATCGACCATGGTATATTTTTATGTACACTATTAAATTTCATTTTGTTAACATCACCTTTAGAATATCTGAAAACTATTTTATAGGTCTGTACTTTTTTTGAATTGACAAGAAAATTCTGTCATTTTATTTTTCCAGAATTCCTATTAATTTTATGTTGTAATATATCAATATACCCTCTACACTTTTACCTGAATGTTCCAATGTGTTGTCTATTGGTTTTTATATGCTACACGATGGGTAGACTTTAAGTGTCTTGTAAATTTTTTCCAGAGGCCTAGAGTTGACCCTATTTTTTAAATTTTTAATATAAATTCTATGATTATATTACTCATTTTCAAGTAATTGTAATTTTTTTGTTGCTCTTTAATGATTCTTGTTTCATTTCTGCCAGTGTGGTTTTTGATCATAGATTATTTATAATTGGATGTTACTTTTTCATTTAGTTCTATGAAGATCACTTTCTTTCTCAAATTATTTCTCATTTCATTTTATGATTTTGGTTTATTTGGAAAGAAGTGATTTTATTTTCAGATTGTCAATTCAGTTGGCTCTTTTTTCAGCGTCTCATCCCTTCATCCCTTGGTTAATGTCAAATGACAAAACTCTCTCTCCTCCCTGTGTCCCTGTGGCTTCCTCTCCCTCACCCTCTCCCTTGCTTTTTCTTTCTTCTCTGGCTTCTTTGCCTTTTTCCATCTAGTTGAGACAGACACCTCAAGTCTCCTGAGACTCCAGTTTAGAACCAAGGCTGGCAATGCTGGTCCAGAGATGTTATCCAAAGCTGGTGTATTAACCCATCCAGTCACTGAACCAGCTGGCTGCTTGTTTCAGATCCCATTTTCCTGCCTGTGTTGTTAAATTTTGCTTTTCTGGCCTACACATTCCTTCCTGGAAGCAAGGGTCCCAGCCGCTATTGAGAGGAACTTTCTTTTCCCCCAGTCTTCTTTCTAATCATGAGTGCTGCTGTAGCCTCTGGATTTCGGCATGGAGTTGCTTTAGGTGGAGATGTCTATTGTACATTACCCCATGAAGCCCAAGATCTGGCCAGTGCTACCTGTTTGTGGATGGACACTAAACAGGTCCAAAGCTTTACAGTCATTCACTGCTTTGTGTTTCAGTCACATTCTCAGTCTTCCTAGATGTTTAGGGATTTTAGAGCATATGTGACTTAGTTCTTACTTAAGTCTTTAATTTTCCCAATAATTTCCCATGTGTTTTGAGCAGCAGTTATTTAAAACATAAAACTATAGAGCATTTTAGTTTAAAGTTCTATACGTAGACAATGCAAATAGAATTCAATCTTAGCTTACATCTTAATAAAATTCATTTTTAAAGATGAGAACATATTCAAAGCCACATTATAGTTTTTTACTCATTGTTTCAACCAAGAAAACTTTTTCAGAATCCAATAGACCTATGACACCATTATCGGCCTCACCAGTTACTATAGAAATTTTCAAGATACTTTATGTATACCTCTCTCCCTTATGACTGCTTCCAGATGATGTCACAACTAGCCCAAGTTTGTCTCAAAAGAAGAAAATATAACAAGTCAACTCAGTTAATTAGCTTGCTCCCCAAATGCAAGGAAAATTCATAGTATAGATCACAATGGGTTTAAATGCAGAATCATACATTTTAAAGCTCATGATTTCATCAAAGAATAAAAACAAATAAATACTATTATTTATTAATATGAATACTATAGACATTAATATTAGTGCCTTTATTGTAGTTGTGAAATACTTTTGCTGTTTCCAAGCACACTCTGTCTACTCATTTTACCCTGACAGCTCGTCTGTAACATGAATGAAAGTGCTGCTTTACAGTTGAGGAAGCCCAAGTACAGTAGATTGTGTTTCTTACACCGGGTGTAGTACTAATTAGAGTGGTATGTATCTCTGAAACCTGTGACTTGACACCCAACAGTTTCTTGCTGTCCAACTAGGCCTTTATTTGGTACCTTGAACTTGATGTCTTCATCATGCTTCTTGAGAAACTGCCTCCCTTTGTGCATTGCTCCCCAACACTTGAGTCTTGTTTGAATCCCTGGCTCTGTAGTGAGTTATGAGGATGCCTTTCTCTACTGTCTTGTTCACAGCTGAAAATTGGCACACCATTAACTCTAAATCTCTACGCCCAGGAGAATTTGGATAGAGTACTTTATACAAGTAGGTAGGTAGGGTAGATGTCTTTTCAAGGAAAATATCATTTTGTTATTTTTTGCCTCATAAATCTCTTTTATTGCAGGAGGGCTCGATGGATAGCTTATACGAGCCAGCCCCAGAGCAACAAGCTAACCAAGGAAGCACCTCTGTCGGGACTGGTTCTCTTATCTCACCCTTTGGGGAGAGTGGAAAAGCACACAACAATCTCTTCATGGTGAGTGAAGCCTTGAGTTGAGTGGATTACTTCTCTGCTATAAATTGAGAATCATTTGCTTAATGATACCTGTTAACACAGTGAAAACTACTCTTCACAGGCAGTTCTTCATTTACTTTTAGTTTCTGATTTTCTTTTCATTGTTGTCTCTTTTGTGATTTTAGTTTATTAATATGAACTACCATTTATAGAGTATGTGTTAGGTGATTACATAAGTTAAGTCACTTAATCCTCAAAGCAGTGTTATGACAAAGAAATAATTATATCTTATCAGAGGTGAGGAAACTGCAAGAGAGAAAGGGAAATTAACTTACTAATGGCTCTAAACCGTGAAGTGTTAAAGTGGGCAATTAAATATATGTGGGTCTGTATCAGTAGCTTGTCAGTAGTTTATCGGTACATCAGGTGTTGAGGATGGGTTGGGGGGACCCCACATTTGTAACATTTGCTACTTGTCATGGTGTAAATGTTCCTACTGTAGTCATTTTCAAGTTACCAGAGGTTTAACTGGCTTCCAATGGCTGAATATTTATTTCTTCATTATCTCTGGTGCCTACCCCAGCGTACCACTGGTGGCTTTAAAATCTGTGCTAACCACTTTCTTTAGCTGCTCCTTAAATTTATGGGCACACATCGTGAGCTCACAAAGCTTGAGTATGACTGGAATGCAAAAGCAGATCATTTTTTTGAATTATCTTTATAATTACTAGAGGCACAGAGTTCCCCGTGTTCTGCAAAATTGGCCCTGTCCCTGTTTAACAGTGCTGGCTGTTTTCTTAGTTGATAGCACTGTATTTAAATTAATCCCATACTAACAAATTTATTTTGCTTCTGTTGTGGCTTCCATTGTGGCTTAGTACAGTACAAAGCATCCCATGTCTGCTACAAATAAAGAACTTTTTTTAGGAACACCTGGGTGCCTCAGTTGGTTAAGTGTCCAACTTCGGCTCATCAGGTCATGGTCTCCCGGACTGTGAGCTCCACTTCTTGATCTGTGAGTTAGGGCCTTGCTTCCAACTCTGTGCTGACAGCTCAGAGCTCAGAGCCCAGAGCCTGCTTCAGATTCTATGTCTCCTTCTCTCTGCTCCCTCCCCCGCTCAAGATCTGTCTCTCTTGCTCTCAAAAGTAAACAAAACATTTAAAAAAAACTAAAAGGAAAAAAAATTGTTTAGACTTCTAGATTTGGATGCCACCTTCTGCCCTTACAACCATATTTTTCCCCAATAACACAAACATTTGCTTCCTTTATGTAAGGCACTGGAGCAGGTGGTGTTACATGTGACATTGTGTTGATCTTTACAATAACTTAACCCTGTTGAGAAGGGTTAAGTGACTTTCCCACTTAAAAAGAGGATGACCTAGGATTCAAACCCAGATCTTTTCTTTGCTCTAGAGAAAGGGTTACAGTACAGTACTTTCAAGTTTTATACCTACCTTCATTCATACCTATTTTATTCTGTGGGGACATTCTTTGTGAACTTCTTTTTTATATAGCTTACAGATGTAAGTTAGTTAGTTAGTAAACAAGTTCAGTAATAAGTCTCAGTAAAATAATCCAAAAAACTTTTAGCGTAGCATAAGCCCTTCCCCCAGTCTATCCCCTTTTCAATATCCATTAAGATGTTGATGTTGAGAGATATGCATATGAGAAAGCAACAATACATTTTACACATTAAAGTGAGAGACAGACTTACTTAGAGACTCTCAACTGAGTTCACGAAATGTTTGTAAGCATTTTTACTCTATAATTAAAAAGAAAAATTGAATAGGCTGAAGAGCCTGAAGATATTTCTTTAAATGTGTTAGTTTAATAAATATGCATGAAAAACAAACAAGTCCATGGCCAAACAGTCTACTAGAATTTTTATCAAACTTCACTTACATTGCAAAAGTAGATGAGAATAATAAAAACATGATTTAAATTGGTACATTTCTATCTATCTATCTATCTATCTATCTATCTATCTATCTATCTAACATCCACACAACACACACATGTATATACATGTATATCATATAGATATATATGGCTCCATATTTAGTTAAAAAATATGTGCATACATACAAGCATAAATTTGTGTGTGTGGGGGGTGTGTGTACACTGAAAGGCAGACAGTTCAACCACTGATTCTAATATTAATTGTTAAATTATACCAGTCGTTTCGAATTACCACTGATATTTTATTCCTTATAAAAATTATTCCACAGCTTGGATAAAATAAAGTCAGTCTTTTAATAATGACACTTAGTGATTTAGAACTTTCCCTCTGATCCTCTGATGAATGGATCCTTTTTTCTTCCTAGTATTCTCATTTCCTTTCCACCCCCCCTAATTCAAGAAGAAAAAAAAGTTTTGGACTAGTCTTGAAAGTATCAGGGAAATATTATTCTCTTTGGATTCATGTTCTATAAAACACCCCTAAAGTTCATGGAGTTATGTCTCAAGCTTCCAGTCCTCAACCCAAATGTATCTGTGACCTTTCCAGAGAGGAGAGGTACTCTCATATTTAAACTCTTTAGAGCCAACTGGACAGCATATATCTAGTTGTCATAGTGAAAATTAATAACCCATTCTAAAAATGATATAATTTGTTACATGAATTGAAAAGAAAACTCAAAATTAGAAAAGAATCCTAGGCTTCCTGACTCCCCTTAAACATGTTTTTATTTATTCCTATTTATTAGGAGTTTTATGATGTAGAAAACACTGTTTTAAACAAGGTGTGATGTTACATAGATGAGAATAAAATAATTCAGAGTTCCAGAGGAGATAATCCAGTGTAAATTAGCTTCACATTTAAGGGCCAAATAGATATTAAAGGGAAAGAAGTTTATTTGAGGATTTTTAAATTAAAAAAAAAAATTAGCAGGCACCTGGCTGGCTCAGTCCATAGAGCATGTGACTCTCAATCTCAGGGTTGTGAGTTCAAGCTCCACGTTGGGCATTGAGCCTGCTTAAATAAATTTAAAAAACTTAATTGAAGTATAGTTTACATATACTATAAATTTCAGGTGTACAACATAGTGATTTGACATTTATATACATTATGATATGCTCACAATAATAAGTATAGTTACCATTTGCCACCACACAAAGTTATTACAATATGATTGACTATATTCCTTATGCTCTACATCTCATCTCTGTAACTTATTTTATACCTGGAAGTGTATACCTCTTAATCCTCTTCACCTATTTTGCTTATCCCCCTTCCTCTTCCCCTCTGGTAATCACGAGTTTGTTCTTTAAATTTATGAGTCTCTCTTTTTGTTATTTTTGTTGTTTGTTTTCTTTCTTTAAATTCCACATCTAAGTAAAATCATATGATATTTGTCTTTCCGTCTGACTTATTTCACTTAGCATAATACTTGCTAGGTCCATCAACGTTGTCACAAATGGCAAGACCTCATTCTCTTTATGACTGAGTAATATGCCATTGTGTATATAAACCACATCTTCTTTATCCATTTACCTGTCGATGGTCTGTTAGGTTGTTTCCATATCTTGGCTATTGTAAACAATGTGACAATAAACATAGGTATGTGTGTATTTTTTTTTTCAAATTAGTGTTTTCATGTTCTTTGGGTAAATACCCAGAAGTGGAATTGCTAGATCTCATGGTATTTCTATTTGTAGTTTGGGTGGAACCCACATACTGTTTTCCACAGTGGTTATACCAATTTGTATTTGCACCAACAGTGCATAAGGGATCCCTTTTCTCCACATCTTTGCCAACAGTTGTTATTTCTTGTCTTTTTGAAATGAGCCAGTCTGACTGGTGTGAGGTGATATCTCATGGTGGTTTCGACTTGCATTCCCCTGATGATTAGTGATGTGGAATATCTTTTCATGTGTCTGTTGGCCATCTGCATGTCTTCTTTGGAAAAACTGTCTATTCAGTATTCTGGGATTTTAAGTGAGGAACATCTGAAATACCCAGCTTCCATTTTAATTGCAGTTCCAGGGGGGTTGATAATGGAGAGCTGCTCCAAAAATAAGTCAATTTAAAATACAAGATTTTATTAAATTTTGTGAAGAGGAATAATAAGTGATCCACTTGTATATTAGCAAAGCCAGAGAGTTTAGGAAAGTCACTGCCAAAAAAAAAGGGTAAAAGTTTTATGGAGTGAATACTCATGCAACTAAGTAAATAATGCTGAAAGAAAATGTACTAGTATATTAGCCTAGCTAAGGATTGACTACCTTATTACTATATTAGTTAAAATGCAGGCCATTACAGCTTGATTCTGTACCTATTTTAGTACCTCACCTCTTTATTATGTCTGAAGCTAATAAAATATCTTGGTTTAGAAATACAGTGAGAACATAAAGTATTTGTACCTCTGCCAGTTGGGGTTAACTGGATCAGTCTTGAGTTATCTGATTTGCCATCTCTATTGACTGAAGTAAGCAACTAATTGCCAATTTTCACTTCATTTTGTAACTCGTAAGTTAAATTGATAAGAAATTTAAGCCTTTACAAAAATAGCATTAATGTGGAGTAGGGGCAATGTCCCTATTATTTATATGTTGAACATATTATTTATATATTACACAAATGTTCATTCAGTAAATATTTATAAACTCAATGAATGGATCAGTGAAGTTCCATTAATCACGCTAAAGAAGGTCTTAATAATGTTCTTTTTTAAAAAAAAAAACCTTTTTAATGTTTTATTTATTTCTGAGAGAGAGAGAGAGTGTGTGTGAGCAGGGGAGGGTCAGAGAGAAAGAGAGAGAGAGAGAATCTGAAGCAGGTTCCAGACTCTGAGCTGTCAGCACAGAGCCCAACGCAGGCCTCAAACCCACGAACCATGAGATCATGATCTAGGCCAAAGTCAGACGCTTAACTGACTGAGCAACCCAGGCACCCCAGAAAGTCTTAATAATGGAGTATGTATGTGCAGGGTCGAAAAGCATGAGCTTTGGAGTTGAGCAAATAAGAGTTCTCATTCTGGCTCTGCCATTTTGCCAACTATTTGACCTGGGAAAGTAGCTCAAATTCCCTAGAGTTCCATGCCCTCTATAGTGTCCTTTGCATAAGTTTGGCTGAGTTCTGTTGCAGGAAGACAATCTCCTCTTGTTCCTCCTCCTCTCCATATGTGGGAAGGATCCAACAGAGAAGTTCAAAAACCATGGGAAGGGCTGATACATCACACTGGAGCTGAGGTTGCAGACTGCAGCCCCAGGGTCCTATATTTTATGACCCATGAGCTAAGAGTACTTTTTGCCTTTTTAAAGGTTTGCTTAAAAACAAAAGTGAAAAAGACTGTGCTATAGATATTATATGTGACTCACAGAGCCTAATACATTTCTATCTGGCTTTTCACAGAAAATGTTTACAGACCCCCTAGGGCTATGCAGTTACAGACACAGGTGGCAACTGGGTACTTGAAAAGGGGCTAGTCTAAATGTGGATGGCAATAGGAGTAAAATACATGCCATATTTAAATTTTTTTAAGTTTATTTTATTTTGAAAGGAATAGAGACAGTGTCAGTAGGGGAGGGGCAGAGAGAGAAGGAGAGAGAGAAGATCTCAAGCAGCTGGCAGCACAGAGCCCGATGTGCGGCTTGAACTCACGAAATATGAGATCATGACACTGAGCCGAAACCAAGAGTTGGATGCTCAACTGACTGCGCTACCCAGGTGCTCCAATTAAAGATGTAGTATGAAAAAAGCATAAACCGTATTATTAACATTTTTTACATTAATAACTTGTTGAGAATATTTTAGGTATGTTATTTAAATAGAATTTCACTAATTTCTTAACATGGTTACCAGATTGTAGCTTCCACATCACATCCCACCTTTCAAATGTCACATGGATGCTTATATATTCTGCCACACCTAAATTATAGCTGTTATTCGAGCTTTAGGAAACTTGTAGAATGTAGTTTTTAGCCTTTTGGCCTCTGATAGATAGAGGCACACCAGAAGGAAGGTGAGGAGATGTTAAATGTCCATCTACTATGCCCACCATCCTTTCTTCAGAGTCTTTCACCTTTCTTATCATTAGCATTACCATCCTCAAAAAAAAAAACGAACCAGAAAATGAAAGCAGTGCCCCTTTACTTCTGGAATTCCTCTGCAGTGGAGGGGGAAAATGGTTAGCTTTTTGAAGGTGACTGTTTTTTGTCTCTGAAGAAAAGAATTTGGTTTTTTTTTTAATGTTTTATTTATTTCTAGGAGAGAGAGAGAGAGACAGTGTGAGCAGGGGAGGGTCAGAGAGAGGGAGTCACAGACTGAAACAGGCTCCAGGCTCTGAGCTGGCAGTCAGCACAGAGCCCGATGCGGGGCTCGAACCCACAAACCGCAAGATCATGACCTAAGCAAAAGTCGGACGCTTAACCAACTAAGCCACCCAGGCGCCCCTGAAGAAAAGAATTTGTATCATCCCTACCCCAGGCTTACATATTAGCCTAACATTTAAAGTGAGTTACAACTCTTTTGTAATATTTGGGTCTTCTAAAGTGGTGATAAATTAAGATTTTTGATTTTTTCCAGTTAAGAAGGAGAGGAATGGCCAAAAAAAAGAGAGACTAATACTATTACATTAAATATAAATCACAAACAAAAGAATTGCTACAAAAAGACTTTGCTACAATTTCCAGCAGTTTTCAACAGTATTGAGAGGCCAAAGTAATCAGGTAGTATCATACCTCACTTTGCTTAGGGAAGTATAGATATTAAAGTATAAAAATACTTGATGATAGACATTTAATTATATACTTTTAGACATAGATCAGACAATAGGGAACATGTGTGTGTTACCCAATGAGGAAGTTGAGATTCATAATTTGTCTGAAGAGACAGATGGAGTCAAGATTGGAGTTCTGGCTTCCCAAATATTAATCTTGTCCTTTGGCCCCTCTGCCAGAAGTGTGCATGAGTGTGTCTGTGTGCGTCTGTGTGTGTGTGGTATGAATGTGTGTATATGCAAGTTAGAGAAATCGGGAAAGCAAGAGACGGGTGAGTGGCAGAGAGCTTCTGGGAGATAAGCAGTGAAGAGGAATCGAAGATAGGAAGATAAAGAATCTGACCTTATCATATATATGCTAAATATAATCTGATGATAGAGAACATAGCAGAAAGAACTTGAGATGGGCAATGTAGTTAATAGACTTGAGTTTTATTCCTGCTCCCCAGGCGGCTGAGAAATGTGTGTCCTTGAAAATGTTATTGAACTTCTCTGACCCTAAGTTTCCTGAGCAATAGAATGTGGATAAAAATGTCTGCGTCCTGGTTTGTAGTGAGGATCAAATGTTATAACACACGTTAAGCACCTGGCATAATGCATGTTAATGTTCATTTTCCTTCCTTCTGCAACCCATCACACTAGGGCAGAGTGATTCTTTAATTTAATATCCTTGATTAAATGACTTTAAGTCAAACTCTCACTTGAGCTCGGATGTCGTTTTAAAATAACGGCTCAAAAATAATTTGTAATCAACACTCCTTACCTAAAAGCATTGATTTTTACTGGGCTGGACAAGAAGAAGCAACAGGATTTATTGTTGATGTGCATTAGAACACCCAAGATTTTAATCTCCACAAATTGCCTCAAATCATGAACACTCAGGTTGAGTGCAATGTTTGACAATTCAGCCCTAGATTTCCCATCATGTGTAGACAGCAGTGAACAAGAAAACCTATCACAGTGACTCTTGTTTGCCTAATTCCTATTTCAGGGTTTTTGTTGTTGTTGTTGTTATTTCGTTTCTTGGGGGAGGGGTCCATCTTAACTTAAATATTATTAAAATGTAAGCTTAATTTTTTTAATATACTCATTCATTAACAGTCTGTACTGAAAAAAAGCACTGGAGAAATAAATTGTTCCCAGCTACCAGATGTTAATAAGAAAGTAACATAGCAGGGGCGCCTGGGTAGCTAAGTCAGTTGAGCGTCCAACTTCGGCTCAGGCCATGATCTCACAGTCTGTGGGTTCGAACCCCGCATCTGGCCGTATGCTGACAGCTCAGAGCCTGGAGCCTGCTTCAGATTCTGTGTCTCCCTCTCTCTGCCCCTCCCTTGCTTGTGTTCTGTCTCTCTCTGCTTCTCAAAAATAAACATTTTAAAAAAAGAAAATAATGTAGCAGATTCAAAGATAGTTTTAAAGACAAACTAGGGACATGTGGGTGGCTCAGTCAGTTAAGCGTCCGACTTCAGCTCAGGGCATGATCTCATGGATCTGAGTTCAAACGCCGCGTCGGTCTTTATGCTGACAGCTCAAAGCCTAGAGTCTGGAGCTGGCTTCAGATTCTGCATCTCCCTCTCTCTCTGCCCCTTCCCCACTCATACTCTGTCTCTCTTTCCTTCAAAAATAAATAAACATTAACAAAATTTAAAAAGATAAAAATAAAGACAAACAATACATGTCTAACAGTTGGTTAGAGCTCAGCACTAATGAGGCCAAGGTCAAGGGTTTAATCCCCGTATGGCTAGTATTTTTGCTGTGTTGCAGAGCCACCGGCAGTACCCATGACCCCAGTCTGCTGTCTTGCCTATGTGTGCCGTTGATCATTAAGAAATCTGGGTTGGAGGATGAGGAGGCACCCGCACAAAACCATTATCCACAATGGGAAGAACAATCAAGGGAGGACCAACCTTGTGGTTGACCAGTGGTTCATTTGCCTGTGAACAGTTTCCTTCACTATAATCAGTCTTCAGTATACCAGTACAACTCTCAGCTTTCAACTTAGGATAATTCATAGGTCAATGGTAAGAGCGTTATGAGAGAAAACTGAGTTCTTGCCCTGGCTTTGTTCTTAAACAGTGCTGAATAAGTCCCTACACTATCTGGATCTTAGTTTCCACCTCTACAAGATAACAAGATGAGACTAGATGGTCTTTAAGGCCCTTTGCTGCTCTAAAATGTTTCCTTAAATACATTTTAAGTTATTTTGGAAGGGGACTGTTGTCTAACATAAAATACTATTATTTTCCTTTTGGAACTGTAGAAGACAGACTTCTAAGATGATCTCTAATAAACCATAGAGAAACCTAATGTCCCTAGGTTGTGGATATTAAGAGAGAAAATATTTGAAGGAATTGGTTCACGTGATTATGGAGGCTGGCAAGTCAGAAATTTTCAGGTCAGGCTGGCAGGTTAGAGCCTCAGGGAAGAGTTGATGTTATAACTAGAGTCCAGGGGTGCCTGGGTGGCTCATCGGGCTCTTGATTTTTGGCTTAGCCTACTTGGGATTCTCTCTCTCTTAAAATAAGTAAGTAAACTTAAAAAAAAAAATACCAAGAGTCCAGAAGTAGTCTGGTGGCATAATTCTCTCTTCCCTGTGGGAGACTGCAGTCTTTTTGTCTTAGATCTTCAACTGATTAGATGAGACCCAATCATTTTAATGAGGGTAGTTGCTTTACTCAAAGTCTACTGATTTAAATGTTAATGTGTTCTGAAAACT
Source organism: Hyaena hyaena (assembly GCF_003009895.1). NCBI lineage: Eukaryota > Metazoa > Chordata > Mammalia > Carnivora > Hyaenidae > Hyaena > Hyaena hyaena. Next base: position 504,657 of record NW_024080906.1, on the reverse strand, counting down.
ACTTTCATATTGACCTCTAGGCTACTCTGATCAAATAGTTGGTTTGACAAAGTTGAAACAAAATTAAGCATCATACCTGCATATTTAAGTTCTTGTGTAGCCCCCACCCTTGTGTATGATTAGATTCCTATAGGACATGGCAAAAGTAACAGGAAGTCACTTCCATAGTTAGGTTACAGAAGTCCCTGACTTCTGTCGTGCTAGAAGGCTGGCTCTATCGCCTTCTTGGCTTGAACACTATGATGAAACAAGAGCCTGTCTTGAGAGACCCAGGTGGTAAGGAACCCAGAGCAGCAATCAGCCCACAGCCAAAAAGGAAACATAGCCTTTATTTCAACAGCCCTCAAAAAACTAGATGCTGCCAACATTTACTAAGTGAGCTCAGAAGAGGAGCCATTCCCCAGCTGACCTTTGGATGAGACCTCAGACCCTTGGACCGACAACCTGACTTCAACTCTGTGAGAGACTATGAAACAGAGGACCTATCTAAGCCATGCCCATATTCTTGACCCACAGGAGCTGTGAGATAATAAATGTGTATTGTTTTAAGCCATTAAATTTTGGAATAATTTATTGCACAGCAATACTTCACTAATACAGGAACTTAAATTAATTCGACAAGTTATTGATCAGGTGTATTTGCAGATAACCAAATCTATGCTAGCTGATTTAAGCAGAAAGGGATATATTACAGGTTAATGAGAGCTCAGAATCATTGGGAGGTTGAAGACAGATACCTAGCTGAGCTTGCAGAAGTACTCCAAGAAGCACACTACAAAACTCATCACTGAAGAGAGAGACTGTTGCTTCTGTCACAATCAGAAAGTGGTCAAATCAAGAGGACACTATCACCATGACTGCTCCAGAACCACACTGTCTCTGCTGAGATTTGTTACATTAAAAATGGATGCCCAGACCTTAGCTTTTGCCCCATGTTAGTCAGTTTTGTGTCAGTGTCTTAGGGTGGTGCATGGGGTGAACAGGACACCATGCATCTTATTCTCATTACAAGAATAGTTTCTTTCCTAGTTTCTCTTTCTCTTTCTTCTTTCCTTCCCTCCTTACTTTTTCCTTCTCTTTCTCCCTTCCTCCTCTTCCTCCTTCTTCTATAATTTTAGGTTTAGTGAATGATGGATGTCAACTACAGCAAGAAACATATATACCCAAAATATCTAGAGAGAAACAGAAGCAGCTATGTAATTAAATGCCTTATTGTAAGCATCAAGCCCAACTTCTATAAGAATTCTCAGAAGGAATTTCAAAAAATATATAATGTAGTTGTCGGGAGCAGAAAACTGTGGGATCAGATGAACCTTATACAAATCCCAGCTTTGAAATTTACCAGCCATGTGATCTTGAACAGATTCCTTAAACACTTCAAGCCCAGTTTCTTCTATCCAATGAAGGAACTATTTGTTACTCTTACTCATCATTTTAGAATAAAAAGTAACAATATAATTAACATTATTAGTACAGTGGTTGGCACAAAATAAATAAATAAGGTGTTACCTCTAAGAAGGTAACTGTGGTTTGTGGTTTAACGGTGCCAGTGCCACGGTGGTGAGATTTAAGATTTAAAGGAAGATTTAAAGGAAGGACTAGGGTTAAAAGTGGTGAAAGGAGGCGGTTAAGACATTATCGTCACACGCTGTTCTAGCATCTTTCACAAAAGAGCTTAAAAAGCACTTAAAGCCAAGTGTCTTATAAATGGATAAAAGGACACACTGAAATGTGACATGTCATTTTAGAATAGATGAGTAATGGAGAAGTCAAGGCCAGTGACTCTCAGGTTGGTATTCTAACCACTCAACTGCATTTCTCACTTGCCTCCAAACTATTAAAATTGGGAATTTTTTGTTCTGTCTCCATATTAGCATCAGCATTGACAGAGCTATTAATAACATAGACACTAAAGGAAGAAAATGAGATTAACAATGGCATCCCATCAACTAGGTCTTCATCAAACTATGAACAAGAGGAGTCAGTGTCAAAACAGTGCATGTAATCCTTTTCTTGATTCCTAGATTGTAAAATGACTCCTAACAAGCTGACATATAAAACATAGATTACCTTCATTAAAAAACCTGCACTTTTATTTCATTTTTATTTTTTTACCCGTTGTATCTATGATCACATACAGGTTTTCTGTCACCAATTTCTGTGCGATTACTATCTGGTGGTTTTAATTAGTTTCCTCTCGTAAATAGAGACTTATGTTAAAGTAAAATAAAATCAATACATTAAGGTTAATTATGCCTTATTCTCTTTTTTATTTCCTAAGATTATGATACAATTACTAATTGAATCTAATGAAAGCCATGGTTCTCTCTTTAATCATGTTTTAAAGAAAAAGCGGTAAAGCCAAAAAGCCCATTTTCACTTTCATTTTCTCTTAAAAGCTTTTGTCATCCCTACTGATTTTGGATTGAAATATTGTTGATTAGGAGCCATGACTTGTTTCTACTGGAAGAGATTTGAAAGTTCTGTTCACCAATCTGATTCTATAGATGCAGGAACTTAGGTTCTGTGAGGATTTTTTGGATCTTGCTAATTTAGCAGCAGAACTGGGGAAGCGAGCCAGCTTCGGGACTGCCAGTTCAGGGTTTTCTCATTGTGAGGATGGAGTCTAATATTTTTACCCATCGCATTTTCTATCACACTTCCAGCAACTTTGGCTTGCTCTTGTTCCATTCGGGGCTGAGGATTAAAGAAGATAATAAGTGACAGCAAACAGGAAATTAATAAACATTTGTTGCCCTTCCCCTTTCTAAAACCTTGTGTAAACATAATTTCAAAAATCATGACACATTTGAAGATACTTAACAAAAGCTCTCTTTTTAAAAGAAATCTGGGATGGAATCTTTTTGTCAAGGAAGAATCTTTTATAATGCAAATAACCATCCCCTAGGTAGCTTGTTTTGTCATTCAGGGTATTTATAGTGCTATGAGAGGAGTTTGTTAGTTCAGGATTGATAGAAAGCTCACTTAGCACACCACTAGACAAATGGCGAAATTTTATGTGATTTACCAGCTCTGTCCGTGATGGATTAGATATGGTACCTGTGCACACTCTCCAGGCACTACCAGCTATGTGATCTGCCCTGAGATGACGGGCCATGTGGGGATGCCATCCACCACCTGCTTCTCTTGAGGATATCAGAATTCATTAGCTATATAGGGTTGTTACTTTTTGACAGGAGCTGGACAGGCTGGCAAGAAAGTCTACTTTTCCCATCAGGATGAGCTGACATTGCTTCTTCTTCTTCAGTGCATTCTCATGGGGGGATGAAATCTGTTCTCTCTGAGAACCGTGACATAATTGTAGTAATATACTGGGGGGCCTCCAATGTACAGACTGTCATCTAAATTCAGTGGCTCCTGAAGTGCCCACTTTTAATTAAATGTGCTGTTATAAATTACATTCTCTGATGACGATGGCAGCATCCACAAAATGATTAATGCCTTTAAACACATCAATGTGCTGTCTATGCACTTGTCTTCAAATAATAGTAAATTATTAGTATTAATGCTTTGATAAGGGCGTATTTTCTGAGTTATTTGTTTAGTAGTGGTGAATAGAATTATGTTTTCTCTGTTTTTTTCAGTCACTCTCCGTCTGGCCAATACCACTCATTTGTGAGATCTGTGATCTCGATGGCAGGTGGAGTCTATATCTGTGCAGTCAAGTATAGAAATAGAATTGTGTAAAAATTAAGACATCAGGTGTAAAACACCAGTTTTACCACATGCTAGTTATGTGACCTGAGGCAAGACTTTCCACTGCTCTGTGCCTCAGTTTACTCATCTGTGAATTGAAGATAATTATAATAATATCAACTCATAAGATTGCTATAAAGATTAAGTGAATTACTATATATAAAGCATTAGAATTGTGCTTGATGCTACGGGACTGCTCTGACATTATTATTCTGCAAATGTGTTAAAGCAAGAAATTAGAAAAGCATTATGATTTAAAGTCTTATCGTTCTTGGCAACTTGGTTTAGCCAGTTGGGCTCAGACGAGCTACATCTACTAATAGACCAACTTGCTATGTGATCTACTTGATAACTTAGGAGACTCCATCATGGGATTTTTCTCCACATGATTGTAGTAAGATGTCGAGACAAAGCAGAAGAGCTCGTGGGTGGTAGGACTCCTCTACAAGGGTGATGTTTTGTTATCCAGTCACACAAATGTCCTCTTTGTTTTGAGAACAGAGCTAAGGGTTTGTGTATATGTGTGTGTGTGAATGTGTGTGTGTGTGTGTGTGTGTGTGTATACACATTCTCTTCCTGGTGTATTGCAAAACTACTTTATTAATTTTGAAGCATCATAATCCTCTTTGCCAGATGTCTATTAGAATTTTTTGAAAAAGGAAGTTCCATGTCTTTTTTGAACATCTCTGGGAACTTTACTGAAGCGCAGGAACCAAAAATGTCCATCAACAGGCTCATTCTGTTTGGGTGTGGCATTCTTGGAATTGCAGTATTTTAATATCAGCAAAACCATTTTAACTATGCAAGTGAATCATCCTCATTCTCTCAAGAGAATGAGTTGAACAAAATAGAAATTGGGTGAACTCTTCTTAATGAGAAGTTATATGTATGCATACATATATGTCTGTATATGTGTTTATGTTGAACTCTTGCCTCAGTATTAGAATTCTGTATAACTAATAATGAATATTTAATTTAATGGGAATAACATCTGTTAGTATCTTCAATGTGTTTGGCATCATGTAAGGATTTTATAAAGGCTAGCTCATTTAAACTTCAAAGTGAAGAAAACTGTGAACTCCAACAGGATCCTGAGATCAGCAGTCATTCATGGTAAATATTTGTGAGAAATAACACTTGTAATTCTCTTTGCATCTAAAATGGTGTCTGGTCCATAGTACAAACATGAATATTTGTTGAATGAACTGTGAATGTTCCAGTGAATGAATTATAGAATTCCAAAAGAATATATTAAATTTTTTAAAAAATGACTAACATTTAATCAAAGTTGAGTACTATATGCATGACCCTAGACAAGTCAATTTACCATTTGAGATCTCAGTTTATTCATCTGCAAATCAAAGGTCAGATCTCATCAGCCCTATAGTCTTAAAAGTTCGCCATGGGATTTACACCATCATTTACTGCCAATCAGTTTTCTCTGGTGCAGAAACACCTTTCACATTTCCATTAGTTAGGCAACAACAATTTCTGATATATTCACTTCATTTTTCCTTTTGACTTTGTGATTTGAAAGTAAGATTTACAAACCAATAATGCAAGAAACAGACACATATTAGACTCAACCCCAAAGGACAGTCAACCATAACCACCACATGAAAATAGAAATACAGCATTTAGTATCCAAAATGTCTCTTAAGTGGCCCATTCTCTTTCTTCATTTTGAATTGTTTTTTTTTTTAATTTGAGCTAATTTACCTTGTTTCAGAGTTATGTAAGAGTGCTTTACTCCTACAGTCTACTCTGATCTACTTGAATAATAATACATTTTGGACATATTCTTTAATTTTTGCTGGCCCATTTGTAATAATTTGCCTGCATTTCATCTTTTATTTTCCTAACAATTGCCAGGGGTAAAAATTAAATTAAGCCACAGACTCCCTAGTGAATGAAACATAAGACTAATGATTGGTGCTTGATTTAGGGGATAATGAAATGAAAGCTAACAGGAGCAAGTTTTGCTTGGTATTTATGGCAAGTGTCAAATTAATGGACTAGACAGAATCATTTCATTGACTCTCTGAAATGGTATCTTCTTTTTGAAGTTTAGAGTAACACACACACACACACACACACACACACACACAGGTGTAGTTCTAAAAATAAAACTATATCTAGTCTTTCTTTGATTTGCCCCTCTAGGAATACAGGGTCGGAACTCTGAATACATAACAGTCTGCTTATGTAAGCAGAAGTCAGAATGGAAAGCAGCTGCTTTGAGTCTGGTACAAGTAGTACTAAAAATTGCTTAACCAATTCAGTAGTAATGTATAACTAGGCAACACCCAGTGAACAGACCATTATTAATGAAGTAGATGTGCTTTGTTTGAGTAATCCCTTTCCTCCATATAAGCACACTTCAGACACACATTTAGTGTGTTTGACTCTCCCTACCCTCTAGTAGGAGGTTGCAGAAGCAAAACAACATTAACTCTTATATCTTAATAGGGATTAAGAGAAGTTTGAACTAAAATCTTTTTTTTAGGTTTTATTTATTTAAGTAATCTCCACTCCCAACATGGGGTTCAAACTCACAATCAAGAATTGCATGCTCTTCAGACTGAGCCAGCCAGGCACCCCTCAAATTCTTTTTTCAAAGTAACCATTACAGACTCTTTAGCAAAAAATCTCTAGTGCTTGCTTTTGCAGCATATATAATAAAATTGGAATGATAAAGGGAAGATTAGCATGGCCCCTGTGCAAGGATGACATGTAAATTTGCGAAGCATTTCATAGTTTTAAAAATGCTGTTCGATGGGGCACATGTACCCCAATGTTTATAGCAGCATTATCAACAAGAGATGAATTATGGAAAGAGCCCAAATGGCCATCGGACTAATGACTGGATAAAGAAGATGTGGTATATATATATACACATATATACATATATATAGATACACCATATATATATATGTGTGTGTATATATACCCACACATATATACATACAGTGGAATATTACTCAGCCATCAAAACAATAAAATCTTGCCATTTGCAACAACATGGATGGGATTCGAATGTATTAAGCTAGGCAAAATAAGTCAGAGAAAGAAAATAATTCACTCATATGTGGAATTTAAGAAACAAAACAGATGAACACAGAAGAAAAGTAGGAAAAATAAGATAAAAAACACAGAGGGAGGCAAACCATAAGAGACTCTTAACTATAGAGAACAAACGGAGGGTTTCTGGTGGGGAGGTGGGCTAAGTGGGTGATGGGCATTAAGGAGGGCACTTGTGATGAGCACTGGGTATTGCTTTTTTTTTAACATTTATTTATTTTTGAGACAGACAGAGACAGAGCACGAGCTGGGGAGGGGTAGAGAGAGGGGGAAACACAGAATCTGAAACAGTCTCCAGGCTCTGAGCTGTCAGCACAGAGTCCGACGCAGGGCTCGAACCCATGGACTGCAAGATCATGACCTGAGCCAAAGTCGGCCATTTAACCGACTGAGCCACCCGGGCACCCCAAGCACTGGGTATTCTATGTAAGTGATGAATCACTAAATTCTACTCCTGAAGCCCCCCCCTCCAAAAAATCTCCAAATTGAAGTGATTCATTACAAGTAAAAATTGGATTACCTGCTTTCCAATAAACAGAACAAAGTGGATAGTATCTAGAGAAGGTTGTGACAATATATGTCCTAAAAATAACCAATGCCTATTCCTGGTCTTACGAAATCCTTCAGTCTTGATCCAGATGTCCCCAAATCTCAGCTCAGAGCTGTGTCCCTTTTACTACAATCTACAGCCACATATATTTGACCAGTTCTGTGTGGGCTCAGCACCTAGTTGTATTCAATTAGCCAAGACTTTACCCATGTGAGGCAGGAGACTGTGCTTGAATAATATGCCCCCTGTCCCAAACTCAAAGACATAGGGCTCAATTGCACACAGGTTTTGTTAGCCCTCTGGAGTTAATCTCTTTGGTAGCATTTTTCATGTAGCACAAAACAAACTTTAGCATATTTTATTTTAAAATTGAAATAATGAATTACTGATATAATAGGTTAATTTACAAGTACTGTGATTTGAATGATTAAAGTGAAGAAAGGACACCTGAGTGGCTTCAGTTGGTTAAGCATTGACTCTTTACTTTTGCTCAGGTCATGATCTCACATTCATGAGACTGAGTCCTGTATCGGGCTCTGCACTGGCAGCATGGAACCTGCTTGAGTTCTCTCTCCTTTTCTCCCTATCCCTCCTTCACTTGCTCTCTCTCTATCACACACACATAGTAAATAAGTAAATTTAAAATAAGAAAACAGGGCACCTGGGTGGCTCAGTCAGTTAAGCGTCTGACTCATGGTTTCTAAATGATCTCACATTTTGTGAGTTTGAGCTCCACACTGGGCTCCATGCTGACAGTGTGGAGCCTGTTTGGGATTCTCTCTCTCCTCTCTCTCTGCCCCTCCCCCCATCTCTCTCTCTCTTTCTCAAAAATAAATATATAAACTTAAAACAATTGAAAAAATAAAACAAACAAAACAAAACAAAACAATACAAGAGATATCTAATGTTCCCCATCTTTCTTATCGCAAATCGACATTTTGCACTGGTTAACTCTAGACCAGATACCACTCTTATACTAAAAAGAGGTGGAATATGTTTTGAAGAGTCCAGGACTTGCAATCTGAGTAAACTTACCTGAACCCTACAACAAATTCATGAGACTCAGAACAGTGGATTCTGATTATTGAAACATATTTGGCCCAGAGTATGTAGATTATGTGAACATGGAACTTGCTACTTCCTAGCTAAATTCCAAATATATGTGACAGGCAAATAGAACTACAAAGATAGATGGTGGTCCTCTTTCCTAATGATCTTCACAAAGTTAGTGTGGTTGCTGGTTGTGGTGAAAGGAACACAGTTGGCTTTTAGGCTGATGTGTGGAGACATCTAGACCAAGACTGAAAGAATTTCACAAAAAGACCATGAATAGAGATGGACTATTTTTAGGATACATGGTGACAAAGCATAGAGAATTGAAAGCGGTCATTCTGATCATTAACTCCTCAAAGGTCTTTTGATATCCCAACTCACCTCAGGGCTTGGTTCATGACTCGCACATATTTACCTCCACTTCCACCGATTTCCTACCAGACATCGTCTTTTGGGTGATCCACAGGCATTGTACGTTAGCAAAACCTATCCTCAAGTTAAGGGACTGCGTTTCAGCATAGGAAATTTTCAGTGACCCTCTACTCAACAGTAGATTCAGGTAATTCAAATCGTCCTTAAGAGTTAAGTCTTGATAAAAACACAGTAAGGGTTGGAGACATGGCCCCCTCAGTTACTCTGTATGGGAGAAATTATCCTGGATTTGGCAGTGCTCAGACTAACACCATCAACCATTGGAAACCAATTTTCCTTTGTCTGATTTTCATTCACTACTTTCTCCTACGTCTGCACTTGTGTTTCTCCCTCTCTGTGGAACATTGGTTCCCATATCCGTCACTGCACAAATTCCTTCCACACCGATCAAACCTCTCGACAACATGCTCTGTTGCCTATGACATAACAGATGTTCAAAAAGCACTTTGAACATCAAAAGCAATAATGATTTTTGAATGAAAGAGAAGATGCATGATAACAAGAAAATCTACAAGGTTCTTAAAGGTGCCTTGGAGCAGTTCAAGCTCTTTCAATGATGGTGAAAGATGTGGCGACATAGTCTTCCCCGAAAAGTGTAAGGGGTTTTACACAGCATTCAGTTGCTCTGAAGAGAAAGGCCAGATGAATCACAGGTGTATTTCAACATGCTCTGTGTATTGTGATGGGTCAAACTTTCTTAAAGGAAAGTACTATATGACGTAATTGGATGCTCTGGTGTGTATCTCTCCCCTTGGTGTCCGTAGGTTGATGGGGAATAGAAAGTCGAGGTTATGAGGATTTAATTGAATGTTTTTACTTAAAAGACTTGCTTTATTAACTGGCCAGGGCTTAGAATGAAGTATATGCCCTAGTTAATAAGGAAAACACTCTACATTTCTCAAAGCTACAAAGATCAAAGGAGGAAAAAAATCTTGAACCCAGATTCTATGATGTAGTTATAAAATACAAGGGGGAAACGCAAGTCATTTTTGTAGGAAAGGGAAATGAGCTCTGTTTGGATTATACTCAAAGGTGAACCATACTTGAATTCTCCTTCTGATTTTGTAGAGTAGTATTATTTTATTTTATTTTTTCTTTTATTTTTCAGGAAGTTTCTGATTTTGAGAATGCAAAACCGAAAAGAAAGTAAGTCAAGTTTACTTTGAAAACTTTCTGGTCTCTTAGTTCTATAACGTTGAGTGGAATATTTTAGTGGTTTTCCTGTCAAAGTGCACTTTAAAAATTGTCGTGTACAAATCTAGATAGGTTTTGCTTTGTTACCATTTCTCTGTTTATGCTGATACATAGGAAACCTGTGCAGTGACATTCCTGTACACAGGATGTGAAAATTCAATTTCCAGAAGAAACATGTGTTTAAACTAGGCTCAGATTAAAGTGGGAGCCTCCTCCAAAACATGCTTCAATTGGTGACCTATAAATCTTCTGAAGAGTTCTTCTAATCCAAATAAAAATGTGTTTGCAAAGAGATTTGGGTTATTTGGGTCAGGCTTGGCTTTACATTTAGCACATCAAGCTGCCGCAGGATGTGACACACACATGTTGCATAAGGTAATGAGATTTTAACTAATAAGGAAATACATAGGGACCGGAAGTTGGTGTGTGGGGAAATTTCCAAATTGGTCGCTGATGATACAGAATAGCCTCCCTGCACTCTGGAATGGTCTGAGACCAAATTGTTAACAGATGAAATTCTCTCTGGATATAGTGTTTCTGGACAGCCTTGCTCTCCTGCCCCCAAGGCATTCTCTGCTTTCCTACACTTTCCTCCCCTTCATGCTCAAAGCTTTCTCCCAGGAAGAATATAAAACACATCCATAGTAAGTAGGTAATTGGATGATTAACAGCTTACAGCACCTGCTAGGCAAGGGTAGTTGTATTTTAGCCAGAGTTAAGCACTTAAACTACGCAAGTGGCATTTTAAGCCTGAGCTGGAGTGAAGAAGGAGTTTTTTTGGCAGTGTTCTCTTGGGCTTAAAAACTGCCGTGCCAATGTAGCTTTTTATTCATCCACGGATAAGGAACTCACCAATTCCAAATAAAATACTTAACGAAATTTCAGCTATTGGCTTATGATTGATGCTTCTATAGATTAGAGGATGCCAAAACACGGAGGGATGGTTGGGGAATGGATGAAGGGGAAGCTCCTGATGCTCGCCGAATTAGGATTTTCCAAAATCAGTTAACCTGCTCCTCGGATTCCAACCACATAAAATCAAACTGAAGACTCTTGAGTTTCTTAATTCTTTTGTCCACCACTCCTCTAAAGGGAACAACATCTCTTGTTGTCATGTACCTACTTCACCTAAGGATAGTATAAATAATAGCTGTTTTGGAATACTTATTATTTGCTAAGAGGTGTCCTCAGTATTTACATAAAAAAAACAAACAACAAACCAAAATAAAATGGTAAAGAAAAAAAGTTATATGCAGGTTTTTTTCTGAGCTTAAGAAAAGGTGAACTTGGCTTTAATTTAATGACTTAAATAGTAGAAAACACTTAAACCATAACAAAGTTAACTATATGTACAGGACATGTGTGTGTTCACTCAGTGCACAAAATAATTAACATGATTGAGTCAGCAGAGTCCTATCCTCTCTGTTTTAGACAGTTAATTATGGAGATTTTCAATTATACATAAAAAATGAGATAATAATGAACTCACATCACCAAGCTTGAACAAGGATCAGTCTCCAGTCAAACTTGTTTCGTTTCTACCCATTTGACTCTCCAGCCCTTCAATCTCCAGTATTTTTTTAAAGCCTATCCCAGACATGTAATTTCATGTATTGATACATATTGTTAAAAGGCAAGCACTGTGAAGCGCCTGGGTGGCTCAGTCCGTTTCGGCTCAGATCATGATCTCACATTTCGTGGGTTCAAGCCCCGCATCGGGCTCTGTGCTGACAGCTAGCTCAGAGCCTGGAGCCTGTTTCAGATTCTGTGTCTCCCTCTCTCTCTGACCCTCAACTGCTCACACTGTCTCTCTCTCTCAGAAATAAATAAAAAACATTAAAAAATGTTTTAAAAGCAAGCACTGTAGTTTTAAAAGCATAACTATGATACTATCACTGCACTGGAACAACAACAATGAAAAAAGATTGCATAATATGACCAAATATATGTTCAATGTTAAAATTTTTCTGATAGTTGCATGTGCTTTTTTAATAGTTAACTTGAATCATTATCCAAACAGGAACTATGCAATGCATTCAGTTCATGTCTCTTAATTCATAGGTCCTTTTCCATTGATTTGTTGAAGAACCTGGATTGTTTGTGCTGAGGAATTTTCCATATTTTTTAACTTTGCTGATTGCATCATTGTGGTATTAAAAAAAAAAAAAACAAAAAAACACTTGTTCTTTTATCCTCTATGTTTCCTGTAAATTTTTTAGTTAATCTCAAGGCTTGATAATGTTCAAGTTTGATATATGTATATATATTTTAAAAGTAGGTCATCAGTGACTATATACTTCCTGTTACATTACATTGGAAGCCCATATATGTGGTTGTGTCTGTTTTTATGACTGTGAATTTGCTTAGTGGGTTCAGATGGTATCTGGCTGATCTATCCAGCACAAAGTTGCCTATCAGCCTTTCAATTAAAAGTTTTAACTTCAGTTGTTGATTATTGCCTAGATCTATCGTTTCATTAGGTATTGTACATGATTATATTCAGTTTCTCTCATTCTTTCTGTATTTATTGAACAGAATTATTTTAAAAAGGGCTTTTCCACATTAACTATTTATTGACCAGTTTGAGACACTTTCATGTAAAAATGGACCACTTTTTGTGTGTGTGGGTTTTATGAATGTTGCATAGAAATTTCCAGGCCAAGATTATACTTATAATAACTGCACTTTGCCAGCTAGGGTCAGAAAAATTCAGAGCCATTTATAGACCTTAGTTAGCGGTAGAATTTATTTCTGGTCTCAAAGGTATTGCAAACATGTCTTGGTGATCTAATTTCTTTCTGGTTAAAACTTTTATTTACTAGATGTAGACTTAAATATCTGTGTCTTTTATTCTTATAGGTCAATCCAGAGATCTATGTCTGAAAGCCAAGGATTTGGTTTGTAGTTTATAAGATTACTTCATGCAGATAATATGTTTCCCCAAAAGTTCTTTTCTTCCGCTACTTCCATAAAGCAACAATAAGTGATTAATGGAAGTCAAATTGAGTTGTTTCTGAAGTCTACAGAGGATATTTAGAAAAGGAATGTGATTCCACTCTAACTATAAATAGCCAAGACAAAGAAATCATTGATTTATTCAGAATAATTACCTTTTACATTAAAAATATAATTCTCTTTGATGGTTTATTGGCTGATTATCTTCCAGCTTCCCAACTTTAGCTTGGCTGACCATGGTCAAGGTGACCTCTTCAGTATCTTTTTTAGATATATGAATCTAAGAGTGAATAAAAAAGAAATAAAAAATGCTTGTATTACAAAAGACTCTTCTAACACCAGAACTTTTCTTTAGTTTTTGTTATTGCACTATCTGTAGTAATAATAAAGGCAATACACTATCTGTATTTTAATTCTGAAGTAAATATCTAATTCTATTAATCACTTTTAGAAAGCTAATGGATAATGTCTCTCCTCTTACAGAGTATAGTATCACTAATTATAAAATAGTCACAGTGGCAAAACATCTGGATTATTCACTCAATAATTCATTTTCAGGTAGTTTGTCAGACTTGTGGGTGCCCTTTATCCCCAGCAGAGTCTAGGAACTGAATGCTCAAACTTCTTTCCCTGTCTTTACAAAAACCAGTCTTCTAGGTGGATCTGAAAAGCTCATTCGGACCAAAATGATGACCATCAATGGAAGCACCTTCTAAGGGTGTCTGCATTGTAATCAGGTCTCACATTCTTCCAGGAGCAGCATCCCTAGGGGCTGTGTCCTATCTCACTACTGAAGACCCTGTAGGCAAATAGTTACTTTGAATATCGGCCCTGATTTAAATAATGCAGAATCTTAAATGAAAGGAAGTAAGGCACAGTTTTGTTTTCCATTCAGATTTATTCTCATAACATGCTATGCAGTTTGTACACATGAGGCTATACGTTTTTCCATCCCAACATATTTCTTGATGCTGGACTGCCTTCACCATAGTCAAATATGAGAGTAAATAGTGACTTTATAAACAGCACAAGTATGCTGACTGTTTCCATGTGATACCTTGGTTGCATTATGTTAAATTTACATTACCAATATGAGAGCATATTTGTGGATGATTAGTCTTTGGTAAGTAGACTAGAAGGGATTCTAATTCTTCATTTCAGTACAATTCAGTTTTTCACAGCATGCGCAGGCCCTGTTCTAGGTGTTGGGAGGATGAGGCTGAGAAAGTCACCATTCTTTCACTCAAGATCATAGATGTACTCTCTACACACTTAGTCATCTTGTTAAAAATGATGAGGAATGTGGAGGGTGAGGACACTTGAACTTAGGTGTAGAAGTTTTAAAAAAAAGAAAAAAAGAAAAAATACTTCAAACAATAACATAATCAGAAACTATCAACAAGTATTTCAATAGCAGCATTCTACCACATATGCTTGGATGCTTATGGAGTTTATGGAAATAAATGGGAGTCCATAGGACACTTGGGGTTGTCCATCAGGGACTAGAACTCTCCATTCTGGAGAGCTCTCTTATCAGTTACCAAGTTACAACTGTGTGCCGATCTTGTTTTGAATTTAAATTTCTTACACTTCCTGGACAGATGTTACTGTGAATTCTGCTAACCAATCCTCTGCTTTTTTAGAAAGGAAAATGGTGAATGACACAATCTGGCAAGAACCCAGCAAGCCAGAGAATGATTCCCACATCAGAAGGCTCTGTCAGCTAAAAGGTAATTGCTAAATTTAGTTCAGCTGACTTTGCATTGTCCCAAAGTAGTTTAAAGGGCAGGTAAGAAAAATTTACATCTTTCTCTATTAAAATAAGCCAGGCATTGTGGTCCACTTAAAAAGGAAAAACAGCTAGAATAGAAAATATATATTATTAATAGCATATATACATGTGTCTGGGTGTACATAGATACATACAGACATATAGAAAGAAAGTGGAATCTAATTAGATTGCCTGTTGAAACACAGAATCAATTGCAAATAGTATTTGAAAGTCTTTAATGTCTATAGGAATTTTATAATGTTTTAAACATCAGCATATAGAAAAACCCTCTAAGGGCACTTTGGGGATGAGCACTGAGTGTTATGTAGAAACTAATTTGACAATAAACTATTTGTAAAAAAAAAATAAAAAAAAAAAAGAAAAACCCTCTAAAAATAACATCAGTATATTAATATTTGTTACATTTAAGTTTTCCTTAAAAAATACAAAAAGAATAATCTTGATTTTTTTTTAATGTTTTATTTATTTCTAGGAGAGAGAGAGAGACAGCATGAGCAGGGGAGGGTCAGAGGGAGAGGGAGTCACAGACTGAAACAGGCTCCAAGCTCTGAGCTGGCAGTCAGCACAGAGCCCGACGCCGGGCTCGAACCCACAAACTGCGAGATCATGACCTAAGCGAAAGTTGGACGCTTAACCGACTAAGCCACTCAGGAGCCCCGAATAATCTTGATTATTAATACAAAATTACATCATTTCGTAACTTAAAAATTCCCAAGAAGCAAAAATTAGCAGGCTGGTATAAAAATGTATTAATAATAAATGACTTTATAATTATAATTATTTAACTTTGGGAGGGTAATGAATAAAACAAAAAGTCTTAAGACTTCACAAAGATGAACCACAGCATAAAATGTTAACTGCTTGATATTCTCCTTCTGATGTTACTGAGAAGAAGAAATACTTGATTATATTAGTTACTGATTATTTAAGAGTTTCTAATTTTTAATTAAAAATATTTTTAATATCTTGGGACAAAGGAAATTTTAATGCATTTTTATCATTAGGAATTTAATGATTTGATTACATATTCTGTTCAGATCTTACCTTTTTCTTAACACTGCTCTTAGATTTACAAAGTAATTATTTTAAAAAATAATTTGTTTTTAAATATTTTAGTTTTAGTCAAGATTATGTAACATTTTGGTGAATAAATTTAACTGAATTTTTAAATATTTATAATTTTCTCTATTGCAAATAAATAGATGAAACACTGGGACTTAGATATTTTCCTTCCTTTTTTTTGTTTTTTTGACCTTAGCCAAAATCAATAGTCAGATGCTTAACTGACTGAGCCACCTAGGCGCCCCATAGATATTTCCTTTTAATCACAACATATGAAATGTTTTAATAATATCATGTTTTGATTGGATTCTATCTTCACTCCGGGGATGCCAGCTATATTCATTCATATTCTCTGTAGATTAGTCAAACATTCATCCACATCATCCATCCATCCATCCTTTTAGTAAACACATGTGATTTTTTAGATTGTTGTATATTGATCTATGGATCAAAAAGTTATACTTGCACTATACATTGTAGATTTTGCCAAAAATTTCTTCAAGAATTCTATTCGCTAAAAACTGCCTTTGTGAGATTTTTTTTTTTAATTGAGGAGTCATAGGCAGGTGATTCTATTTCGGCACTCCAATAAAAAATCTTGGCTTAAGGTGAAGTGATTCTGATTAGTGATCTGACCTTTGTCAGAGAAGAAAAATAAACAAGAAATCCTTTACAGAAACCTTCTCAGCTTTGGTTATTTTTCAGATTCTTGAGCTACCGTATATCCTGTATGTGTATCTGTGTGCGTGTGTGTCTGTGCATGCGTGCGTGCGTGTGTGTGTGTGTGTGTAAAAGTTCAGCCGACATTTCAGCGTAGCAGCTGAGTCACAGGACATTTCCTAGGGATTAATGCTGTGCTAGAGAGAGTTGATGGCCTGAGACCAAGCCTGTCGGTGCCGCTGTAAATTGAGGGGAAAAATTCAGTGGGGAGGGAGGGCTGCGTGTTGTGGACTTGAACTTTATAGGTGGAGTAGCTTCATTTGGAAAGCTCAGAGTATTTCTAGGCAATTAGTGCCCTACACATCAACCCATAATATTTCTTTCTCGTTTTAAACACTACTTTTCAACTGTTAATTGGATAATTACTTCAGAGAGGTTTATTGTGTCTGAGGATAGGCAGTCTGTGAGGTTTAGTGAGACGAAGATCGGAAGGTGCATCCTTGCTATCGTCCAGAGCCCATTATTTTATTGAAACGAATGATGACATTTTAAAGACAGCCTCAATAAAATAGAAGAAAATATATAGGAAATTAAATGGTAGGAGTGGCACTAACTCCTAAAGAATCCCTTACAAATTCGAAGACAAACTATAAAAAAATAAATAAAAAATGAAAGGCCATTTCTCTCCTTTTCAATTTCAAAATAGTATTTCTACATGACATACATCAACAGCATTTTAGGCCTAAAGAATATTGGGGCCTGACGAAAGAAACATCCACAGGCTATGTTTAGCCAAGGATTTGTTTTGCCTGGTGTTTTAATCCATAAAGATATTCACATGGCTTGATAAAAGACTGTGTTATGTCAGTTAAGACAAAATTTATCAGAGTAAGTTGAGTGCCAGAAGCATAATATTTTTAGTTTATCTAGTCCATTTCCTTCTTATAAGAAGAGTTTTATCTAAACCTCCATCTGTGCTGTTAAAAGAGACTACATCTGTAAAATAAATGCAGGATAAATTGAGTGCTCAGGACTTTATGACAGAAGCATTGGCAAAGTGTAGGTATCAAGGAAAATTAATTTGTAATTCATATTAATTGTATTTTCTGCATCACAAACAGCCAGAATATTCATAATATACATATTTTAGTAAATGAAAATCAAATTTTAAAGTTTAAAATTTATTTTGGACTTAATTTTATGAAGAAAATAAAAGTCTGAAAAGAACAAACTTTGAAATCTGTGAATTGGAGTTTCTCTAAGTTCAAGATTTGATTTAAATAAAGACAGGATCCAGAACAAAGTTTTTATATTTAATGTCAGAAAGTACAAACAATAAAAACAAAGCAAATTTTTTTAATAATAAAAAGGACACAGAACATATTTAGAGATTTTTCCAACAACATGACCATGACAGACTATTCCATAAAAGAGAAAATATGGCAAAAAATATTTGACCTGTTAGGAAAAGAAGTAAGGAATTGGATAAGGCCAAGAAAGATGGGTAGTATTGGAAGGAATATTTGTTTCACCCATACTAGTGTGAAATTATCTTAGGAATACCCTTTACATGTGATTTTGATGAGATTCATTATCAAAAAAACCTAGTAGGGGAGGGATGTTGTCAGCCCCTTCCAATTTAGCATTTGAATTGCTATTTCTTTGAAACCTTTCCTGGATTCTGGTCATTATTATTACTTGGCCATCATCTTCAGAGTAAACCTATAAATATTTTTACTTAATTTTTCCAAACCTTATTAATTCTTTTTCTTTGTTGGGTTGATACCCTCATTTTCAAGGTAGCAAACGTATAAAGTCACAAACATATTTATTATTCTGTTTAATTTTCAGGGACCACAATCTAATTTAAAACTGATTTCCTGGGGAGCCTGAGTGACTCAGTAGGTTAAGCACATGACTCTTGATTTTTGTCTCAGGTCATGAACTCACGGTTAGTGAGATTGAGCCACACATTAGGCCCTGTGCTGACAGTGGGGAGCCTGCTTGGGATTTTCTCTTTTTCTGCCCCACACCCCTTCTCAAAATAAATAAATACATTTAAGAATAAATAAATAAAAATTGTTTCCCCAGAGCATGTAATTTAACTTTGGTTAGACTGGATTACGTGAGGAGTGACAGAGAGAAGCCCTATTTCATAGCTGAACATCTATTTGCTCATCCTGTGGGAATAAACTCCCTGAAAAAAGGCCACTATGAGTGCACCTCTTACATCTAAAGAGGTCTTTCTGAATCGAGTGATGAGAACATTCAGCATCCTGGTAGTTTGTACAATTGAATTTCTCTTTAATTCTTTAGGGGAGTTCTTATTAGGATTATAGTTGCCTAACTATGGTCAGAAATATCTTCATTAGAATCACCTAAAACCTGATTAGAAATATTGCTTTTTTTTTTTTTTTTTTTTTTTTTACCTAATCTCGTTTCTTCTCCACATCTGCATTTGAGGACAATTGGAGTCCGAATATTGATGTTGAATAGTGCATTCCTATGTACATTGCTGCTTGTGACTCACTTATGTAGTTTATGGGTGTTCTGATAATTTTGTTGCTGCAAACAAACTATCCCACAACTGTTTTTCAATAAAAATATTTATTTATTTATTTATTTTTGAGAGTGGAGAAGAAGAAGACAGAAAGGGAGACAATATCCAAAGTAGGCTCTGCACTGTCAGAGTAGAGTCCCATGTGGGGCTCAAACTCACAAACCATGAGATTATGACCTGAGCTGAAATCAAGAGTCGAATGCCTAACAGACTGAGCTACCCAGGCACCCCAAATTATCCCCAAAATTAAGGGCATTAAACAATGTTTTATTAGACTCATGGATTTTGTGGGTCAAGAATTTTTTCAAGGCAAGTACTTCATGATATCTAAGCCTTTTTCTGAAAAGATTTGCCTGACTGGGAAGGACTTAAATGTCTGGTGGCTGGAATCATCTAGACTCTTTCTTGCCTATATATTTGTCACCTTTTCTGGGATAACTTGAAGGCTGGGCTCAGTGAAGACTTTCAGCGGGAGAACAATATGTGGCCTCTCTAAGAGACATAAGCTTCCTTTAGGCCAAGAGCTAGGTTGCAAGAGGAAGGGACATGAAAGGGACCTTCACACATCATGGGAAGAAGTGTCTGAAGAGTGAGCATCCCAAGTGATCAAAGCAGAAGCTGTAAGACTTCTTCTGACTTAGTTTTGGGGCTTACAACGGATCCTTTCCATCGCATTGTCCCGTGACAAGTGAGTTTCTAAGACCAGCTCAATTCAATAAGAACTGTGTTTCTTGATGGAGGCATACCAAGTTCATATTGCAGAATATGTGGTATGAGAGATATTTTGGTGGCCATCTATGAAAAGTGCAACTGCATATTACCTAATTCATCAATTGAAACTCTTTTGCTATTTAGGACCAATTTGCTTCTGTTTTTTATAAATATTTTCTTTTAGGGTAATATTTGGGAGATTACAAATACATAAAATGTATCAGACCTGAAAACAAATGGCTTATCTTCATAAAATACCATTTTTCTGGGGTCTCTTCCTTAGTCCAAGACCCTCAAAAGTCCTCCATTATCTGCAGCAGAGGCCGCATACTGGTAGCTGTGTAACTGAAGTTACTCTGAGAAGAAGCTTGTTTGGATCATACAGTATTTTAAAAATCAGGAAATTTTATATTAATATCCATGTATTTATGTCTTCTTGAAAAACACAAGGGAAACTGACAATCCTGGGCTCAAAGTTTGAGGTGATTTCAGTTGTGAAATCCAAGAGCAATGGTGACTCTTTAGCTCACCACACGTCTTCCATTATCTCCTTGACAAAACTCACCTCATTTAGTTAAGTTACTTATTTGAGTCCTGCTGATATATTTATATTTGCAACATTGGTCTAGTAGGTTATGTCCAAATTCCTTGACTTGGCACTCAAGGCCCTTTAAAATTTTACCTTATTTACTCTTCTAGCCCTATGTCCTCCTATGCTATATTCAGAATTGCCTGTCACTTGAACAGTTTCAGTCTTTACACTTAATTAAATGGTGTTCCACTTATTCCACAATATAGGTCAGTGTTCATAGCTGCTATATTTGTCATTTTTCCTTTTCTTCTACCTTTCCAAACTGTGTCCATCTTCAAGCTTCTACTGGGCCCTACCTCTTCCAGGAGTACGCTGAGTCCTAGTGATTCCTCCCCAGAGAAGCATCTAAATTACTCATTTTTCTACTTTACATTGTTATGTAAGCAATGTAAATCCATTGTGCCTATTCCCATGCTGCTTCCGGATTCTAGAGTACAGGTGATCATTTTACTGTCCATTTTCCCATACTCAGAAGGATAATTATAGACGGAGTTCTCCAAAATTCACATGAAAGGAATCCAAACAGGGAAGAGATGAAAAGGAATTAAGGAACAGAGCAGAGATTTTCTTTTTCCTGAATATAAAGACTTAAAAAAAAAGTTGCCTGAACTGCTTCGTGCATCCTGACACTGTAATGGAAGATCTTGCTTCAAAGAGCCAGCTTACAAAATCAGCTCATTTTAAAATTTAAGTATTTTCTGGAATTCTATGTGGTTACTCTGATTTTAAATATTGTTAGTGATGTAAATAACTCTGAGACTGAGCTGGGAATTTATCCTTTCACGAGAGCCAAGATGGGGATTTGGAGGACAACTCGCCCATGTTTTTCACTGTGTGTGGAGGGTAGGTCTTGCCTGCCACTTTCTCCCCCCCCCCACCCCCCAGGGGGATTATGAGAACAAGGAACAGTGAGAACCTGAAGCAGTAATTGCAAGTGAATAGTGAAGGTGGGAGGGAGTCACTCGCTTTGTGGCAGGTGGTTTCTGTGGTCTCAGTTTCTTTACCTAAGGGACTTGGATTAAGTGAGGTTTGGAGGGCAACTTCTTTCAGGGCATGAGCATTTCAGATCTGAATAAATGGAGTCCCCTTTCCAGCACCTGGCAGGGAAATGCTGCTATAGGTTTCATAGCTTCAAGCTAACAGATACCACATTCCAAAGCTTTTACCAAAGCATGCATAAAACAATTTCAACACGAATAATCCATGTTGAGAAGACATAAGCTAATGAAGCTCAAAATGCCAGGGGTGGAAAATTTAGTTTAACAGAAACAGGTGAGGAGATAACTTCATGGAATACCAGCATGTTGCGGTTAGACGTGGCGTTAGTAGTTGGTATGCTACTCTTTTATTACTGAGAGGGAAACTGAGTCCCACAGAAGCTCCATGGCTTGTTTAGATCCACAGATGGCCAGCAACATTCTTCATTTTTTTGTTGTTAAATTTCTATTTTGTTTTGATCTGTTTCTTGTGAGAATAACACATCTTTAAGAAAACTAACATCTATGGTCTAGACAATGTAGTACCTGAACAGACTAAAGAAAACTATAATGAGTGTTAAATTGCACTTAAACTTCTTAAATCCTGTAATTTCTGATGACATATATATAATATCTATCTCTTTTCATAGATCTAAATGAAGATGATTTTCTTTTGAGTAATAACATGCATACTTTTCAAGGAAAAAAACCACAAGGCATTTCCTATCAGGTAATGTGAACAATCAACATTTGGTGTGGTATTTTGTGAATATCCTCTTGCTGTTGAGCTCTGCAATATTCTAGATGTAGTGTACAATACTTAGGCTTGTAGCTTTTTTGTATTTAGTTATTGTAGGTTGTTTTGTAATTGATATGCTTATATGTCTGTGAATTGGAATATAAATGAAAACATTCAATGATGACTTGAGTTGATAAAGCATTCTGATTATGCAAAACATCATGCTCTACAGCCTTTTGATAAGTAGCTCTAAGCCTGTTAAATTAATATGCTGGGATTTTCCCCCAACAAGACCTATGTTAAGTGCTTAGAACTGTCTGGCAACCTTTAGTGAGGGGCATGTCCTTCATGTTTTTATGTTTGATATAAAAACATATACCATTATTCCTGACATATCCCTTATAAATTGCATTAATTAGCCCAGGAGTTCAGGCAATTAAGAATGTTTGAACCTCAGGTCTCCCTAATAATAATAATATAACATTAATTAACACCCAAATAGTTGCCATTCACCCTGTAATGAAAAATAGTATATGCATCAGAAGGGCCAACTGAAGCATCATACTGATTTTTGATATTTTTCTGACAACCATGAGATTCTCTTTAATCATTCTGATAGTTTTATTAGAAAGTTAAAAGTGGCCATCCTTGGTGCGGTAGACTGATCAATAGGAAGATAGGACACAGCATCTGAATTGTGAGGGACTGATTTGGTGAGCTCGCATTCCTCAATCCAGCCTGGTACCTGAGACTATTGGAGGCCCTCCAATAGATTAGACAGTGGACCATAACTTTTCATCTACCACAGTTTCTCCCGGTTGCTCTGATGCTGCCAGGGTCACAGTCCTGTGCTCCCGAGGGGCCACACCGCATTGCCTGAGGGTCTTGAACCAGTGAGCTCTCACGCAGTGCATGGCCAGAGCTCTGATAACAGCTCTGAAGCTTACTGTGCCCCTTAGTACATCTGTGATTTGGGGCAATTTACTTAATCTCTATCTGCCTCAGTTTTCATGATCTGTTAAACTGGTCTGTAAAGAACCTTTATCTCATGGCTGTCGTGAGGATGAAGTGAGATACTTTATTAAAGCACATAGCATCATGGCTGGCATTGAGGAGATGCTTAAAACATTCTGTTGTCTCTGGAGGCACCTCTCTTCCCTTTCCTCCTCTTTTTACTCTTTGCAAGGGATTGACACGTTCACAAGTGCAGCTGGCAGATTATTTCCGAAATGTGCAGTCTCATTCTCCTAAATTTAGATGAGGACTCAGATACAGTATCTAAGTGAAACGTTGTCTGATAGCCAGGAGAAAATGAAAGCTGCTTTACAGTAAGAGTTCCCAGACGTGTGTTGTGCCAAGAGACATCCTACTTTAGGGTTTTAGCAGGAAACTAGAACCATGTCTTAGATTGAAGAAAATGATGTAAAAAGTTCTTAGAAGAAAACGGTTCAAGGTAAATCTTTAACAATCTTTCTGGCACTGTCATTGGCTAAGAAATGATCCTTCTAGAATAGTAACTATTCACTTGTACTATGTAGTTTTTCACTAGAGATCAATTGGGGAAATTCATAAGCAGAGACCGATGAGCAGGAGATATCTAATCTAGAAATTCTCATTTGGGAGAGTAGGGGTGGTCTTATCTATCTTTAGTATATCTCTTCATATTCATGTAGGCATTCAATCGAACTTAACTAATTAAGAAACACTTTTTCTGTATGACAGAATATTTTACTCTAATGAGAAACTATTAAGTATTAAGAAGTGGTATGCAGTTTATTAATCTTTTAACTCCTTGTGACTGAGGAAAAGTCAAAGCAGTTTACCCTTTGGAAGACAGGGCAGAGAGAGGGACACATTCTCTCGTGTGAAGGGGCAAACTGGCTGTCTGTGGTGTCCATAAGAGTGGACTTTGGCACAGACTGTGGCTTCTCATCAGGTGAGCAGATGACTTATCAGAGCAATGTGTCTCCAAATGTGGCCTGGGGACTGTCTGTATCAGAATCAGGATACTTGTTAAAAATGCAGACTTCTGAGCCTCACTCATGTCCAAATGAATTATCATGCCTGGGGGCCAGGAATAGGTACTTTTATGAGTGCCCTGATGATGCTGACTAAGTACATGAACCATGAAGCTCCATGGCAGCCAGACGGTTGATGGGCAATTGCCTACTGATACGATGCCCTGTGCGATTTCACTTTACAAGCCCAAACTTGGCTCATGTCTGGTCTGGGAAGACAGTAGCCTCGTGGAAAAACTGAATTTGATTTTTGTTTTATATTGTGAGGAAGATATATATTCATTATAGAACATTTAAAGACCATGTGAAAGTAGAAAGGATTAAAATAATGAAGGGGCGCCTGGGTGGCTCAGTTGGCTGAACATCCGACTCTTGATTTCAGCTCAGATCATGATCTCACAGTTTGTGGGTTTGAGTCCCTCATCAGACTCCACACTGATGGTGTGAACCCTGCTTGGGATTCTCTCTCTCTCTCTCTCTCTGTACTCTTCCACTCATGTTCTCTCTCTTTTCTCTCTCAAAATAAATTTAAAGAATAGTGAATAATATATTTTTTTTATTTTTTTTTAATTTATTATTTCTAGGAGAGAGAGAGAGAGACAGCGTGAGCAGGGGAGGGTCAGAGAGAGAGGGAGTCACAGACTGAAACAGGCTCCAGGCTCTGAGCTGGCAGTCAGCACAGAGCCCGACGCGGGGCTCGAACCCACGAACGTGAGATCACGACCTAAGCAAAAGTCGGACGCTCAACCGACTAAGCCACCCAGGCGCCCCAGTGAATAATATCTTAACAGGGTCAATATTTTCATATGGCTGGCAATTTTACTGAATATCATTAACATGGAATAAACTTCATAGGACAAAATACATATTCATAGTTATGCTTATCATGTGATGAGGCCTATGAAATATATTCTGGACAATGAAAACTAAAATTCCTAATAAAAAGAATTTAACATTAACTGAATTCCCAATCAGAAAATACTCAACTAGGGGCGCCTGGGTGGCTAAGCTGGTTAAGTGTCCGACTTCGGCTCAGGTCATGATCTCATGGTTCGTGGGTTTGAGCCCTGAGTTGGGCTCTGTGCTGACAGCTAGCTCAGAGCCTGGAGCCTGTTTTGGATCCTGTGTCTCCCTCTCTCTCTGACCTTCCCCTGCTCACACTGTCTCTCTCTTTCTCAGAAATAAATAAAAAAAAACATTTTAAAAAATTAAAAAGAGAACACTCAACTAGACATCTTTCCTTCATGTTCTCAAAATAAGAGGAAAGATCTCAGGCATAGAGGAAAGCACTAGAAATCAAGTGGCAGGAGGTAGGGTCAGGAAGTGTTTACGGAATGCTGTCTTCAATACTAACTTAGTTCCATGAATATTTCTGACTACTTGGCCTGGGATAAATTTGCTGGTGAACCCAGCTTGCAGGACAAATACTGATGGGGAAAGTTTGAAGCAAAGCAGAGATGGCCTGATAACTGTGATCATTATCCCGACCATAAAGAACACCTTGGGGTAACTTGACTCCCAGCATTTATTTTTGTATCCTTGTTCTTATTTGTTCTTTTCTGGCAGCATTCAGTTGATGGCTCAGACCTTTTGTAGCATATTGAAAAGGGTATAAACTATGCGGTAATACAGACTTTGGGCTAATATATTTTCAAAAATGTTTCATGCCTCATTTCTCACGTAAATTCTTAGGTTGCTTTCAGCCTTCAGAGCGTCATTCATATTCATGATAGAAAAAAGGGATAACATTTATTATTTTCAGTGCTGGTGATATTAAGCACTGTCAAGCACCCCCACCCAGAACTGCACCAAAACATTTTCTCCCTATGCTCCTTCAGTGGAAAAAGTGTTGCTGAGTGAATTAATTTTTAAAAATATGTCTGCATATGGATGTGTGTGTTAGTTTCTCTTCTTCTAAGGCTTACATCACTTCACACCCATTTCGACCAATTTCTTTTTTTGATGTCTTTTTCTATGGAGACTGCAAGGTTAGGTATTTGAATTCTTAGCTCCCCTTGTAGTTAGGGTGATCGTGGGATCCAATTCTGATCAGTGAATTATAGCTAGAAATTCCTGGAGGGGTGGGGCGGGGCGGGGTGGGGGAGGTTCTTTTCAGGAAAAAAAAAAAAGCAAAGACTCTTGAGAAAGCTTTGCCCTTTGCTCCTCCCCCTGCGGGAAGCTGGGACTCGGTATCTGATGAGTTAGCAGCTTCCAGTCCTAGGGCGAAAGACCGCGTGGTAAGTAAGGATGGTGGGGCAAAGGCATAGAGCCTGGTTCATCAGTGACATTCCGAAGTTGCTACATCCGCATTGGACTGCTTACGTTGGGACTTCTTGCTGTGGAGAAACGTAAGACTTACACTTATCTAAGCCACTGTGATTGTGTTTTCTATTCCTCAAAGCTGGACGTATTCCTCATGAAAGCATTTTACGTGTCTAATCCACTTTTTCTAGTGCTGAACCCTGATTGCTCTAGGATATTCGATCAAACCTTGCCCACAGAGTTAGATGGTGTCTAGACTCAGCTTTGACTGTGCCATCTAGACTAGCCTCCTCCAATTCTCCTGCAGTGTAATCAGTGTCTATAGTTGAGAGTTAATCATTTAGTCCTTAAGACAAAAACTGGATTAGCAGCAGCAACAGCAGCAGCAGCAGCAACAACAACAACAAAAACCCCTTGGCTATATACAACCCACTGGCAACATAAAGACTTAAAACTG
Source organism: Hyaena hyaena (assembly GCF_003009895.1). Taxonomy (NCBI): domain Eukaryota; kingdom Metazoa; phylum Chordata; class Mammalia; order Carnivora; family Hyaenidae; genus Hyaena; species Hyaena hyaena. The sequence goes on along the minus strand of NW_024080906.1, from coordinate 477,845 downwards.
TACCCAATGCAGCGCACCATTGTTGGAAAAATGTGTAGATTGGATCAAAGTGGGACTGCTTTTTGGTGCACTTAACTGAGGTCACTTGACAACAGGTGGCTGGAAAGGAAAAGAACTTTAAGGTTATGCCGTGACCTGTTAGTGAGCAGGAGAGGTAGGTCCTTCATTAGTTTTCATCAGCGAAATTTGGGGTGGTTCTAAACAAAGGTTGTGAACAAACTATAAGACATGAAAAAAAGACACCAGAATGACAGATTGTTTAAATAGCACGTGCAGTGTCAACCGAAAAATAGTTCTTATGTATGATATAATATAAAAATGAACAAACTTTATTATGCATTGATCTTATTTTCAAGTACTTCCTTTATATAACTTTGCCAGTATCGTAGTTATCTATAGCTAAATAGCATATTACTCCCAAAATTAGGGGTTTAAAACAGCACACATATATTATCTCATAGTTTCAGTGTTGCGAGTTTGGGGATAGCTGGTGATTCTAGCTCAGGGTCTCGCATGAGGTTGAAATCAAAATGTCATCTAAAAGCTACCTGTGGCTGAAGGATCTGTTTTCAAACTCCCTCTCCCTGCTATAGCCAAGGGTGTGTGCTCCTTGCTCATAGCTGTTTGGAGGAATTAGTCTCTCATCTTGTTGGCCTTTCCATATGGCTGCTTGAGTATATCATAGTGTGGCATTTGACTTCTCACAGGATGAGGGATCCAAAGCACAGAGTAAGAAGGAAACCATAATGTCTTTTAAGACATAGTCTCAGAAGTCATACACCATCACTTCCACCTTATTCTATTTATTAAATCCAGCCTATACTAAGGAGAGGGGCACTATGACCCACCTTTTGAAGAGAACAGTATAAAACAATTTATGAACATATTTTAAAACCACCAGAGCTACCTAATAATATTACAACATTATAGTTGTAGGAGTTTTCCAATATCCCAAGAGCAATATTATAACTCATTTTGCAGATAGAAAGAATGTAGAGCTCTATTCGCTATAGAAGGAAAATGTAACCTCATTTTTTAATAGAAGATTTTAAACAGTGGCTTTAGTTGGTGTTAAAGGAATATTGAATGTTAGTATGAAATCCACATCTTTGTCTCTAGTGGAATGAAATTAAAATCAGAATAGATTATCTTACTTTAGTATCCAAAGTCATACTCTATCTATCCTCTATCTATTCCCTCATAAAACAAAGAAAAGAGGTTAAGCAGTTGCCATTTCAACTTTTAGTGTTATGCAAGGAAAATAAATGCCTGATTCTCACAAATAAATTTTATGAATGAACTAACTTAAATATATATAGATAGATAGATAGATACAGAGATAGATAGATATTGTCCCATCTTGACCACTTTAAAAGGTTGATAGGAGTTATTTGGGTATTCCTTAGCATTATTGTCATATTTAAAAGAGTTATACAACTCAAAAAATGGCTCATAAGCACATTCTAGTAACTTGTACTGTGTCAAGCACCAAGTACTACTAGACATCATTAAAATGTAACACAAACCTGAAAATGTGGGCCTAATCGTCTAACATTCCACATGCTGTACCCAATGGCAAAATGAAATCCAGACACTCAGTATGAACTTGAGTCCCTTGAGCTATTTTGTATTTCCACTTCTTGCCTCTCGGTCCTTGGCTAGGTAGGACTTATGGGACTTCTGCTTAGCTTTGAAACTTGTAGTAACCAAACTTGCTTTATCTTTATCTGAGTTATAACTTTTGACTTTGGACTTGTTTAAATTCTCTGTGTCTCAGTTTCCTTATGTGTACGGTGGTGATGAGATAAACTTCTTATGAGTGTTAAAAATATTAAATGAAACAGCATACATTATCCTAGAAGATGTTCAATGAACATTTGCATCCTCTCCCTAAATTCCTCTTAATCCCCATTAAGGCGCTACCCTCACAATACAACTTGAAATTCCTTTCTATTCTGTTACAAACTCCATCCAATGTCGCTTGCTTAATACCAGGTACATGGGTTTTTCAAGTAGATGTCAACAGTAAGGAGATCACATGGACAGGTACTAAACCTAAAATATCTTGTGCTATGATTCCAGATATTACCCAACTCCAAGTATATATCTGGTTTGAGTTTACATTCTATCAGAGGTTCAGAAAGGATGCCTATTGTATACCTAATAGTGAAGGACGGTAGGGGGATTAAGGTTTACATTGTTTCATAAGCCATTTCCTTGATTCTAAGTCATTTTCTATCAACTTCTGGTTTTGGATGATGTGTTGGGACTGGAGAAAGTGAGGGATGGGAAGTGAATCCACTCTATATGTAATGTATATACACGCACACATATACGCACACACCTGCACACATTGACTCATCTTTATATGTATGTATTTGATGAAACACTAATCATTGTACTTTGATAACTTGATGATTATCATAATTGAGAAAATGGATCCTTTCCCCACTATTTTGGCACCCTTGTGCAGTTTTGTTTATTTATTTTTTAAAAAGAATGTTGGGGACCCTGGGTGGCTCAGTTGGTGAAGCGTCCGACATCGGCTCAGGTCATGATCTTCTGGTTCGTGAGTTGAGCCCTTCTTCAGGCTCTGTGCTGACAGCTCAGAGCCTGGAGCTGCTTCATATTCTGTGTCTCCCTCTCCCTCTGTCCCTCCCCCACTCATGCTCTGCCTCTTTCTCAAAAATAAATAATAAAATATTTTTTAAAAAAGAATGTTAACATCAATCTTCTTCTAATGCTAAAGAGGGTAACCTTTAAATGGTGGAGTCCCTCTCACTATCAAAGACGTGAATCTGGGACACCTGGGTGGCTCAGTGGGTTAAGCCGTTAAGCTTCTGACTTTGGCTCAGGTCATGAACTCGTGGTTCATGAGTTTGAGCCCTGCATTAGGCTCTGTGCTGACAGCTCAGAGCCTGAAGCCTGCCTTGGATTCTCCCTCTCTCTCTGTTTCTTTCCTGTTCTCTCTCTCTACCTCAAAAATAAAGATTAAAAGAATTTTTAAAAAGATATGTAAAACCCACTTCCAATGAAATGGTAGGAAACTTCTCCCCAAATCATACTATTTTTTTCTGTTTCCCCAAAATTTTAATGCAATGAACATTGTTTTCTATAGTTCTTTATTACGTTTGCTACATGGAAGTGTTTTTAGAGAATATAAAAAACACTTTGTCATTATTGAAAAGCTCTCCGATTTAAGCATAAAATAGTACCTTTAAAGAAGGATGTTTTTAATGTAAAACAAATTCCTCCCAACTTAGCAATTTTTCCTGAGATAAGGAAAATTTTATAGTGTTGAGCAGTGTATCTTTGTGTGCCAACTCTTTCTTGTATTAAAATCCTCAGATCACATTAACCGCCTTCCTCTCCTAGTTGGTCATTGCTAAACACAAGTTCAGGGAAAGGACATGTTTTAAAAAGTATGGAAAATTTCCAAGACACTGGTGTATCAGCAAGTCTCGTAGTGTTATGGACCTGAATAAACTGTAAGCCCTCTTTACAATTCTTTTTCCAGACCTGTTTTGGGAACACTGTAAGCTAAATTATACATATTTACTTGATTATTATTTCCTAAAATGTAATATAAACTTCCAGATTCTGTGTCAAATAACTACTTTCAATAAATCATGTTTCTTAATGTAGGTATAAATATGATAGTTTCAAGGCATCTCCTTTCACAGCACTCTCTTCCCAAAGATAATTAACATGTTAACATCTGAGGTTCTGTAATAGTTTTCTTCTCAACAGTACTTTTTTTTTTTTTTTTGCCTGAGGGATGATAGCTATTATAGGTAGGAAGAGGTGATGAAAAAGTACTATTTAAATATTACTTCTATTTCCTGAAAAACTAATGTACTCTGCCCTTGCTGGTTCCCATGACTTCTAAGTTTTTAATAACTAGTTAAATATCAAAGAGCTGTAGGAAAAAAAAAAACACCAAATTACAATGAATCCAAAAAGGACTTCCTAGATGAAAATGCAGCTATGCGTTTGGGAGGACTGTGAAAAAAATTATTTAGAAACAGAATCAAGAGAACCCGATCAAGAAATCTAGAGCTACCATTATGCTCTTAGGCTACTAAATTCACATTTCTGCGCCTCAGTTTCCTCCTTTTCAAAGTAAGGTGTTGGACTAGATAACTACAAAGACCTCTTTAAGCTCTAATAATCTGTGATCAATAGTAACTCATTTCTACTTTTTCCTTAGTATTCCTCTGAGGCCCAAGACTTTACATAAAGTAACAAAAGAAAATACTTATTTACCTTAATGTCTCTAAACTTATTAGAAGAACAATGAATTCCTGTGATCCAAACCCTCATTTTATAGAAGCACAGAGAAGTGTGGCTCGTTCAAGTTCACATGACTAGTCATAAAGCAGAACATCACAGCAAAGCAGTCACTTGGATGTGGAAATGTTTGTGTTCAGAGCCAACAGCCAAGAAATAATTCTTGAGATGGCTTCAGTGCAAAAGAGTGGTTTTATTAAAGCATGGGGACAAGACCCATGGGCAGTAAGAGCAGCACTTGGGTTCTGACAGGTGACTGATGATATATTTTCAAGTTGGGAGGGGTTTAGGGATAGCCTAATTCTCTAAGGAATTTTGGAAGCAAGCTATTCAGGACCTTTAAGAGGCTAGCGATTGTTAGGAAAAAGTCATTTATTACTGTTTAGTAAAAACTCAGTCATGAGACCTTTTAGATGTTTATCAGTGGGCCATATTCTTGGTGGACGATTGCTAGCATAGATTTGAGGGGTAGAGATAAAGGAAATTTCCAAAAGAATTTTTATATGTTAAAGTAGACTTACAGGATCCTGGGTGGGCAGGCCACCGTTAACCTAAGATTGCCTCTTGTCCTTAGCAAAGTGTCATCATCAAGGCAGCTGAGTTCCTAGAGAAAGTTCACTCTGCCTGTCTCCAAGACTTATCAATGGGCTGTAAGTCATAAGGAAATTTTCTTTTCTTTTCTTTTGCCTGTGTTTCCCGCATCAGCATATCTGCCCACCAAAGCTGATTCTATCAAGCCAGGGTTTCCCTGATACTTTTGTTTATTTCTTGTATAGGGTATAACTTCGTGATATCTTTTTGTATCTTTTTCTATGTAATTTCCTATACCCATAGCTCCTTGTATGCTAGAAATCTAGTAGATGTTTAATAAAAATTGGTTAATTTGTGTACTGGCACTTATATTTCCTACTGTGTAAATTTTTGGGGATCAGCCAAAGAGTGTACCCTAAAAGAGAAATATTCCTATGAATAGTTATTAGAAACTTCTTTGAAATTTCAGAGCAGATGGTATTACATGGAAAGTAATTTCTGACTTATGTAATCCAGGCAGCTCCCAGTTAGCTTTGCAATGTCTCCCCATTAAAAGACTGACCCCAACCTGTGGGTCAAGAAGGAGCAAAGAGTATTCTTGGCTTTCCGTCAGAAGTGGGGGGAGATGGCCATGGAGCTGTAACTTCTTTGTGCTGAGGAGAATAGAACCCATGTGGCACGTTATTCCAAGACCAGAATTATGGTCTGAGAGGAACCTGAGAGGAAGCAGGAGCCAGAAACCTGTATTAGAACTCGAGGAGGTGATTGGTATTTATATAGTGGGACAAAACTGCTACATAAGGGCTTTGTTGGACATGTGAAATTACACTGCTTAGCTGTTCAAATACCTGTTAATTCTCCAGGCAAGTGCAGTTCCCTCCCCACTATACCTTATGCAATCTTTCTCTCCTGTGAGTAACCATCACATTTTATTTGTACTTCTCAGATGACAAACCTTAACCTTTTCCTCCAGATGTATTTTTAACCAGCTTCAGCTCACATATATTATTGAGCATATTAGAGACCAGGTTTGAGATGTGCAAAATAACCCTGGGACCCCAAAGAGTTCACCCTTTTCTTGGAGGGAACAGGCACAGAAACAGACTACTGATTTTTTTTAAATGACTCATACTAAGCAATGAGTATCATAAAGCTGACAAAATATCTTATTCTTTTTTGTATCTCCCAAAGATTATGTGCTTGGTAAATGTGTGTTGAATGAAAAAATAAATATTTTATAAGTCTTCTAGGAGAGTGTATTCTATTTCCTTAATTCATTCAATTGCCTTTTCATTCAATGTTTTTTTTAAAAATTGTGCTTGACCGTGTGTTAAGTATTGGTCTAGTGTTTAATCTTAATTTCTATTACTGAAAAAATAATAAATTTTGTAATTATAATTACATAAGAATACCTAACATCAACATGGCAATTTTCCACCAATTATTTTTTCAATCAGTATTTTATTTATACAGATGAAATGTTTTCAAATTGCCTTTTTAGTTGGTTTTAGTTGCAAGAAAGCAGTAAAATCATCCTCTGAAATGAAACTTGTTTATTTTCATGTTTGCATTGATTGATTCTAGTTTATAATTCTTGGTTTTATTACTGTGCATTGAGTTACAAAGTGTTCATTGATCACTGTGACCTCACAAATGAACCTTTTAAAGTATGCTTTAAGTCATAAATAAACACTAGTCACTTTTATATACAAGTGAATGGATATACAGCTTTGAGGTTTTAACAATCTCATCATTTAAAACTAATTCTTTTTTGTTTTTACCATGAAAATAACTTTACTCATTTTTACCCAGTGCCTAGGTATCTTTTTTTCAAGTGGCTAAGAATAAATTCACAGTAAAAAGAAAAAACAAACAACAAAACAAACAAACAAAAACATTAGGTACTTATGTTCTGTTTGGCGGAAATAGATTCGATTATAAACACCTGTGTTCTAGGGGCGCCTGGGTGGCTCAGTCAGTTAACTGTCCGACTTCAGTTCAGGTCATGATCTCACAGTTATTGGGTTCAAGCCCTGTGTCAGTCTCTGTGCTGACAGCTCAGAGCCTGGAACCTGCTTCAGATTCTGTGCCTCCCCCTCTCTCTGCCCTTCCCCTCTTGTGCTCTGTCTCTGTCAAAACATTAAAAAGTAAAAAAACAAAAAAAGTGTATTCTAAATATAGTTTTTAAATTATAGAATTTCTCTCAATTATAGGAGTAGTATGTCTTTATTATGAAGAGTATTTATAGAAGGAAAAGAAAGCCACTTAGAGTGGTGTTTATACTTTTTATACAAATTTACATACTGGCTTTTTACTTAATAGTGTCTTGTGACCATTAAAAAAATCATTTCTAAAATCCTAAAACGGACAAATCTTTAGTAACTAAGAGTCAGAAGAATCGGGAGTTCAGAAGAATTGTCAAAGCAAAATACATGAAACTATCTAAGGTTTCATTTCATAGTATTCATTACTGCCTTCTTTTAAAATAAGCTAAGATAATTAATTTAAAAGAATCTGTTTCCCATGTTGAAGAAATTGTGTGAAATAGATGTCAAGTGATCAGGCTCTTTCTATTTGAATACTTGTTTAAAAGGTCATGAGAGAGGAACAATTTTTTTAAATCAGAGGAACAAAAAAGAACAAAGAGAAATTATTTTACTTCATGCAATGTCTATCATGTTAATTTCCAGCTTCCTTTTCAATTCAGACAGTTAGGTGGTCTGGATTTAGTTAGTCTCCATAAGCCTAAATTTCTCCTGTGTAAAAGGAAAGGATACTACTGGGGAAAAAAATTAAATTCCCTTGTAGGGGAATATGTATGTGAAAGAAGATATGTGTGTGTGTGTGTGTTTGAGGTATTCAATATATTTATACATGTATATCTGTGTATAAATATATAATATATAAATAAGATAAAAATAAAAGATGATACATTTATATATACATGAAGCAGGAGGTATATATATAAGAGAGAATAGACCTATAAATCTGAGAGTATCTACCTGATATTTATCCTCCTTTGAAGAACCATATTTAATTTATAAATCAAAACCTTGGATTTGGTTGGTCTTAATTTGGCTTTCAATTCTAGATAACTAGTCATTACGTTAGCTTCTAAAAATCTCGTGAGAAAGGACATTGGATTAAAAGTCAGAATATTTGATTTTCATCCTAGCTCTATTATTAATGAATTATCTTTCTCTGGATAAGCCACTTAGCTTCTCTGGTTTTTCTCATTTTTTAAAAAGCTGGTAGACTAGATGTCCAATAAGTTCCATCCTAGTTCATAAAATATGGTTGTAGGACTAAGCCAGTTGAATAATTCATTGATGCTATTTTCTAAAAATTATTCTATCATCCTAATAGTCAAGCAAAGTGTCAGAATGAGGTGTATTTAATCTAACACTTCTAACCAAAATTTTACATTATTTTAAGGAATGTGAGAAAAATGAACTAAAGGAAATGCATATTTATATATGAAAGATACAGTATATACATAGTAAAATATATACATATGAGAAATATTTAATTTATAATAACATAATATAGTCACAATTCTTTTATTGGAGAAAATTCAAAAGTAAACTAAATACAATACTTTCTTATCTCTTCTCATTTTCAATTTCTAATTCTGTTCTTTGCATCATTATATTTTACCAAATCAAGTCTTCATCCATTTATTCATTCATTCATTTCATATTATACTTCAACTAATTCATATAGAGCACCAACTATCAACAATGTTACAGATATTGAGGATACTGCATGGTATCTGTATGGGAGGTTATGGTTCCTGTCTTCTTCCTTCAGTTTAGAGTATATGGGAAAGAAAGACATTTAACCAATGGTGACAAAAATAAAAATCTGAAACTGTGGTCAAAGCCAAGAAGGTAAAAGAATGGAGACCTAATTTGGAGTTGGGAGTCAGGAAAGATCTCTCTAAAAAAAATGACATTTAGTATGAAGTTTCTGGGGTGAGTAGGAATTAATTAATCCATGAGAATGAGAATAAGAATTGCAGGAAGAGGGAGCAGCATAGATAAAAACACTGAGAAAAAGAGATCTGGAGATTGGGAACCTAAATATCTTTACCTTGTGAGTATGAAGGGAGCCTGGAAACTCAGGTCTTAGAGAACCAGTCAAGTATTTTGGATTTTATTTAAAGAACACTGGGAAATTTGGACTAATTTAAGGAAGATGGTAATATCATCAGATTTATATCTTTCAAAGAGAACAACATTTTACTGTACATCAACTGAAGAAAGGCAAAAAAGTATAAAGAAAACCAGTTAGAGACTTGACAGTTGGGTGGTAACAGTGGAAATGATGAAAAAGGAACAGATTCAAGATACATTCTGAAGAATAGACCAAACTCAGTAATGGAACAGTGCATAATTATTAATGGAATAAATATAAGTCGACAAAAGAGAGCTTAGTGGCAAAGGTGATCATCTTACTTATGGAATATGCAATATGGTGGAGGATGATGGCATTCACTGAGTGGAAGAAGACCAGATAAGAATCATGTTTGGGGCTTAGAGGTCAGTCTTGATGGGGCTTATAATCATTTTAGACAGACAATTGAGTATGTGAGTCTGAAGATCTGAAGGAGGCTCCAGAGAAATAAATTGGGAATCTTCAACATTTAAATGGCATTAAGTGTGTGTGTGTGCGTGTGTGTGCGTGTGTGTGTGTGTGTGTGTGTGTGTATGTGAGAGAGAGAGAGAGAGAGAGAGAGAGAATGATGGTGATATAAGAGGAGGGCCCAGAGATAGTTGTAAAAGAATTTATGCATTTAATTTTGAGAGAAAGGAATCGTTAGCATATAAGGGTTAGAGAAAGAATGGGCAAAACATTTGGTGAAAGGAAACCCAGAGAACATGGTGTCACAGAAGCCAAGAAAAGAAAGTTTTCCTTGAAGGTCATCATGGTCAGTATTGCTGAATATCAAACAGTGACACAGTTTGAGAATGGTTCATTGGAAAACAAAGACAATCTAAATGAAATAGCAGATGCACAAGCTGATTGCTGAGTACATGAGGTGAGTTGAAAAGATGAGAAATGAAAGGAATTAGAGGAAGTAAGCACAATTGACTTTTCAGAGAAGCAGGCATGGGAAAAGGAGCAGAAAGGGTGTTAAATAAAATATGGCAAATTAAAGATGGATAAGATCAGAGCATATTGGAATGCTTTTGGGAAAAGTCTTTTAAAAAGTAAGATGATCACAATTCAATAAAAAAGGAAGATGAATAAAAATGTAAACCAACGGGGCACCTGGGTGGCTCAGTCGGTTAAGCGTCCGACTTCGGCTCAGGTCATGATCTCACGGTTCGTGGGTTCGAGCCCCGCATCGGGCTCTGTGCTGACAACTAGCTCAGAGCCTGGAGCCTGTTTTGGATTCTGTGTTTTCCTCTCTCTCTGACCCTCCCCTGTTCATGCTTTCTCTATCTCAGAAATAAAAAAAAAAAAAAATTAAAAAAAAAAAAGTAAACCAAGTATGTCACTAGCCTGATTAGAACAAAATACATGTTCTTCAGCCTGTTCTACAAAGGCCTCCTTGAGGGCCCCTCATCAAGTCTCTGGCTCATCTTACGACCTTCTTCCCCCCTTTCTATTCCTTAGGGCATATGCTAGGAATTCTTCCTGGAATTTCAGCTGTTGAACTTTTGCACAAGTCTTGCAGGAATTCTCTTCCCTCTGCTATTTGCCTGGCTGACCCTTCTCTGTCATTTAAAACATAGGCCTGGAAGTATCCTCCCTGACTATCCACTGAATTCGAAACCATCTCCAAATCTTCACATCTGAACTGAGGTTCAGGCCTCAGGTTTAGTGAACACCCCCCCATCACCCAATGTAAATTAGTAACCCTCCCCCCATCTACACTCAGTCATGCTGTTCTCAGCATAGCATATGTCACACTTTCTTTTTTTATTTGTCTATGGTATGTCATCTCCTTCTAGAATGTAGATTGTATGAAAGCAGGGATCTCATTTCACATGTTCAATGCTGTATCTCCAGAATGCATGATAATGTTGGCATATCTTAGGTGCTCAATAAACTTTTATTGATTGGTTGAATGGTAAGTTCAATTTACGAACCAATCTTCTTAGAAAACATCTGGGAATTAAAAGGCACATTATTATAAGTTTTAATCAAATTTAACACAAATATATAGGTAACAGATTAGGAGACTTACTGTGAGTAACATTATAATTTTGAAAATATTCTAAAGAGCTTCTTTTTAATAGATAATAGAGATGATTCTACATCTCTTATCATAATATTTACTGTAACTTTCATCACTCAGCTATGTACTTCCTAATAGAAAGAGAAAGCTTTTTGGAAATACTTTGCTATTAGAAAGTAGCCAGTCTTGTGTAAAAAATTTACTGTGGATAATCCATTTGGTAGGTAAAACATATGTATGAACTCAAGAGTATATTTACATTTAGCAAACATTTATCAGGTCATGTATTATCCTAGACATATGGAATTCAAAAATGAATAAAATGCAATAGACTGATCTCTATTAACTCAAAAGATCTGTGAGTGATTAAAGATACCAAAGTTAACAAGACTGTGCTTTAAAAAGGCTATAACACAGTTTGAACAAAATAATGAGAGGTCAATTTGTTTTAACATAACACATCTGGGCCATGAGATCTCACTTATATGAATTTAGACACTATACAAATGCTTCTCTTCCTCCTAGGGGCAAATCATTCATATGGAATTCAGTTACCCTGGTATATAACACCTTTCCCCATATCAAGTGAAAGTTGTTTTCACAAAGAAGGGGGAGGGAGAAGGCTATTTTTGATGCTAGTGTTTTAGTGAAGCAATTTAAGCATTGGCTGGCATAGGAGGAGGTTGCTATAAACAAAAGAAGTACAAGAAAGAAAATCATCGTGCTCAATGGTTGTGCAATGTCAGCTTATTATTTCTAGAAGGGTCTAAAGATTAAAGAATGACTCTTCTTGAGTTACAGGTCCTGTACAACTGAGTAACTCAGAAAATACTGACGAGGAATACAGGAGAAAATGATACAAAAGTAAATAGCAATAGAAATTGCGTTGAGCTGAGCATGACCTTTGGAAAGAAAAGGGAGATTCTGCATATCTAAGAAAATCTCATCCCAGGCCTCTCTGAAAGATTAAAATGATTTCAATATTTCCCCATTTATATTTATTTAATGCAAACAGGTATGACTTGCTCTGACAAAACGTCACATTTCCTACTTAGGTGCTATTATGCAGAGACAGAACACCACGTTTATACTGGCTGCTCAAAGTCCTTCTTAAAGACCAAGAATAAGTGCTGAATCTAATGTTTGGAAATGTCTGTATGCCAGAGAGCCTTTTCTTGCAAACCTTTCTTTGGGCTTATAGTTTCTCTCAAAGGATTGGAAGGCACAATTATAAATATATCTCATTCAAACATTAATGAAGAAGCAAGTCATTCACCTTTTGCAAACTGCAATATCTATTTAGATGTCATTTATCAGCTGTTTAATGGAAAGGATAGGCAAAAGCAGAGAGAAATATTTCTGAGTCCAGCAATTTCTGGATGAGAAAGAAGTATTCCTCTATGTATTACTTCATATTTAATTAATATCACAGAATACAACTATTTTACCGATTAGTATTAAATTTAACACATAACATATTACTTTCCAAAATATTGTGAAATTGTTAAGAGTAAGCTATTTTAAATATAATAAGTAAAAGGAGTACAAATACAAATTTGCCCACATTAAACTCATGGGAAACATTTCTGTATCTTCCAAAGAAAATTTGAGTGGCTAAGCAATATTCTTTTATCCATATTTTTTGCTATAATAAACCAGTGACACTTATATACTAGGTCACAGTCATAGAGTGCTGTGACTGTTTCGTTGTGTCTAAAAGGCAATGACCAATATTTAAAGAAAAATATATTATTTGAAAACACTTCATACTTGGAATAAAATGTTGTTTTACCAGAAATTTCTAAAAGAAAAAAATGAAGAAAATTTGAATTCTGGTTTTTGTTTTTGTTTTTTTTTTTTGGTGCATATCATCAGTCTGGTCCAGCAACTCTCAAGTAACAACTTTAAACCTGTTGTTCCTTCTTTGTTATTCTGCAAAGACCTTGTTTCTTTCCACTATTCATATTGAGCACCAGCAACTCATTTATAGAGGGCTCCAGCTTCAATCCATTTTGTTGCATTTTGAAGTTAAAAAAAGGTAAAAAATGCCCTACTTTAGCATGACTGGCTGGTTGTAATATATTTTACAAGTTTGAAACAAACAAAAATTGTCTGCTTTCAAGTTATTGCTTACAATTGTCTCAGGCTACAGGTTTTAAGGTCACATTATTAATTTTCTCACATTTATGATCTCGACGCATTTTATACTTAATCTTTTGTGAAGAATAATTTGTTTTTACCTTGAGCTGTGTTTGTGCTAGGCTGTAAAGTCAGGCGGTGACCCAGTGGAATCAATGAGGACGTTAAAGAGACTACAGAAACTGATTTGGACCAAGAAAACCAGGGTGCCGAGTCTGCGTGAGATAAGACCTACATTAGTGAACCTCGGTAAGTAAGAAATCAAAAATGCTGCCCAAAATTCTTTGAGAAAGAATTAGGGTAGAATATATAAAATGAAGGCCATTTTGAGAAAGTCTTAAAGTAATCATTAAATGTTGAGGGTTTTTAAATTAACAATTTATTTGTGAAACAGATATCCTTACCCTATTCTTGAATTTTACTTCATACCCCATTTCGCCTTTCCTTCAAGACAAGACTTGGTGATAAAGTGGGAGAAAGAGAAAATAAGGATCCCAATTGTTTGTTCTTACCATTCTTTGGCTACGGAAAACAGTATTTTTCAATTTTGATGTGAGTGCAGCAAAATGGCATGTCATGACATGCAACTTTGGTGTTCATTTATTTATTCACAATTACAAGCTATTAATCAAAATCTTTGGTTTACATTAGTTAAACATTTGAACTAAAAGACATTCAGTGATATGGTACGATTTACTATGGGTCATATGTATTTCTATTTTTTGCAATTGTTATATATTACTACAAATTTCATCAGACCCTTCACCACATGTAAATATATAGGTTTCACTAATCAACTTTATAGTATTACAGATATACCTTCTTTTTGTGGTTCTCTCAGTCTTATTCTTCCTTTTCCAAAGTATTTCACTGTAAGAAACACTGTTTGCACAAATCTCTTTATAGATTGATATTAGAAAAAAATTAGAATACCAATGGGATTTTAGCCCATGTCCATTGAAATTTCATTTTTTATTTATGTAAAGAGAATATTTTATTTGCTTTTTTATCATGATCTCTATACACATTATTTGCAAAAATTAAAAAAAAATATTTAAAAATACAAGCGCAGTGGGGCACCTGGGTGGCTCAGTTGGTTAAACATCTGACTCTTGATTTTGGCTCAGGTTATGATCCCATGGCTTGTGCAATCGAGCCTCATGTTGGGCTCCACACTGACAGTGCAGAACCTGCTCAGGATCCTCTCTCTCCCTCTCTGCCCCTCCCCTCCCCCTCTTTCAAAATAAATAAATAAATAAACATTAAAAAAAGAATACAAGCACACCATATCATATTTATATGATATGGAGAATTTTTTAATTTGTAATTTTTCTCAGGTATCTTTCAGTATACTATTTGCATGTGGCTTTCAGTCATTGTAGTCAGACTGTATTTAATCATTATATACACCTTCAAAATCTTTTAGGTATATTTGTTTTTACAAAACAAATCATTTACTGTATAAAAGATTACTCTTTCAAGAATTGCAATTATAAATTATCTTGTGAAATTAAATGACTTCCTGGTTTATCCTGTGGTGTTCATTCATTTCTAGTATATCAAAGGAAGTATACATTCATATTATAGTCTTAATTGATTTTTCTTTGTTATTCAGAAGATGAAGATGAAACATTAATTTCTTGTATGAAATTAACCAAATCGCAAGAAAAGAAAATTAGTACTGTTAGCCCAAGAGGAAAGAAAGAAATGGAGAGGAGATTGGATACCATTTCTGCATCACTGGTTAGATCTAGCACTTCTACGGGATGCAATATGGCAGAAATGTTATCCCACAATGAAGGTGAAGTTCAGTTGTGGAACAGCTGGAAGCCTTTTCCAAAAAACCCTCTCCGGACATGTGTTGATTTTCAAATTGCCCAAGTTGGACCCTGGAATGACTGTTCCCGCTGCACTCACCACCCACAACTTAAGTCTTCCTGTACAGATATGGATCTCACACATTCTTGGGTAAGTCTGCAAACTAAGGAAGTGTACTGTTTCATCTTGATGTTTGTACTGTCAGGAAAGAAACAGAATACAAAAAAGTGCTAATCAGTCAAATGTATCAGTGTCAGAAAAGTTACCAAAACCAGAGTTGTCTTCCCATAAAGGAATGCAGCTCTTGTGATTTTTGCTATCACGTTATTATCGTGTATATATATTCCTTGTGTTCAAATAAACTACTGCACAATATTTTTTAGATTTTTTTTTAGTTGAAAGAAAACTTTGGATACTGATTCAGCTCAAGAAGGTGTAGGTTGAATCATCTAAATCACTGCTGTGGTAATGAAGTTTCTGTGACAAATAATAGCTAATTTAAGTGAGCATTTTCTATGTGCCTGCCATTCCTCTAAGTACTTTATTATTTTATTTACACCTCACAACAATCCTGTAAGGTATTGTTATTTTAATGCTAATTTGCCCATTTGATAATTGAGACAAATGAGGCACAAAAAGATGGCAACAGGTACAGTGTCACATAGCCAAACAAAAGTGGATCCAAGATCAATCTTATGCTAAGGATCCTGATTTTAGCTAATATAGTGTTTCCCATCTATTGAACTAGGCCCTAAGGCTTTATGGTGCAAGAGAAGGAGCGTGGACTCTGGAGTTACACAAATTTGGGTTTGGATCCAAGCTCTGCTATTTGTTTAGCTTAGGCACATTATTAAAACATTTTCATCTTAACTTTCTCAATTGTAAAATGGAAATAGTAGTATTAAATTCATGAGGTAATTGAGAAACTGAAATTAAATAGTACAAACTATCTAGGACTTAAGAGTAGTTTTTTTTTTCCACCTTGATGGTAAGTTACTTAAGGCACGTATTGTATATCTTTATTTATCTATAGTTCATGGTCATTTGAGCTTGTAGTGAGTGAATGGAACTTTGTGAATACAGGAACCCTATTCTACACCACTTGGCTTTATGAATCAGTCTTTCATTAAAGGCTATATTTCATGGTGCATTAGAGCTCTCTGAAGAGGCTTGGAGTCCTTTTTCCCTTTTAAGACTTGTGTATTATGTTAGGTCTTTGCAGACTAGTGCTAAGCAATCTGGGTTCAAAGTACCACATTAAAGATTACAGGTATCTAAATAGCAGTCTCAGAACTGATAAAATTGTCCAACATCAATTATTTTTAGGAATGTGTCTCCCAATTCCTTAGTCTTCCTCTTCTCCTTTGGGGCTGCTAGGCTTTGCAGGCTTCTTCCTGGAGCACTTTCTTAGATAGCATCTGGTAATATAATTAGGAACTACTTTTGAAGACTCCCCCGATAGCTTCAGAATCAGGATCGAGAATAATGACTATTTGGCAAGTAGCAAAGCTGGTGCATAATTATCTAAATTCAAACATTCAGAGCTTCTTTCAAGAATAAAATCTGGATTCCTTAACTTGGCGTTTCTGGATTTTAGCAGTCTGGCCTCAGTCTAACTTCTCAGTTTGGTCTACAATTTCCTTATGGATTTCCTATGCTGGACTGCCAAACTGAATGATCTGCCTCTTCCTAATGACTCTCTTGTTCTTTCCTGCCTCTCTATCTTTGTGTTTATGCGTTAGCCTCTGCCTAGCATGTTATTCTTGCCTTTAACCATCATCCTATCCCTCAGATTACTTTGTCGTTTAGAAACGCTCCCTGGGTCATGCCAGATAGAAATAATTGCTCCTTCCTTTGAATTTTTAGAGAACTTACAGGCATTTTTCTTTCATTATATATTTATAAAACACATATTGGCATCACTTGTATCAGTTCACAATATTAGACACTGGGGATACAAAGCCAAACCATACATACTGCCCGTCTTCATGGAGCTAACCATATTCTACCCTGTCGTGGAATTAGTTGAGGATCTGTTTATTTGCTGTAAGTAATTGTCTTTGTATGCTCCCTAGTCCCTGGAATATTAAGGTACTCAATAAATACTTGAATTTCATTTGCTGACTAAATGAATAGAGTTTTAAACAGACTTTATTGCCATAGATATACATAAAACACTTATTCTCATTCTTCTAACTATTCTCATATTAATCCAATTATACATAAATTCAGTTACCATGCCTATGTGTTTGTGAATGTGTGTATAGATCTAAGTATATACACATAGTAGCATTTTTCTTTTCTTTTTGGTAGTTTTGCCTATTATCGATCATAACTAGATGATTAAGTAAATGAGTCTTATCTGCAGAAGGTCAAACATATCTACAGAATACATAGAATTTCAGATGATAATGTTCAGCTTTTGTGACAGATAAATCTCACTGGATTTGGAGAGAGGGTTCAAGAACATGTTAGAGTTAAATTGGTTTGGTAAACTTAATGAGACCACGTACACTCAGGGATTTGAGACATAGAATGAAAGAAGTTGGACGAGTGTAAATTATTATTTTTATATTCTACACATATATTCTATAATAGTACCAAGTGAAAAATACCCAGTTTCATTTTAGCATGGCTGGCATTTTTTCTGTAGTAATTGCAGGGTTATTACCTGGGTTATACTTTAACTTTCATTCTATAGAAGGTAAAGAAGGCAAATAGTGTTGAAGGAAAAGTTTTGCTTCTGAAATGAGTGTTACTTACCATCAATAACAAGTAGAGGTGACACTTTTGCAATTTTAAAGTGTAAAAGTGTGACCAGATTTTTAAAAAATAGGTACCAAGATATACAAATATGCTGGAGCTGAGCCAAACCCTCACATTTCAAGAGAAATGAAACCAGTCCATAAAGACGCTAGTTCCTCCTTGACTGCAGAAATTTCAGCAATAGTAGATTCCAGTGCCTTTGATGCCATTATCAAAGCAGAGTTTGCAGGTGGCCCGAAACTGACTTGTCTTGCAGAAAGTTTTTATTCATCCTAGTCTAACTCTTTGCTAAGCCCTGCAGGCTCATACTCTCAAAACTGGTTCTGACAGAACTGAGCTTAACACTGGTTCTGACATCACCAGCAGAGTGAGCTTAGGGACATTCTTTACCTTTTTTAACCCATTAATTCCAGTTCCGTGCATTGCCTTCCAACTCTGCTCATCCTCTTTCTTCTGAGGGACTTTGTGTGCTCTGAAAACATTCATTTGTGAAACAAGATTATTGATGTCTACCATGCAGGGCTGTTGGGTAGATTAAAGGAAATCGTGCCAGGACTCAGTTGATAGCAGGTAATATTTATACCCAAACCAAAGAAACTAGAAGCTTGTGCTAGGCTTGGAAAGAAAGAACATTTTATTCAGTAGAGATACCATAAACAAACTGAAGCCAGACAACGAAATGTATTATTTGTGAAGGGTTTTTCACAGAAGTCAACAGGAGAGGTACGAGACATACGCAGATATTTAACATGCAGTTTAGTTGTTTGCAAGGTCTGTTGGATCTGGGGCATGGGGAAAGATATGTGATTATGGAGTTGATATAAACTGAGAAGGGTAACAACAGATTTATGAAAGTGTATACTCCACAAGAAAAGTGTGAAAAGAAAAACTACGTAAGGATGCAGGGCTTTTTTTTCATATCTGAGATGAGTGGTGTAGAGAGGGGATTTCAAATGCATTTAAGAAAGGTAACAGTGAAGACAGCCAAAAATAATATTCGAAGCCAAGTGTTTACAATCAATTTACAAGAAGAGTGATTGAAGGGTACTTACGGTGAAGCTCTGCATGCTAAGAGCTTGAAACCTCTTAACAAAAGAGGAAAGTGAGTCAGAGACTTGGTTGGGAAGAAGAGCAAGAAAGAAAGAAAACTTGTATGTTGCAAAGGAGATGAGGCCTTCCTTGAATATAATGTCATGATAATAGCAAAAGTATTTTTCAAAATCTGGGATAATTTTTCAGACTTATAAGAAACGTAAATTATTTTTATAATATTAAGAAATGGAAGTAATCTTGACATGAAAAGAGGGAGCAGATACCCATTTGTACCTTCATATGTCTAAAATATTTTATAAAAATAGAATGATATTTTGAAAAATTTTTAAATGTTTATTTATTTTTGAGAGACAGAGAGAGACAGAGCACAAGCAGGGGAGGGGCAGAAAGAGAGGGAGACACAGAATCTGAAGCAGGCTCTAGGCTCTGAGATGTCAGCACAGAGCCCAACACGGGGCTCGAACTCACAAACCATGAGATTATGACCTGAGCTGAAGTTGGATGCATAACCGACTGAGCCACCCAGGCACTCCAGAATGATATATTTAAAAAGCTCTTTCAGGAATAAGGAAAGTAAAGGCCTGAAAGAACAGAACAGACACTCAAGTACAGGATAATTCAAGTGCAGTGTGGATAGAAAAATAATAATGAAATATTATTTTTATTTTAAATAAAAATTAAAGAAAAATGAAGTTTATATGCAGAATCTCAAGGTGAGAACATAAACAGAGTTCTACTTAAACCATCTTAAAGTACATAAAAAGAAGATGAGAAGAGTGAAGATCTAAGGGCTTATTGGAGTAGTATGTGAACCTGTCAAAATTGTGCCAGAAGAGAAAGTGTGGATAATGGAAAATTTCTTTATGGAACTGTTTCAGTGAGAGGGTGTCTGCTAATGCTTCCCGAGAAATAAAGAAAAATATGTTTCACAATTAACTGTTCAATTCAAATGGGGAGTAAATATACTCTAATTATTGACAAGAGAAAATGATCTTGGGACCCATAGACCCACTGCTAAGTGGTATAAGAGTTTTCATACTGACCAAAAAAACTACTGATCTGTGAGAGAGAAGTGGCCAGGATACACTTTTTGTGCATGCCTTCTACTTTCTCTATTCTCAGCCTTGGCACTCTCTCAGTCTCTCTGACCATAGTCTACTTCCTTCAATCAACATGACACGTCATTACCAGTTTAATCTACCAGATTAATTTACTGGACTGATTAACGATTCTAAAGCTCAAATCTGGCAAACCTTTAAATATCTTCCCAACACCTATAGGATCAAATGCAAACTCATTCACCTAATCTGCCTTCTTAACTAAATCCCCACAAGTCTCTTTCATGCACATACTCTCCTGTGGACAAGGTGAACCACCCTTTGCCAAAGACTGATTTTTCTCCATCTTCATATCTTTATTTATACTGTTTCCTTATTTAGCCCTTCCTTTCTTTTCTACCTATTTGATGAATAGTATGGAAGTTTAAAAGTGTTGATGGATCAGGGTGCCTGGGTGGCTCAGTCAGTTGAGCATCTGACTTCAGCTCAGGTCATAATCTTGGGGTCCGGGAGTTTGAATCCTGCATCGGGCTCTGCGCTCACAGCTCAGAGCTTGGAGCCTGCTTTAGATTCAGTGTCTCCTTCTCTCTCTGCCCCTCCCCAACTCAACCTATGTCTCTCTCTCAAAATAAAAAACGTTAAAAAATTTAAAAAATAAAAACAAATAAAAGTGTTGATGGATAAGTAAGAATCCATGGTGTACCTGTGGAATGAAGGAATGAAGATTGAGAAGACCAGGAAAAAGAGAGTAAGGAAACACATAGTTTATATATTAAAAAAAAAGGCAGTATTAATATTATAGATTCTATTATTTTCTTTGTACGTTAGTGATGTTAGACTCCTACCAAAAAGCCTCTGTGGTCCCACTGAATAACATAGGCAGAGAATACTGCTCACATATCCACCCATAGTGAGGCAGGCTGTGAACCATACATAATTTCTCATAGTTTCATGCCCTTGTGTTCAACTGTGACAGCAAAAACCATTTAACTTTTATCTACTAATGCAGGAATTATGGTAGTATGGAAAGAGAATACTATTCGATAGGAGATTTGGACAACCTGTGAAACAGAATGCAAAGTAAATAATTAGGACTGAGAAAATAAAAGGAAAAATAGAAAAAATATGATACCAAAATACCAGAAGATACCTATATTTACTACACTCTGCACCGAAATTGATGAACTTAAGCATTGAGATTCTAAAAATAATTTTAAAAGCTTAAATGAACAAGAATAAATGGATTACAAATATTTTACATGACAAATTTTAACTATAGCCAGTTTAATGTTTGGTGAAAGAACTAACATTTACCCAAGAGAAGAATTTGAAAACTAGGAGATGCTGTAACAGCTTATTGATTCCTTTTTTCCTTCATTCATGCATTCATTCACTCATTAGCAAATTCTTGTTAAGTGCCTAGTGAAAGTATGAATGTAGAGCTTAGAAGTGTGGATGTGGGGAGATGGCCAATCTACTATTTCATATTTATAATGAAAGTTTATGGGTTTAAAGGAAAAGTTGAAAAGGAACAGAATAATCACAATCCTAGGTATGAAAATACACTGGGATGGCAAATACATTGTAGTAATTATATATGAAATAATCCAGGAAAAGAACTTGTGAGACATGAAAACAAATTTTACATTAATAAAAAAATAAGAAACAAATATAAGATATTGTAACAGTGCAAGGAATCAGATTAATGGAAATGTTTTAGGTTGAGTTTGAGGAAAGTAAGTTGTAAATGTGTATAAAATTTTTGAGTGTCTTTCTAATAAAATTATGTATAATAAAAAACAAATATAAAATGAAAAAATGTAATTCCTCTGTGTGAAGTATTATTCTACAAGTCCAGGATAACCAGAGATATCATTAAACTAGACTTTTGAGGCAGAACAATGTAGAATGAAAACCAGCCTAATTATTTGGTTTGGTGTGTGGCTTTTCCCAGTTACACAAACTTCATGTATATCAGTGAAAATAACAGACCTGAGATCTAGTTCTAAAACTGTTATAGAAACCAAGAATCCTTCTCCTTCATGAATTGCCCTAGGGTTTTGCCCTACTTTTCTCTTGGTTTGTTTCTGGTTTTTTGTTTGTTTGTTTTTTTGGGGTTTGTTTGTTGTGTTTTGTTTTTTTTTGTTTTTTTTTTGTTTTTTTTTTTTTTAACTCTGTGCTTGTTTACTCATATGCATCAAATTAGAGAAAAAGTTGAATTGGTAGCCCCCACACACAAGAAAATCTTTTTATTATTATTATTATTCTTTTAATGTTTTATTTATTTCTAGGAGAGAGAGAGAGAGACAGCGTAAGCAAGGGAGGGTCAGAGAGAGAGGGAGTCACAGACTCAGAAACAGGCTCCAGGCTCTGAGCTGGCAGTCAGCACAGAGCCCGACGCGGGGCTCGAACCACGAACCGCGAGATCATGACCTAAGCGAAAGTCGGACGCTTAACCAACTAAGCCACCCAGGCGCCCCAAGAAAATCTTTTTAAAGTCATCATAAAATATATGTCATTTGAAATAGTTCTTGTGATAATGAAATAGGATCCATAAATGTCAATTATAACTATGTTTTGGTTTCCACAAGGAAGTTGAAATTTGTTTCATTGGATCTTGAAATGGAAGGGGGACAAAAAGTATCAATCTGAAGAAGATCCAATTATGCTCAGTGACCTTGGGAGATCTAAATGTCCTTCTTTTTATTTTTTTTTTTAGTTTACTCATTTATTTTGAAATAGAGGGGAGGGGGAGGGACAGAGAGAGAGAGACGGAGAGAGAGAGAATCCCAAGCAGGCTCCATGCTGTCAGTGCAGAACATAACATGGGGCTTGATCTCACGAACTATGAGATCATGACCTAAGCCAAAATCAAGAGTCAGATGCTTAACCAACTGAGCTACCCAGGCATCCCTAAATCTCTTTCTTAATTAGAACCTAATTATTTTGCATGATTCAAAGAATAAAGAAATTACTAAATCTGGATATCAACCTTTGAGAGTAAAGCCTGATTATTAGACATTTTATATAATATAATATAATGAGCCTTGGAAAGTACTCCAAATGTTGGTAGATTTTTTTTTTGTGGCAGAGAAAGAAGTTTTTTCTTTATAGTTCATTTTTTATTTATTCTTTTAATATTTATTTTTGAGAGAGAGAGAGGAAGAGAGAGAGAATGAGTGGGGGAGAGCAGAGAGAGAGAGGGAGACACAGAATCCAAAGCAGGCTCGGACTCTGAGCTGTCAGCACAGAGCTAGATATGGGGCTTGTACCCACAAACCATGAGATCATGACCTGAGCTGAAGTCAGACATTTAATTTACTGAGCCACCAGGCGCTCCAGAGAAAGAAGTTCTTAACTCAAACTTTTGCTAAACAAGATGAAGATAAAAATCATGTTTGGAGTGTGTAGCATGGTATGTTGGAGGCCCTGTCATGCATCAGAGGAGCATAGGTTGAGGCCAGTAGAGTCACATGTGAGTTCAACTCTGTTACATACTAGAATCCATGTGAGTCAGGTTGCTTAATCTCCATTGTCTTCTGCCTCCTCATCTTTAGAATAAGGGAGAGGTAACAGTTATTTTTAAGATTCTATTCTATTCTATTCTATTCTATTCTATTCTATTCTATTTTATGTTCAATGTTTGGAGCTATGAGGACACACTGAGCATGACGAATTCTATATACAGAGAGGTTAGTGAGTAAAAATTTTCTCTCGGATTTTTTAAAATTTAAGTTTATTTATTTATTTTGAGAGAGAGAGAGTGAGAGCGCAGGGGAGGGGTAGAGAAAGAGGGAGAGAGAGGACCCCAAGCACGTTCTGAGCTGTCAGCATGGAGCCCAATGCGAGGTTTGAAATTGTGAACCATGAGATCATGACCTGAGCTAAAGCCAAGAGTAGGACACTTAACAGACTGAGCCATACAGGTGCCCCTCCCTCAGTTTTTTTAAAAGCAGCTCTTTTCTCACTCTTCAGATGACCATTATTGACCTTATTTCTACCATTTTTTTTTCTGTTACAGAAGCTATTTTAGTCTTGGGTTTTGTTTTGTTTTTTCTTTTCCCTGACCAACCACACTTCCTCTGTCTCTGTTACTTCCTTTCTCCCTCATGTTCTGAACCCGAAACTGTGTATATAAATATCGACTTCACTTGGGATATAGCCAGGTTCTACTGGCCATGAAAATTTCTTCAGGGACCAAAATGTCTACACGTCCATTCTCAGAAGCCAAGAAGGCTTCTGTTACTCACAAAGAATGGCTTCCAAAAATCCTTTTGAATGTAATTTTAGAGGAGCGAATTCTGCTTTGAAAAATGAGTGGATGATTAAGTAAGATTGTAGAGGGGAGCAGAAAAGCAGGGGCTATGCAGGGTAAAGAATGCTGGGCTGGAGTGAGACACCCTCTTTTGCCACAATCACCCACCACATACACACACATACACTAGGTGCCACCTTGAGTATTGTGGGCCTTGAGATCTTGTCCTGACCATGCAGATATGTCAGTTTAATGATGAGCATGGTTTCCATTGACTTAGCATTTGAATGTGTTTCAGGAACTTTTATATAGGCTATCTTTGTGTCATAATTCAGTAAGGTGGTGTTATTACCTCCATTTTTATGATGAAAACTTGAAGTTCACAAAGGTGAAATAATTTGTACAATGTAACAGTAGGTGGCAGACTGGATTTTAAGCTCAAATCGATAAGAATCCAAAGTTTACTGCAAAGATCATGGCTCTGTAGCACTTGAGACCAGGCTAGCACCTTATCTGTGCCATTTGTAAAAACGAAGACATTAGTTCCTAACTTGCAGCATAAAAATGAAATGATCCATGTGAAAGTGTCAATTCAAGGTAGGGGCTTAATAGCTTAATAAATAGAGTCTCAGCCTTCAAAGTACAATATAATTTTCCCCATATTTTATCTTATATTCGCTCTATGAATTAGGCAAAACTTTATTGTTATTTTACAAATGGAGACATTGAGTCACAAGAAAGATTAAGTGAATTACCTGAGGTTCCATAGCAGATGATGGCAGATACTGAACATAAGCCTCCTAACTCTCAGTCTAGACTTTTCGTACCTCTAAGTTGTCTTTAAGTCCTTTTTATTTTTCAGTAGAAATGGAAATAACTATGCCTGTTAAGGGGAAGAGTACAGGGTAGACATTCCTTTAGTATGGAACCAAATAAGCTTGGTCTTCAAATTGTAGCCTCACTGCTTACTGTGTGACTAAGCCACTTGATTTCTCTGAGTTTCAGTTTCTTACCTATTAAATAGACATAAGAATTTCTTTGTGGAGCTCCTGCGAGAATTGGATGTAAAGTGTTTAACTGTACCTGATACCCAGTTGGAATTTAATGAAGAAAGGCTACTATTTTTAGTGGAGATTATTACTATTTAATTATAATTTACAATTATTATATGTTTATAATTATTTATCCTTCACTCAATGAACGCAACCTAACATCTAAGACATCCAGTACTGTCGTGGTTGGTGGAGCTGCAAAGATGACTAAGACATGTACTTTGCATGAGCATCTCACTATCAATAATTTTCTGCAACATCATATGAGATAATGTATTAAATGTACATTACTAGTTTTCATTTATTTTTAAGATTTTTTTACTTAGTTTGCCCAATTTTCTCCCTGGAGAAAAGGAAGCTAGAACTTCCTAATTCAAATATACACAGTACATGTAGGGTGACACTCTGCTTTTAGCTTCCTGGGGTTACTCTAGTGACTTCATGCCTGTGATTCTCTGGGGCACGCAGGCAGAGAGAAGATGGGGCTGGGGATGTATGTGCTGGGCTACCACTACCCTTTTTGAACTTCTCAAACTATCACCGTATTAGCATAATGTTACTTATGTAAAATTATTTTAGCTTTTAAAGGCTCCTTTCCTGTATTTATCATAGCCATATCACATATGCATTTTATGATATTTATTTCACAGTAAGACTATAATTCTCAGCCATAACTCACCTTTTTAAAGAAGAGAATGAAAAATGAAGGAAAGAAATTCATGCTCCCTCCTCTTCCTAGGAAGTTGTAAAGTAACTGGTTGAATTCACTCTAAAATCCCATATGAATATTCAGTGTAAGATCTTTGTGCATCTCATGATTCCTAGCTATTAAATATAACCATGCTGATAAACAGTTGGATTAGAAATATGGCTTTATTGCAGCTCACCTTAAGGCCAACCCAAACTGAAGCCCACGTCTCATTCATATAAAGGGATTTTTAGCCAGGGTGCAAAATGGCTGAAGTTCAAGAAGTCATTTATTCATTTGCTGAACAATTTATTTTTGGAATATTTACATCATTTTGAAATAATTACATTAGGGAGGATAAAATGTTGGGCAGAAACAGGCACCATGAACCACATAGTCCAAGGAGAAACAAAAACAGAAATAATCACACTAAAAAAAATATGAAATGAAACCTTTGATAAGAGCGAGGAGAGTTCTGTGGTTTTGTGGAAGCAGATTTGATCTAGTAAAGGAGTCAGGAAAAACTTACAGGGATAATGATGATTGAACTCAAACCTGATGAAAACAGTGGAGGTTAATTAGCCAAAGCTAGGGAGAATGAGATAATGGTCAGAAAAGCTGGGAGAGAGCAAGGAGTTGTGATACACGGTAAGTTTGTGGAGTCACACCACTAATGGTTTAATAGGTTATCCTAAGTTTCCTTGTCCCCTGAAAGCAATGGGAAACTAAACAAGAAGTGTAGCCAATGGCTTGGGGTTTGCTTTTGCTGTTTGTTTGCTCCTTAGTTGTTGAAGGTGTGAGATATGGACTTAAGTTTATATTTTTAAAAGATCACTCTCTATAGTGACAAGACTGGACTGAAGGGGAAAACCTTCAATGCAAGATGATGGTGGCTTGAATTCTGGTGGAAGAAAGAAAAAAAGATTAACAAAAAGCTCTCAGGCTTATAGACTTAGGTCCCCGATGCGTATCTTTCTCCAAAGGAAGGAAACGTCAGTTTTGAAAGTCATCTTTTGTGATGCAAATCGAAAGTCCCATTCATTTTAGGACATATGGTCACAGATGACAGCAGAGAAGTGACATGGTGACGTGACTGCACATTCCAAATCTGTCCTTTAATTTTTAAAACTTAGAAGCTCAGAGCCACCTTGGTGACTTAATGGAATCATTACCAACGGATAAGGAAATGTCATCCATTTGCTTCCCCTGATTCCACTTGGACATAGGCCATTGTTTCCACAAAGAGTGGCTTGGAGCCATGCAAGGTTTCAAGGGAAATTGGCCTTTCAGAGGGGCATACGAATAGATAATGCATATTGCCACCATAAAATCTCTAATGAATATTAAGGGTGGCTTTCATTTGTGGTGATTGAAAGGAACTCATAAATTCTCTCTCTAGGATGCGGGAATTTTTTCCTCCCTGTGGAGAGATTTAATGGATTTGCGGCATTCTGAATGATTTGGCAAGAAATCAGAGGTACCTGCGCAGTCACCCACAAAGGGCACTTAGTTTCTTGCATGTGATAGTCACCACCACAAAATATTTTCTGTAAGAACCCAGAATGATTGATGCAACCCACCGTAAGTCATGACAAGGTGTCAACTGAAAAACTGGAGAAAAGTGGTTAAAGACACCACAGCCTTAAAAACAAATTTGACTTTTAGAGAAGGGTTATTTCCTTTTAGAAAAAAAAGTTAGACCTGCCACCTGCAAGAAATTTAGATTAGTTGTTTGTGGCGAGAGCCATCATATTTTGAAGCCCCTGAGAGCTCCTACTGCTCTCTGTATGGAGTAGATTAAACTGCTCCCACACAATGATAAATATATCACAAAGAGCCATAACAGGAATACAGTAAGTTGTAGCAGTTAATGGTACAACTTCCAGTTAAAACAATATTCTTAGGGTTTCTTTGGCCAGTTCCCATTTTATGCGTGCTATTTTTTGATAAGTTTTTTTTTTTTATACATTTGCAGAATCAATATCTTTCAAAGCCTTACAGGATTGAAGAAGAGAATTAGAGGCATGAGTTCCAGTGAGTTTTGCTAGCTGTGTGGCCCTGGGTTAACAGGACACATTTTGAAAAGTGCAGAAATAATCTATAAAAACAGGAGATGAAGATTAAGATTAAAAATATCATCAGCTCTAACTTTTCTGTACACATGGAAGGAAAATGGGGAAATACTCAAAGCAGCGATTACCCAAAAGGCATTCAGATTTTACTGTGGGATTGGCAGATAATTTCTTCTCACAGAAAGTAGCTTTCTAATGCTAGATTTTCAATACTTGAAGTCAAAAGAGTTCTGAGTAATTTTGTTTCATTGGAGTAGTGTATTTCTTTGTGAGATGAATCAATGATCCTGCTTTTTCATCCCATGAATTAAATATTCTGAAGAAAGTTAACCCAAATACCCTACATCTTATTTATATGAAGAAATGTTACTATGATTTAAGGACCTGGGTTCCTTTTTCAATGCTGGCTTGCAAAATGTGGCTCAGTGGGGAAATTTTTCTAAGTGTAGACTTAGTTCTCAATTAGATTTCTCTTGGTGGGAAACTTCATTTGTGTAGAATGAAAATTCTGGGTTGGAGGACAATACAGACAGTATAGGCTATAATTTCTTTAGCTGTAAAATAAATGGATAAGACGAGGTAAGCACTAAGATCTCTTTCAGGGATAAAGTTTTATGAATCAACTTTGTGAAGGAATAAATAGCAGTTGATGGTTATATTAGGCCATCATCTTGGGGATGGGACTTAATTCCCACGAAAATATTCCTAAACTTAGAGCCTTATATTTTAAAAGTTAAAATGGTGAAAACCTATTACCCAATTTAAAATAATTAGTCAAAGTGTAAGTTCTAATCTGGGTATCTTGTCATTGCACATTTACTAGAACTCAGTGCTAACTGGATCTGAAAGGTTGATACAGTTTCATTCATGAGAGGGACTTAGGGAGCTCATTCTAGATGAGAATCAGGGGTCCTTGGAAACCTGAAGGTTTGAACGAGAGAAATGACATTAGAAGAAAGAATTGCAGCAATCTGATAATTCTAAATAAAATATCTATTTCACAATTTTGCTGGAATACTATGTTCTAAAACTGTATTTCTGCATGTGTGGTTCCTTGAACCAAAAGCACCAAAATCACCTAAAGCATTTGCAACTAAGGTCGACCTATGCCAGACTTACTGAATTAGAATTTCTAGGATGGACATTCTTTAATAAGATCCACAGGTGATACTGTTATGCTCACTGAAGTTTGAGAATCACCTCTGAGTAGAAGAAAACAACTAACAATTTATGACTCCCTGATTTTCTAATTTAATCTTCATCTATCCAGAAAGTCTTTTTGAAAAAAAAAAATATATATATATAATTATCTACTTTACATATATATATATATATATATGTTTTTTTTTTCCAAGAGAGTCAAAATAGGGCTTTGAGGATTAAGGAACTTCTACCCAAGCTCTGTTCCAGGGACAAGCTGGAAGTTCACTCAAAGTCTTCTGAATCTCATTCCTATAAGATAGTTACATCACCTCGTGGACCTAACACTCAGAGCACAGGAAAGGAATGCACTAGGCAGCCCTTGGGAACTGTAATGACTGAAAGCCTTTATGATCAGCCAGCATGAAAATATACAGAGCCTCTAATGGGTACACCTGATAAATCCCCAGAAGTAGTTTTGTGCTTTCCGAACTGACTTGGTTAAAACTCCCATCAGAGAGTGGGGCTTTTGATAAATCACAGAGCAGAAAAATCCCCAGATAAAGGATTTATCAAACCCGCAGACCACTTACCATAGGTCTTCCAGGTTATACAAAATGCTTTTGACTATAAATAACTTTCATTATGGCATAATCACAATTTTCTTTAGTAACTGCGTAAGTAGAATCTGATTTTCTTAATTGGATCATTGTTCTGTTCTTTTGAGCTTAATATCCAAGTTGGATTAAAACCCAATTGCCCAAGTCATTTTTGTGACTTTCTTCAATTTATGGCAGTGCTTCTTTTCTATGCTGCCATTTTAAATCCTCTTTCCTGCCAACTCCTCCTTAGTAAAGGTGTTTTAATGAGTTGCCTTCTATGGTTCTAGTAGTCATGGAACTCTCTCCCAACACTTTTATATGACTTAAGGCCCCTAACACAACATTCTAGCCAATCACTGAAAAGTCATCCCCTGTCAGAGGATTAAAGAAAATGTCCAGTATTATTATGAACCCACTTACTTCAGTAAGTATTTCCAATCTTATTTGGTCTAATTCTCCCTAAATCCTAAAATGTCTGAAACAATCTGATGGGTTTGGAATGGATCTTGAGCCAGTGTGTATATGTATATGTGATTATGTGTTTCTTCACATCAAATAACATTAACATAACTCAAAAAGAAGCATATGAGAGGTGCCTGGGTGGCTCAATGGTTAGGTGTCTGGCTTCGGCTCAGGTCATAATCTCATGGTCTGTGGGCTGTAGCCTCGCGTCAGGCTCTGTGCAGACAGTTTGGAGCCTGCTTCGAATTCTGTGTCTCCCTCTCTCTCTCTGCCCCTCCCCCACTAGCACACTGTCTCTCTCTCAAAAAAACAAAATAGAATATTAAAAATTAAAAAAAGAAACATGTGAAAAATATTTCCTTTGATTCTCCATGACCAACCTTCTTCTGTCTTTATCTTTATCCTAAACCTGTAAATTGTAAGTGGCATTATATGATGGTAGTTGTATATGATGCAATAAGGTTTTTCGTTTTTTATAATGTTCCTTTAAATGTCAGAATAGTTGTGGGAAATGAAAATCACTGGTGTTAAATGGTAACAAAACTGATGATTGTGAAATATTTATGTTAAAAGGCTTTTTGAACCTGACTACTTAGCTTCTGTAATGTGCTTTTCCTGACAGTCTGCACCCCTTGGATATCCTTATTCACCACAATTAGTAAATTTGATGGCTGTATTTATTGTGCATTAATTCAGTTCTGATGAAAGTGGAGAAAAGTCTCCCTTGTCTAAAATACAATTGAATTTAAAGCCAACCGAAGGAACCACAGTGCAAATGTGGTTGCTGCCAACGAGTTGTCAACCAAAGCAGTAGTCTGACCGTTGTATCTGGGAAAATTTTGGAATGGCTAGGGTACATCTTTATCAGTAACAAAAACAGGACTAATTAAAAAGTCAGTCTGCATATATGTAATTGGAAGTGAATAAATTATGGTATGTCTCTGTTTTTTCCATTGTCTAGACATATGCCTCACTTCCTAGCCCACTGACAGGGAAACATGGTACAATGGTTTGCCTTTTGAAATTAAACATAGCAGCCAATCGCCAATATTTATTAAACCCCTCTTACCATAGAACACTTTTGCATTTTTAGTGTGGCTAGCCTTGTACTTAGAAGTTTTGTAACAGGGCATAAGGAGGAGGCATCAGACATTAATGGAAGGAATCCCAAGGTTAAATTTGGAATCCATGGCATACATACACAGTCCCATTACTGTCTGATCCCCAGTTGCTTCTTCTGCATGGTAAGCAAAATATAGCCCTTCTCTCAGTATCGCTAAGATGGTAAGAGATATTTTATGTGAAGGTGCTTATTTAGCTCTCTGTCTGGCACATAGATGGTGAGCCCAAACCCCAAGAACCAGTATTAAAATGGAACAAATGCATATTTTAGAAAGCTGCATCTCAACACCAGTGTGGAAATTATAAATTCAGGTGTAAATGAAACATTTTCTTGAGGTCTTTGACTTGCTTTTGAACTTTAATACCGTCTCTAAATTTCTCAGTACAGGGCGCCTGGGTGGCTCAGTTGGTTGAGTGTCCAACTTCGGCTCAGGTCATGATCTCACAGTTTGTGGGTTCGAGCCCCACATCGGGCTCTGTGCTGACAACTAGCTCAGAGCCTGGAGCCTGCTTCAGATTCTGTATCTCCCTCTCTCTCTGACCCTCCCCTGCTCATGCTCACTCTCTCTCTCTCTCTCTCTCAGAAATAAATTGAAAAACATAAAAAAATTAAAAAAAAATAAATTTCTCAGTATGGCTGCCGGTGTAAATGTTAACATAATCAAAGAGGGGCAATAATTGGAGATACTTCGAATATATCTTTGAAGACTTCTGTATGATACACATAGAGTAAAATGTGTTTTCTTGTTAGCTTTACATGCTTCATGGTGCATCCCTTCTGTTTTTCTCCCCTTCGCTTCTTCTCAGTTTCAGTAATGTCTCCAGCTGAGGTTAAATTTCTTCAAAGCCAGTGTGCTATATGGTAAGTTTGTGCTTGCTACAACTTCTCCTGGCTTCTTTTTGAGTTCAGCCTGCTCTGCCTTCAATTTCCTTCTGTAACTGCTCTTGAAAACTACTCTGTTGGGGTCTTAGGAGGAAGGGGTTGTGTAGCAAGGCCCTGGAAAAGGATTACAAAATAGAAAGTGGTTAAAAAAAGGAGACTAGAAGAAGGGGTAGAGTACAAAGGTGAGGAGATGGTCCATTCTCTAGTTATAAATCCAAGGTTTATATGCACAGCTAACTGCTGTAGAAATGAGTGGTGTTGCTTTTGGCAGGCAATTTTCTCCCTTCATTTGCTTTGAGTTTTATTTTGCATAAAGGGTTTAGCCCTGTGGTATAGTGGAGTCAGACATGACTGCATTCAAATCTCTACTCCTTGTTAGCCTTTTGACTTTAGGTGGTTTAGCTGTTTTGTGCCTCAGTTTCCTCTTTGTAAATGAGGAAATAATAGCACTTTATACAGTTTTTTAAGATTAAATGAGATACAGTGACCTATAGCTGGGTATCAGTAAATATTTGCTCACTTACTTTTCCAAGACATTACTCTTCTTGTCTATTCTGTACTTTAATAACAAACTAGACTGAATATGTGAGTATGAGGCATTGTGGCTTTTTAACTTATAAACAATATTTCTCTGTCTCTATATCCACATAACTTTTCTTTCAAGTCAGTATTTTAGAGGCATCTAAATTCCTCTTTTAGATTATCTGATTTAAAATCAAACACATGGATTCAGAAATAGTCATTTTCTTCCTTCTGAAGTCCAGATAGTATATGCAAATCAAAAAAAAATTTTTAATGGAGATATTCTCCAGTGCTAGAAACATAGTAAGCACTAGAAAAATGGTGTTTGGAGAAAGGAATGAAAAAAAATGAATAATAGTGGATAAGTGTATCTAACATGACCACCCTATATACATACTTGGTATTCTTTATATACTTTCACTTCCATTCTTAATTGTGCCTATTTCACTTGTCCACATTTTCTCTATTTAAGTATTTCAATCACTACTGATACTGGCACAAATACCAGTTACAGAGAGACAGGACATTGCTTTATCCATATGCATGTCCACAGCCCCTCCCAGATATTCTAAATCTGTTTTATTCCTTGGGAAAAAATGTTTTACAAGATCAGAAACTATCACACTATACTGATTAAGGCTTCCAACCTCTCTAAAAAGTAATTTTGTCAGAATCACTAGGTACAGAACCCCTGTACCCACAGTTTACAAGTTTGGAAGAAGTCAAGTGGCAACAGCGCAGGACTATATCTGCACCACAAGTGAAAAGACTCAAGCTCTAGATCACTGCTGCCATTAGCTATCTCCATTTCCTTCAATCAAGGCTCTTCATCTCTCTGAGCCTTAACTTTCCCAAAGGAATATTATAATTTTACATATCAGTGTTCAAAACATCCAAATACTAAGTTGCATACACAAGTTTTTCATGTTTATTTAAGAAGAATCTTAAATTTAACAATCTCATGATTTTTAAATTTATCATACTATGTACTTTGTATTTAAAAACAAAAGGAAGTCATATTAAATCGCTCCTTCAATATAATATGATCAGAAACATATGTACTTTACATGTTTGGTTATGCTATAAAATTAATACATATATATTTTTAAGTAAGCTCCACACCCAATGTGGGGCTTGAACTCAACAACCCCAAGATCAAGAGTTGCATGCTATACCGACTAAGCCAGCCATGTGCCGCAAAATTAGTATTTCTGTAACATCAGTTATGATATTCAGCACATGAAAGTTATTGAGACATGTTTTATATTCATTAAATTATTTACTCATAAATGCAAGTACAACATGTTGTGTCTCAAGAGATTATGATGAAATGGGAGAATGTGAATCAGAACACCTTAACAGTGTCTTCTTGCTCTCTTATTAATTCTATCACTCTAGTAAAGATACATCACTTGTAAAGTGTGTGTGTGCATTTATGTTGCTTGGAATATTGAAAACATACTCAAATCTTCTGTATTTATAATACGATTTATGTAAACCATTTAAGATTAAAAACAGCTTATGGGTATATAGCCTTAGAAGTGTCAGAGGTTTGAATGTCACCTACTCCAGTTAAAAAGTCACTTGCTTGTATCAAATTTGCCAATTATCATTGCAATTCATGATATTTCTAGGACAGAAACAACAGGTGTACTCCAGCCTCCCTAGTATTGATCTTTGTGGCAGTATGTTTCTTCACAAGTTTTTACTTGCATAGGAACAGACATTTCAAAATATGGATATAAATCAGTTTCTCCAATTAAGATAAAGATCAAAGAAAACCATTCTGGGAACTCACATGGCTTGCTCCTGGAAAATTAATTTTATTCATTACATGGTTATGAGATTTTCAACTGAATTATATTTTTTATCAATATCAAAATATCAATATCAAAATCATTTGAAGTGTCTGTATCATCCTATTAGTACTACTATCATTTTTCATTTTGACCTTCCCATCACTAAACAAGGTAGTCTGGCAGGACTGAATATCAAAGTGTGCCCCCTTCCCTATCCAGATTCAACATTATACAGACAGAAGAGCTTCACTGTAACATTTTGAACCAAACTAAGAAAGAAAAGTGATCTTTTCTCCAACCTTTTTGTTTGTTTCACAGATGAAGAGATCCTAATTATAAGCGGTCAAGAAACTTTGGAAATTTTGTAGATTTTCTCCATTCCGCTCTCTAGTCTAAGCTCCACATTTCAGCCAGAGCCTTTCATCTAACTCAGACATCTGGTCATGTCACTCTCTTGTTTTGGCAACAGTTCTTCAGTAATTCCCACCCCGTACAAATGTATCCTCATTATATTCAAACTTATACTCTTTAGTATGGTGCATTAGTTTCCAAGGCTGCCGTAATAAAGCAGCACAAACTGGGTGGCTTAAACAACAGATATGTACTGTCTCACCATTCTGGAGATTAGAAGCCACAAATCAAGGTGTTGACAGGGTCATACTGTCTTCTGAAGCTTTTAGAAAAGGATTGTTCTGGAGTGTCTGGGGGACTCAGTGGGTTAAGCATCCAACTCCTGATATCTGTTCAGGTCATGATCTCACAGTCTATGAGACTGAGCCTCCTGTGGGGCTCTGTGCTGACAGATTCTCTCTCTCTCTCTCTCTCTTTCTCCCTCTCTCTCTCTGTCCCCCCTTCCCCTTTATCTCTCTCTCAAAATAAATAAATATTTTTTAAAAAAAGGAAGGAGAAAATGATTCTTCCTTGACTCTTCTAGCTTCTCTTAGTCCTGGGTGTTCCCTGGCTTATGGCAGAATAACTCCAATTTCTGTCTTCATGTTCACATGGCCATCCTCTGTGTGTGTGTTTCTATTTAGTCTTTGCTCTGACTATGTGTGTGTCCATATCTCCTTCTTCTTTTAAGGACACTGGCCATATTGGAATAAGAGATCACCCTACTCCAGTTTTCAGCTTAACGAGTTATATCTACAGCAGCCCCCTTTCCAAATAAGGTCACATTTTGAGGTATCGGGGGTGTGGACTACAACATAGTTTTTGGGGGAAAGATACAATTCAACCCATAACACTGCCATCCAAACCATTCATGGTCTGGCCTTAAACCATCTGCCAGCCCCTCATTTGTCTTTCTCTTTGTTTACCATACACATTGGCTATAAGAAATTACTCTTCATACCCACTCTGCAATAAACACTCTCATGCCTATGATCCTATCATATACTCTTCTCATTGCTAGAATGTCTTTTCCCCTTCTCTGCATGGCAAATTCCTATTTGGCTCAGTATTACCTCAAGCATTGCTTTCTTAGTGAATTATTTCCTAATTTCTCCAGACAAATTATCAACATGTTTTCTTTTTTTTTTTTTTTCGTCCTCACATTGCAACCTGGATTGATACAGAATGTGCTACATTGGATTCTCATTGTCTCTTGGTCTGCCTATCATCCCACTAAATTGTAAATTCTTATAAGGCAGTACCCAGGCCTTCCCATCTTTGGATACCTGGCAGAATGCCAAGCCCACACTAGACATTCAATAAATATTTTTTAAACGAATAAATTGGAGGGGCTCTCCTCCACAGCTTAGAATACAAGAATGGTGAGAGAAGACCAAAATGCCGGTGAGGGATTCAAATCCCACTCAGCTTTCTTTCTGTCCACCTAATAGAGGGATTATACGAAGCCTTCCTCACCAGTGCAGGAGTTAGTCACAGGAAAGGCCTTAAAGTATATTAACGTTTTCCAAGATGGTGGCCATAGCTGCAATGACTTAAAGGCCACAGATGTCTACAGTTTCCAGATTGGTACCTTCTTGAAGTGGTACTGTGTAGTGTTTGTTCACCTACTGATTTCCAGAAGAGAAGAGGACCTTTGCTGGCTGATATAAAGAAGTTGGTTTTACACGAACTATGTGACATACTTACTGATTTCACTAAGGACTAGATATAAAGTCCACATTTTTCCTCTAAATATTTACCATATAAAGGAAGTTTCTCTTCTCTTTCAAAGGAGGAGTGTTAGTTTTCAAAAGAAGCATCTCCACAGGATGAGTTGATAAGTTGTCAAGCTATAAGATTCAGAGAATTCGAGGGCCAAGATTTTAGTGGAGAATGAGGCCAATATAATTTCTTTCAATAGCTTGTAAGGAGATATTTCATTTCAATGAATGTTTTGTAGGAAAGCTCATAAGCTCAGTATTAGAAGTATTGGAATCAGGGGTTGAGTTGCTAGAAGAGGAAATTCAAATAATCAGTTTCCTGTATGCATAAAACAGAACAAGTACTTCATAGGAAAGCTGTTAAGGTAAGATAATTTATGCTAAAAGGTGCTCAAGCCTTAGGAAAGAATATTATATAAATCAATAATAGATCATTATCATCATTAGGAGGTATGTCGATATATCTCATGTGTTTCTCCATAAAGAAGAAAGTATTTTATAAAGTGGTCAAGATGCTTTTCTGATCATGTCTAATTAAACAATTATTCTGCCTGCCATAGTCCTTTGAGGGCTATGAATTCTGAGATTTTGACCCTGATATTTGTTAATGCAAGGAGATGGCCCCTAACCTGTGCAAACCTGTAAAGTTTAGTTTGTTCATTCATCTAACAAACATTTCCTAAGTCTCTCTCTGAGCCAGGCTCTATACTAGTGCCAGAAATAGGCCTGGCCTCTGCCTTCAAAATAATGAAAGCAAACACACAAACAAATTCAATGGTGTCCAAGCATAGAGAGAAGACCAACATGGCTAAGTCAGAGAAAAGAGTAGAGTGGTGTGGATAGACAAAGGCCAGAGATGTTCAGGGGAACTCTCCCATGTTCTGGTCATAGTAAAAAGTGTGGAATTTGTTTCAAGTGCATTTGCAAATCCACAGTTAAATGTTCTTCCCACATTCTAAGTGAAAGTAGAACTGAATTCCCCAGTAGAAATTTCCCCTAGCTGTTGGCAGGGGATGAACAGCATACTCAAATATTATAACACGTGACAATGAGAGGACTTCATGCATGGGCTTTGGAAATCAGAGGTTGAACATGTTATCAGGAAATTGGGTCACACTGTGACCACATCCCAGCATGAGGGTGGGGCTTGAATCCCTAGTAATCTCATGCTTTTCTATCTTTGTACGTGAAGGAGAAAGAATGAAAGTAGCCTTTGTTAAGACCTTCTTTGTGTTGGGAATTTTATACATATTTTCTGATTTAAACTACCAACTCTTAAGAGTAAATATTATTTTCCCCTTTTACCAATGAAGAAATTGAAACTTTGAGAGGTCGAAGGTTTGGTTCAAGTTTATATAGCTTGTCTGAGTTCAGACCTACATCAGTCCTCTAAAAGGCACATCCTTAGGGGACACCTGAGGATCCTTCTCTGGACACCTGAGTGGCTCAGTTGGTTAAGTGTCCAGCCAGCTCAGGTCATAATCTCACAGTTCATAATCTTGCAGTTTGTGAGTTTGAGCCCCACATCTGGCTCTCTGCTGACAGCTCTGAGCCTGGATGGAGTCTGCTTAGGATTCTGTGTCTCCCTCTCTCTCCCCTTCACCTGCTCTCACTCTGTCTCTCTTTCTCTCAAAAATAAATAAATATTTTTTAAAAATTTAAAGGGCACATATTCTCATCACACTACAGGGCCCCTAAGGATGGGTGGTATGAGGAAAATCAGACCCCAAGGCAGGCTTGCTCAACAGAGGACTAGTCACCAGAATATGTAAGTACTGTAGGGGCCACTTTGGGTGGTTAGAATTCTGTGCTGTTGAAAATAAATAGGGAATCTGATTTTCTCTTCAACTAGATATTAGTTTCCAGTTAATCCATTAGTTTTCTCTGGCTACTGGGCACAGATGTTAACTTGGCTATTTGGCTCACCAAATGCTACTGATCGAGAAGAAAACCAGACTTTTCTTTTGTTTCTCAAAAGTATAGCTGAAAAGTTATGGAAAATTTTCTTGATAGAAATAAAAATAGAATTCAGCTATGGGTATTATACTTGTAAAATCCTGTAAATGATCACCTGATTTTTCCTTTCCTAGAAATGACAAATTCAGATGCTTTAAAATTAGAATGCAGGGGGTTTTCTGAAGAGCTGCGCCTCACTGTGGCTTCACACTTTATGTGGAAACCTTACTTTCATGTGTGTTGGGTCACGGAAGGCAATGTGTATCTGTTTACAATGTACTTGATCTCCTAAGAAGCTCTCCCATTACCTTTTGTATTAAGAGGAAAAGAAGGAATTCCATCCAAATGAACACACACACACACCACACACACACACACTCACTCACTCATTCACACACACATATACATATCACATATATACATATACACATAAATACATACATAAATATGCAAATTATGATGTGCATATAAGTATATATATGATTATGAAATTTGATTTTTCTGTGGCAAACATTTTTATATTAAGAATATCCACCGCAATTATGTTCTATTTATTTCTTTCATAATTAAACTGATAGGCTATTAAAGTATTTCACGTTATACTGTAGCCAAAGTTGAGGGAATGAAGGTCACGTAAGGAATTTTCATTATTTAAATAGATAGGGTATACAATGACTCTCTCCTATAGTTTTACAATTTTAGTGCAGTTTCAAATGGTAAGGTCTGAAAAACAGTTTGGTCACTCTTGAATTTGCTGTAAATTTTTCTGATGAGTGAAGGGAGAAAAGAAATAGAAATGACTTTGTTCTTCCAGTTTAAGAATAGCTTTTCTGAAGAAAGGAACTCACATATATCTCCTCAGCAATATTTTATTAACTGCATTTTTCTTCAGTAGTAAACACAGGAAATCATGGTCTATTGATTAGCACAGTCTACCTTCCTCTTGTGCTTCTGGGGAAAGAAGTACAAATTAAGCAGGGGATTTAACAGCACATGTGAAGTGTACGGTGTTCAGATAAAAGTTAATTAGAAAACACTTTTGTGCAAAGTTAGTTCAATTTGTTTGGTCAGTTTTCAGCCAGAATTTCCTTTCGGCCTAATGAGGTATGATTCAGGTGATACCGAATTATATTCTTAGATTAAAAATTACTTGGAAGATTTTTAAATGAACTGGAAGTTTCCTATTGTTGTTTTGTACTATCTATAAAGAATTAAAAGGCAAACTATTTCACAAAACACTATGTCTGCACTTATGAAAAGAATCTGAAAATGTCTAGAGAGCATAAATATTTAAATGTGAGACCGGACTTGACATGGAAAAACTTCCTGTTTGTGGCCTGACTTCTTCTTACCATGTCTTACCAGTAGCCATGTCCTATATCAGTCTTAAAATTTGTAAGGTAGGAGTGGTAGTGACAGGGATTGGATTTTTTGTAATTAGCTGTATGTATAATTCGGAGCTTGGAAAATAAGATAAAGAGACTGAAATGTTTTTATTTATTTATTTATTTATTTATTTATTTTTCAGATGGGGGAGGGGAGAGAGAGAGAGGGAGAGAAAGAATCAGAAGCAGATTCCACACCTAGCACGGGGCCTGACTTGGGGCTCGATGAAGGGCTTAACGAGGGGCTCGATCTCAGCACTGTGAGATCATGACCTGACTCGAAATCAAGTCAGATACTTAACCGACTGGGCTACTCAGGCACCCCAAGATGCCAGTGTTTTAAAGGACAGAATCAAAGAAGAGAGTCAGAGGTGATAAAAGTGTGAAAAAACAGATTTGGCACAACTGGACTTTGCCTCCATGTAGTATGTTATCTCCATACATTGATTAAGAAGATGAAAACCCACATCAACAAATACACTTGGTAAAAAGATGTGAGGAGAGATGCCAGCTAGTGTTTGGGACAACAGGTGAATGGAGGACTGTGGCAAGTCCCAGCCTCAGGACCTGCCGCAAAGGGCGCTGTAGCGCAGTGAGGCCGTGTGCACCAAACACCGCCTCGGAGCTTCAGCACTTTAAAACTGCAGGGAAGCTACTCCCTCTCACCCACAGCCCTCCCAGGGCACGGGATGATTATCATCTGCCACATCTGAATGGTCTCAGAGAACAGAACTCCAGAAACTGCCATTTGGGGGTTCTTCTGCTGAAGAGGCTTCCTTGCTGCCCAGACGCCTCATAAGCCCACCCTTTTACAGAGCTCCAATAAGGATTTTCATACCACGCTCTTAGTGATGTACCAACAGCCAAAGATAGCTAGACACTGAAAGAAAGCCTCAAAGATGAAAGACAGAGATCAAAGCAAACAGAAAAAAGAAATCAGAGACAAATAAAGACAATGAAAGGGACAGAAGGAGAAAATGATAATAACCTCAGAGAAAGAACACATTCCATGTATGTATTTAGTTCTTAGTGTCTAGTACATGCCGGATACTTTTTTGCACTAATTTTATAATAATGTCTCACGTGATTGTCATAGTATTCTCTTTGAGGTATGCACTCCTATCATGTCCATTTTATAGAAAGGCCAAGTAACTTTCCAAGGGCATCCTACTAAACAGTAGAGCCAGGATTTGAAATGGGGTAGTCTACTAGGTTCAAAAGTACACTGTCTTACCCAGTACATCTTACTACCTTACCAAGAATTAAGAACAGAATGTTATTTCCCCATTTTCTTTACTCAGTTATAATAATATGTTATTATTAAAATATACCTATGAAATAAAAGGTAAGACCTCGAAAATAACCTGTATCTATCAATGCTGCACTCTCCCCTGAATGAATCATTATACTAAGTGCTGTGTTCCTTACTGTTTCCTTTTTTTTTTAACTCTGTGTGTTTTTTCTTTAAAGAACATCATACTATATGTAATTCCTCTTGAAATGTTTCTTTTCACTTAATATTATATTTTTAAGATCGTCTATATTGTTGAATGACAGTTGATTTCATTAATTTTTACTGCTGCATGAAAAATAAAAAGGACAGAATATTATAAAACAACAATCAGAAAAAACTTCTGCAAAATAAAACACCACAGCTAACAATATTTATTAGATCATTAGTAAAAAAAGTAATGGAATTTCCTAGAAAGTAAAAAACAAACAAACAAACAGAACAAAACAAAACAAATAAAAAGTAGTAAAAACATAGAAATATGAAAAAATATGCTTTTCTATCCAGGATGTCTAACATTGGAATAATTAGATTATCAGAAAGAGAGAACAAAGAGAGAGAGATTAAGAACTTATTAAAGAAACACAGATTAGAAGGTGTGCGTTTTCATTTTGGAATGCTTCATGAATTTGCGTGTGACCCTTGTGCAGGGGCCATGTTAATCTTTTCTGTATAATTCTAATTTTAGTATACTTGCTGCTGAAGTGAGGATGTGTTTCCATTTTGAAAGAACCACTCAATGGACAGTACAGGAGATGAAAAAAAACCCATATCAAGCC
The DNA here is from genome assembly GCF_003009895.1 of Hyaena hyaena. Taxonomy (NCBI): domain Eukaryota; kingdom Metazoa; phylum Chordata; class Mammalia; order Carnivora; family Hyaenidae; genus Hyaena; species Hyaena hyaena. The sequence continues at coordinate 435,884 of NW_024080906.1, read as the reverse complement.
ATATAATATGAGATTTTAGGACATGCCAAGCCTAAAGGGGAAATACAGATAGAGACAGAGAGTCCATATACTATAAACCAGGAATCACAATGACATTAGACTTTTCAATAACAACTCTGGAGGTTAGAGGACAATGTAGGGACCTTCTAAATTCTATGGAAGAATAAGGGTAGAATTCTATTTCAGGTCAAAATAGCATCCACATGTGAAGGATCTATGAGGACCTAGAACACTTCCATTTGGGAGGTGTGTTTTAGCAAATAAGAAAATAGACAACTACAGTGATGTGAGACTCAGGCCACAGAGTATCCAAGTCAAGAGTGAATGTTCCATTTCAGCCTTAGCCGTGTATATTTAGAGAATAACCAGAACCCTTGGAACAGAGAAAAAAATAAACCTGAAATGTTTGAACATTTGAAATTACAAGTATGAAAAAAAAATGAAATTGTAAGTATGATGCCTATATTTAAATATTCAAAAGTAATCAGTTGATAAATTTGTTGGGGCATTTATCTGGTATATATTAACAATTCTACATAGAGAACCAATTATTGAAAAAAATGAAAGTAATCATGAACTCTAAAAATGGACAAAAAAATTAAACGTAAAGCACTAAACACAACTTGAGTTAGCCACAGACAATATTTACAAAATAATAATGACTAATGATTTAACTAAATAATTATAGGGGAGTTGAGGAGTGAAAAGAGTACAAAATCTTCAAGGATAAAAATAGGAATCGACAGGTAATTTTAATAATCAAGAAAGTTTGGGCCTATTCTGGAAAAACATGAATCTAAGCAATGAGAAAAATGGTTTCAATACTAGAGGGAGTCAGGAAAAGAACTACTAGGAATTCTGGGGGTTGAAAGGGAAGTTTTTGCTTTTTTAAATTTTTAGGGTAATCGTTTTAATTTTTACAAAACTTAAAATGATATTTAGATGTGTCCAAGGGAGAAGTATTATAGAAACGTGAAAATAATGACCATAATTTGGATGTGACTTTGAGGCAAGCTAAAACTGGTCATATTAAGAGTCAAAGATTAAGAGAATAATACATAAATTTTAGAAACATAAATTTGAGAGCTATATGTCCAGATCAAGGGGTAAATAGAATGTGCTCCTGGTAATATCTTCACAGGTAGTATTAGCTTATAGATGAAAAGTATCAAAAGCCATCATGCGGTACTTCAGAACATAGAGAATTCCATAAAGTTGTGGATGAGTCTAATTTGTACTCCTACTCTTATTTTTATAAGTGTGAAATTATTATTAAAGATAGCATTGAGGGGCTCCTAACTTTTAGACTCACAACTCACAAGGTAGCTTGGGTTGGAGAAGGAAAATGAAGTGGTAGCAGATATCCCTGTGGTGCTGAGTCTTAATTAAAGAGGGTTCTACAAGGGGCACCTGAGTGGCTCAATCTGGTGGGTGTCCAACATGAGCTCAGGTCATGATCTCACGGTTTGTGAGTTCGAGCCCTGCGTCAAGCTCTTTGCTGACAGCTCAGAGCCTGGACCCTGCTTTGGATTCTGTGTCTCCCTCTTTCTCTGCTCCTCCCTTGTTCACGCTCTGTCTCTCTGCCTCTCTCAAAAATAAACATTTAAAAACCTTTAAAAAAAAAAAAGAGGGTTCTAGATGGGCTGCACACTTACTGATTTCAAATTATTTTAACGATTGAAAATAATTAGCATTACCTTCTTCCCATCCTTTCCCATTTGGAGCCTAACCTCCAAATAAATCACTCCCATTTTATAGCGGGTCTTTAAATATACCAATGCATAACTATGATAGATAACTATGGTTATGAGCTGAGGCTTTGGATTAAATCCTGATTCCACCACTTCTGGCTAGACAAACTGGACACCATATATAACTTTACCTAGAAGTTGAGGATGATACGTTAGACCAGCTTATGGAGGTTTTCTGAGGATTACATGGAAAACATGACTGAAATACTTAGCATTATGGTAGCCATGTAATCACTCAAAATTGATACTCATTATTATTAACTTTGAAACTAAGATTACTTCATAAGTATTATAACTTTGAATCACAAATAGATGAAATTTCATTTTACTATTACTTATGGTGACTCCTTAGAAAGTATATATTTATAATTTATTGAATAATCTGAATAATTTGCACTTATTTTGAACCTAGTTCCCCTAATTGTTTTTGTCTTTTTGGAACTGGTACACCTCACTTTTTGTTTACTAAGTCTTTTCTAATGTTGTTTTCCAACATCATGTTGTTTTCCAACATCTTGCCGTGCATAGATATAATCTGAGAAGTTGTCTCTTTCAAGACAGTTTCTTACTGTATGATTCTTTACATTCCCCATGCATCTTAGATCATTGCTCCTTTTTATTCATCTCCAGTCTCTATTTCTTCTACAAGTAAGATAATGAGATAAGATTCTCAATTGTCATGTGGGAAACTTAAAATATGAAATAATGTTGCAAACCCAGGCTCTCTCCCAAGAGACTTCCAAAGATCTCTAGGGCCTGCCCAGCAGCTCTCCTGTCTCAGAAGGATAATGTTTGTGCAGACCAAGAGTGGATATAAAGGTTACTCATTGAGCTTAAAATCAAAACAAAATAAAGAGAAGTAGTTAGAAAAAATATATCGTTTACTGAAATCCATCTAAAATTGTTTGAGGCATCCATCTCCACATGATGGATTATCTTGTCAGAGAGTTGATGCTTGAGGTTTACTGATGCTCCCTTTCTTGAAACCAGTGGCTTGAGTGGATACTATCAAATATTTACCTCTGTTACACTTTTTTTTAATGTTTTTTTTTATTATTATTTATTTCTAGGAGAGAGAGAGAGACAGACAGCGTGAGCAGGGGAGGGTCAGAGAGAGAGGGAGTCACAGACTGAAACAGGCTCCAGGCTCCGAGCTGGCAGTCAGCACAGGGCCCGACGCGGGGCTCAAACCCACGAACCGCGAGATCATGACCTAAGCGAAAGTCGGACGCCCAACCGACTAAGCCACCCAGGCGCCCCACCTCTGTTACACTTCTTTCTATATGTAGGGCAATATGAATTAAGATATCCTCCCACCTTCTAAATGGTTTGGCCATCACCCCATCACTGTTAATGAAGGTATAAGAACTCTGTGATAAAACTCAGGCAAGGCATCATATCACAAAGAGAAATTAAGAGATGAAATATTAATTTCTCATATAGATTTTATATGGGTTTTTGGAAGAAAATTAATCCTTGAGATAAATATGCTTAATTTCAGGCCCCACTGAGAAAAACAAACCCCTACAGCTTCTTAATACCTCCTGTTAATAGGATAAGAATTTTCTCTTCTCCCCACTATCTCCTCAAAAATCCTTCTTCATTCCATAAAGCAGGTCACTGGGCAAAGCAGAAAAGCCACTGTAACACTTTTCAATGAGAAAGACATTAGAAGGGATTTCAAGAGTTTAGGGAAGGGGGTGGGTCCCTTCCAAAAAAGGTTAGAAAATAGAGACTCCAGAGACAAAATGGGAAATGTAAAAGATTCACAGAGAATCCTCCATTCTCTTCCACTGCCTCCCCACTTCATCCCCACTGTAGGTCTGAGGGGAATATCCATGCCACCATTTCTCTATAAACCCCCAAGTGTTTTATCCATCATATTGTAAGAATAAGTTAGATATCTGGAGGGTGCAACACCATTATGTTGTATATGGCTGTATGACTTTGAAACTATCAACCGAATTACTGGGTAAAGAACTGCAAGAACATCAGATTGCTATGTGCATTTGCTTAAAGAAACTCTGTGTAGAGTTAGGATTTGTATGATACGTAGGATCTCCACTTCTAGCAAGCCATAAACAGGCAGGAACAGAGCAGCCCCACTGGGCTTCCTTCTATAAATTTTCGTTTCCCATTCTGTAGAGAGAAACTTGCTCTGAGGAACCAGAAAGAGAAGCAGAACTATCAGGTTTAAGTTGTTTCAATGATTGACTCCTTCTTTTCCTTATCATAAGTGACTAAAGTCTGTATACCTAACTGGACTGCAATCCATTTTTTTCTATAAGGATTCTATTTTACATTAAATATTAATTTCAGAGCTGTACTTCATGATAACAATCTCGGTTCTCTTATTTTTCACGTTCTTGGAAGATGTTTTACTCTTGTCCTCCTCCAACAATACATTTGAGGTATAGTCGGGAGTATTTTAGGTTATAGTTACTGAAGCAGCTTTTGGTCACGGAAGCATTAGATTTACTGTGACTGAGTCCCCATGCTGGAGGTGTATACATTTAGGGGGTATGGGGATTATAGTTCCATTTTAAAAGATTTGAAAACCCTCCTTCAATTGAACAAATATATGTCTCCTTAAAATATAGACTAGGATTAATCTAAACATTATTAATTTCAGTCTTCAACCTGATGACAGGGAGCAAAGAGACAGAGGTCATCAGGCAACCAAGATATCAGAATGAAAGACATCAGACCGCATTTTGTTTTATGTATATTTTTCTGATTTTAATTTGATAATTCATGTCATAGCAATCCACCAATAAATATGTGTTGAACTGCTGAAACAATTCTATTGGTTCACTTTGTTTTCCCATGAGATCTACCTTCCAATAACTGTTACTTGATGGCAATTTCTCTAAAATTTTGACAACCCCTATGATGCAGAAATAGTAACTAATATATATGTCAGAAAGTCCCAGCCCTGTTTCACCCTGCCTGGTTCTAAGACCATTAAGGTATTTGCAAAAACAAAGTACCCAGACTGCTGTTTTGCAATTTCCCTGCTTCAGAACATGTCTTAAGCAACATGTGGTTTAGTGGTTTAATCATGATAGGGAGTTAGATGTTCTCAACTGACTCCATTTTTGTTTCGCCTTTGACTTTTGAATTTGCTGGGTTATTCTGGTCACTCATTAAATATCTTGGTGGCCCCAGAATTCCAAAACATAGTAGATAATTTTTAAAAAATTGCTATCTTACCACCAGAAATATTTTGAGAAACAAGTTGTTTAACAGATTGTTATAGGATTTGAGATGTTTTTAATCTCCAGAAGACTTTTTTTTCTGAGTAGTAGAGAAGGTTAGAAAATTGCTTCTCAGGGTGCCTGGGTGTGTCAGTTGGTTAGGCGTCTGACTCTAGACTTCAGCTTAGGTCATGATCTCCTGGTTCGTGAGTTCAAGACCCATGTCAAGCTCCAAGCTCCATGCCGACAGTGCGAAGCCTGCTTGAATTCTCTCTCTCCTTCTCTCTCTGCCCCTCCCTAGCTTGCTCTCTCTCTCTCTCTCAATAAATCAATAAACTTTTTAAACAGAAATAAAAGAAAATTGTGCCTCCCATCCATAATTCTGAAGGAAAAGATTTCATTTTATTTACATTTTTAAATATTTCTGATAGTGTTAATGATGATAAAGTGCCGAGAGATCATAGACTGAGCTTTTGTCAAGTTGCTTGAGTGTAACACTTTTTAAAATTGCATATACTATAGCTCAGGTAGGTCACCATGAATGTGAGTGTTCTCTATTCTTTAGTGATTACTGTAGAAATATAATTTGAAATCTCATACATTTTTAAAATCCACAAACATTTCTTGACATAAAACATTATTTAAATGCTAACTCACATGATAAGTATGCTTTTTATTGGTATTTTCTTTTATTCTCGCTGAAACTCTATTACCGTAGTAAGTGAAAATATTATCATTCTCATATTGTTGATTGAACTCCACAATTGAATTAAATTTCTATTCACAGGTAAAGAAAGCCACAGAGGGTGCAAATGTTTCAGTTAAGAAATTTATTTTTATGACTTTCAATTCCTGAAAAGATGAAATGAAAATATACTTAGGTCACTGCCTTAACCTAAGCCATACTTCTAGGGAATTACCCAACCTCAGAGTCCTCAGTGTTATTTTGAAAATGCCAGTCTGATAATTCCTAAAGATAGACTTTTGCTCTTAAAATCTCATAGAAAAAGCATATTAATCATAATCTTAAGTGTATTTCTTTAATTCTATTATAGAACATAAATAACTTTAAGCTAATCAAGAGGCATGATATACTGTCAAACAGCATACAACGCTTAATTTAATATTTGTTAAATGGTTAGTAAAATTTGAATACTTAGAACTGGGCCTTAGGGAAGAGGGCCTCAGACATATGAAGGAAGACAGAAATAGAGTCAGTTCATTTTTACCCAGAGAAGCCACTCATTAAGAATATGGCACCCCTTGCTTTCCAACCCAGGGGTTTTATAAAGGGAAATCTAGGTTTGATTTTAACAAGGGTGTTGTTTTTTTTTTTAGTTTTTTTTTTTTTAATGTTTTATTTATTTCTAGGAGAGAGAGAGAGACAGCGTGAGCAGGGGAGGGTCAGAGAGAGAAGGAGACACAGAATTGGAAACAGGGTCCAGGCTCTGAGCTGGCAGTCAGCACAGAGCCCGACGCGGGGATCCAACCCACCAACTGCGAGATCATGACCTAAGCGAAAGTCAGATGCTTAACCGACTAAGCCACCCAGGTGCCCCTTAACAAGGCTGTTTTAACAGAACTGGAATTTTAGACATTCCACAAGCTCCCTTTGGTAAATCCCTCATTAACAAGGAAGCTTGAACTTCTTGCTTTTACTTTCTGGGTATCTTGGTTTTGACATTATAATAAAAATGTTACACCCTTTAGTTTGATGAGAAAAGTCTTTCTAAGCCATGTTAGCTCTATTCCAGGCATATTAAATTGAGAAACTAGATGCTTCACTTGAAGGTTCCATTGATCCATTGGACATCACTGGAATAGCAGTTATCAGGGTATGGCATTGCTGTTTGTAACAGAAAAGCACCTGGTTAATTCAGGGTTCTGTTTAGTTGATTTTCATGTTAATCGGGGCTTTACAACATAGTAATGTGTTTTAAAAGTAACAATATGCAAGATCAATTAATTCTGGTCATGTTCCTATTTATATTTATATTAATTTCATTCATGCTCTACTTTTAAGTGTATGCATACATGCCTTAAGTAGGATTAGTAGTTCATAAAGTCTAGTTTATTTCATTTTATAGCAAAGTTTACTTAGAAGTATAAAACTGACTATCCTGAGTTTTCTCTTCATTTTTAAAAATATTAAAATGCCCACATCTCTAATTTTATTTCAGATAAAAATAAATATTTCAGATAAATAATTGGTTCAGATATTTTCCTCCCTATATCTGCAGAATGTGTTATAGATTATTATATTCATACAAATTTAAAAACTCTTTATTTTTAATCCTTATGGCCTTATAATAAGTATAGGTATGTCAAAGGGTGAGATTTAGGAATCTCCCTCATAGATCATAGCAAATACAAAACACTAAAGAGTTACCAAAGAATTACCGTTAAAAAATAAAACAAACCTTCCATGTAGTTGTGAGGTCATATCCTGACCAAAAGAGGAAGTGGTTGGTCACTGGGCTCAAACTTATCTGTTGTACATCATAGACGGCACATTGCTGACAGCCTTCACTTGTTTCTGTAACAACAGAAAGTGCAGTCACTTGGAGTAGTCTGAATTCAAAATGCTGAAGAGAAAACCATCCAATGCTTCAGAGAAGGAGAAACATCAAAAACCAAAGGTAAGGCAACTTTATACACAGTTAAATAAAACCAAACCATTTAATAGAATACACACACACACACACACACACATTGTTCTTAGCTGTCAGTCATAAATCAATTCAATCTTAGGGTTGAATGCCTCATGGCAAGTGTGAAAAACAACTAGTTGTTTGCAAAAATGAGTTGCAAACTTTGAGGTTAGATAATACCTGACAATTATTGTTTTTTGTAATTTTAGTGTATAGTGTGTATTTGATCATTTCCATTTGTAACTGAGGTTTGAGCTCCGATCTAACTCCCTGGAAATCAATTGTGGGTTTCTGTTTGAAAGGTTGATATTATGAAATATTCCTGACCATTTTTAATGACTATAAATTTGTCAATGCCTATTTAACTGAATGTATTTTATCCCTTACATGTTCAGCTTCATATTCCTTTTAATTATGAGAAGATTGTAAATAGAGATGATTTGGCTCAGCATTTGATTTTTTCATTTTTTGTATTAAAATAGGACAACTTGTTGAAAAGATTATTTTTCCCACTCTTGCTTGAACTAACATTATACTAGATAGCTGATTGGGTTATATTTTAGGAAGCATAAAAACTCCATGTATTGATAGATTTGTCCAATTGGTTCTATTTGGAATGTTATGCTATCTTTTGTCTTGACAATAATTGCCACTTAAAAAAAAAAAGTACAGCATGAGATAATTCTACAAGATGACTTGTAGAACTCCAAATTAGTTTCATTAATAATGTGAAAGAAACCGTGAAATACTGGTGTCAAAGGTTTTCTCCAATAAGTTTACATTTCTTGAGTTCCTTAGGATAAATAACATTTTTAATCTATTTGTGAATGAACTATAGCTGAGTTCAGATGTCTTTTTAAGGACTGCCTTATTATCTGTTATAGGTCTCTATTTGCTTGGCACTTGTTCTGAGAGAAAGGAGTTGAGAATTAATTGTGTACTTCTGAATTGATGTGACATTGGACAGTGGTCAATATTTTATAAGTTTTTGCAAGTTAGTATACCACTCGTCTGAAGGAAACTAATAAATGATTTCTAATCTTTAAAAATAAGTCAGGCATCTTCAGTTAAAAATACAGCTGGATAGTATATCATGATTTCTATCTTTTCCCCTAATATAATAAAAATTCAAAGGCATGTTTCCCAAAGAGTAAAACAAATTCTAAAAGCATCACTTACTTTTATATTTAAGATTAATCTTATATAGAATTTACTCAATTAAATGCAACTAATATTGAGTTGACAATAGTAGGTTCTTGGGGGATCATAAAAGTTATTATGAAGCAGTACTTTTCCTTTAAGTATTTAAAATCCGAAGCTAAAGTATCTCACAAGGACTGCATTATGTAGTGAGTTACTATCATAATTATGTCACTGAACTATCTTCAAAATAATAACTTAGTCTATCATCATCATTTGCCTTAATTGCAGAAACTATTGAACTATAAGTGGAGTATTTTTCATCTTAGTGACAACTCATTTACAAAAGAATATTTGATAAAATATATCTGGGAATACAGAATATCACAGAAAGTAGTCACATTGGAAACATATTAACTTTTGTTGTGAATGAAGTCCCATTTTCTATAGATGAGTGGTTTCATTCTATACAAATTTAAAGAGATATCTGTGTATATATGTACAAGTGTGTTTTTCATACATTTCAGGTCAACAAAAGCCTTTCCTTTTAGACTGAGGTAATATTTTCCCAATTATTGTAATTACATCTTAGAAACAACTCCTCTTTAATTCACATTTATTTGTTGTAGTGGGTAATTTTTGTGTATTTATGGAAAACCAGCAGAATCCCTAAGAGATCATAGAAATTGGTGTCATGATGATCTCTACAAATAGATGGCTAATAGATGAAGAGTGCAAATTCCTTCATCCACCAGAGGGACCAGAGGATCTGTGTCTAGAAAAATAGTATAGAACACCAAGAAATCAGTCTGAAATATAGGGAATAACAGTCTATACTAATTAACTACATACCAAACAATAGGTCACATCTCCTGCACTATACTCTTTCAGTATGCCTGAGAGAGATTCGCTTGCTTTGTATTGTGAATGCTAAAGTAGACAAAGAGCAAGAACATTGAAAATAAGGGAACTTTTATTGCAGCACCTAGTTCATGTTAGCTCTTGTGAGTTATAGTACAGGTATCCTACTACCCAATTCAAATGGTGAATGCATATTATACCTATGATTCCCTCAAATAAAAATTAGGAAACTGTTTACTTGAAAAGGAAATCAATAGAGAACTTTGTTATTAGTATTTTTAAATAGGTGCTACAATTGTTAGAAAGTTCAAAACATTCATGGATATTAAAATGTAGCTATATATTTTATAAATCTATATATGTAACAATTTATTATTTTCTTAAATTCATAAGACTTACCAATAGACATCTCCATGAACCAAAAAAAAAAAAAAGAAAACACACATTAAAATTCAGTCTTACCATCTTTAATTTTATTATGAATGTACCATCTTTTTCACCCTTTATTTCTGTATCTCCATTTTTGGTATGAGATCTTTCCTTCAGATAACTCATAAGTACGATCAATAGTATTCATAGTTGTTATAAGAGATTCATAGTGGAGGTTAAGAGAGTAAGACCAGAGATACTTTGAAAAGGAAACTGGAAAAGCCTTGTAAAGTTATTACAAAAGATACTAACTATGTATGGTGGAATGTTAATAAATTCCAATAAGTTTGATTTGTATTTCAGAACTGTCTATGGTGGATACAGGCAAATTACAAATTAAACAGAAATTTGATGAACAGTGGTTAAATGTTCTATACTTAATCATTGAAAAATAACCTTGCTTAACATACATGCAAGGTACTGTACTTTCCTTTCTGAAATCTGTTTTTGCCTTCTCATCACTAGTGCCCAGTACTGATAGTGAATTTTAAAAATGTGAGCATATTTAGGATTTGGAGTAGATAAGATACAATTTCATTACACTCTATAAATGCTTAATTGTAAAACATCACTTTCTGTTAATTGTTTTCCCAGCTGACATGTTTTATTTTAGTTTTCCATATTTATTGTGAGTATATTTTATACTGGTTGCTGTGGTTCTCAGCTTTTTGTACACTAATTTATTTAATATTTCTAACAAGTCTGTGAGAGAATCACTCTGATTTAGCTGCATAGATCAGAAGGCAATGAGAAGGTTAATTAACTTGAGCAGGGACACATACGCAGATAAAAAAAAAAAAAAACTGTGTGATATGGAATACATATGTCAATTTCCAGTACTCCCGTTCTTAATTATTATCTGCCATCATGAGCATCAGGATGTAGATATTTCTTCTATTTCTGTCTTAATTACCAGCTAAATTTTATGGAAACCAGGGAGAATATATGTTTAAGAGCCTCTGTAAGTTGGAAAGGAATTTAGAGATCCTCCATTTCTGTCTCTGATTAGGTACAGGAGTTCCACCAACAAAAATCCCTCCAGATGTCCACTCAACTGTCAATACTTACAATTGTAAAACAACAAGAACATTTTAAATATTCAAATGGTCAAAAATAATGACCTAATACTGAGATAAATATAACCATGTATCTCCCTCCTGCACCTAGCATAGCACCTTTAATGTAGTAGGCCCTAATAAATATTTGTAAAGTGAATGAAGTCTCTTGAGTCTATGTATCCTGGTTCAAGTATAAATACTCTTTAGTGCAGCGTACTTTCATTATTCTTGGTACCAAGTCTGTTAGTGTGTACATAAGAAAGTTTATGTGTGTGTGTATGTAAATGCAACTGTAATTCATTTTCAAGTTTTATTTTAAGGACTCCAGTATAGCAAATGCTGTGCGAGACTCTCTAGAGAGGCCACTGTTACATAACCATAGATCTTTGTTCCAGGTCAGGGAATATGGTAGAAACTTCGAAAACAGGAAAGGAATAGATAAATGAAACTTTGCAACTGTAATTAGAACAACTTGGCCTTTATTCATCTGGGATTAATGATCTGTTAATAAATTTTAACTGAGGACTTTTTTAAATAAAGAAGATTCAAATACCACTGTTATTTTAAAGTAAAACACTGGAATAATGGCAGTTCTGGAAATAGCCTTTTTTTTTTTTACCATATTTTTAAATCTAAAGTACATACTAAATGAGACACCATTAGTGTCACAGATGCTAATTTTCACTAGCAATGACTGAAGTGGCATTCTTTTCCATTTGCATTTGATCCTAGCAATGATGAGAGGTGATGAGTTGATTATGAGCTGTTTTCACTGCACTGCCCGCTGTGCAAATTTATGCTCCTAGACAAGGATGACACATAGTTGTGGCATTAAAGAGCTTTCCTCATTGCTTTTCCTATCAAGATTCCTAAGATACATTTAACTCTTATCTAACCAGGTATAAGAAAAGGGAAGAAATGTTTACATGTATAGGTGTTTACTTTAGGCTGGGCACTTACACATGGGGCTTATGACATTCTTCTCCCAATTTGTGGGAAAGAAAACAGTCTTGTAGATATGAATATTTCACTCAAGGTATCATTGCTAGTAAAAAAAAATTTTTTTTCAAGATTATCCGGGACAGTTTTTCTTCTTCTAAACCTGTGGATTTACCCCCATTACTTCTTTCTGCTTCTTCATCCGGTGTACAGTTTTGGACTTTAATTTAGATGAATTCAGTTGAATGTTTTGGCTTTTCAAACAATTTAATCCCAAATAAGATATGTGATATACAATTTAAGTAACATTTTAAATTCACCTTTCCCATTTAAAAATGATGGGTATAAATAAGTGGGGGGTTGCTTTTGATTATTATCCTCTACACCCCCAAAAATCTCCCAAAGAGGTGCTCTTCAATTATGTATTTAGTTAGTATTTATGTCACATTTGTTTTCCAAGAAATAGTTAAGGTAGATTATAATCTGAAACTAAAACAAGGTAAGTCAGGTTAAAATGGAGTCGAAATCATATTAGAAGATATCACAGGGCCACAAGGCTGAGTTGAACATGAACCTAAGGGCTTGCTACTCAATGTGTTCATATAGACTAGCAGCTTTGGCATTCTAGAAGTTTGTTAGAAGTGCTGATTCTCGGGGCACCTGAGTGGCTCAGTGGGTTAAGCATCCGACTTCAGCTCAGGTCAGGCTATCACGGTTTGTGGGTTCGAGCCCCACGTTGGGCTCTGTGCTGCTGGCTAGCTCAGAGCCTGGAGCCTGCTTCCAATTCTGTGTCTCCCTCTCTCTCTCTGACTCTCCCCTGCTCATGCTGTCTCTCTGTCAAGAAATAAATAAAACGTTAAAAATTAAAAAAAAAAAAAAAGAAGTGCTGATTCTCTGGCCTTCCCCAAACCTATTAAATCAGAATATATAATGTAACAAGATAGCTAGGAGTCCTGTGAGCACTTCAGAGTTTGGAAATGATGTTCACATCAATGGTTCTCAACCAAGATTGTACATTTGAGTCACTGAAGAGCTTTAATACTAATCATTGGATTCCATCTTCAGATATTTTGATTACCTAGTATAGAATGTGCCTAATCATCAAGAATGTTTAGTTACCCCATCTGGAGACATTTTTTCTACTAATCTTTTCAAAAGACTTAGAAAGTAATTTATTAGTCCATTTACCCATTTGTTCATTCATTCATTCTTCAGTACAACAAATATTTATTGAGTGCTTACTAGAGTGCCGGGAGCTGCACTGGCCTCTCTGGATGGCAGTCACAGCAAGGAAATGACAGTGTTTGCAGGCTCGGCCTCTGACACTAGAGACAACATAGACCATATGTGGGGAATACAGTAGTGAATGAGCAAAGATCTCCGCCCTCATAGAATGACATACAATAAATAGATATGTTAAATATATAGTATGCTAGGTAATGGTAAGTGCTGAAAAGGGAAGGAAGGATGTGACATACAAAGTACCAGGAAAGATTTGGTGAGAATGGGAAATTTGAAAAAGGACCTGAAGGAAATGAAGGAGCTGACCATGAGTTTGACCTAGGAAGTTGTATTCCAGACAGAAGAGAGAGAGAGTCCAAAAGCCTTGAGGCAGCAGTGTCCCGAGTGTTTTGAGAAACAGTGCAACAGAGCACATAAGGGGAAGAGTGTTCAAAAGAGCAGGATCACAGAGGGCTTCCAGGTAATTATAAGGATTTGGGCTAGTATTGAAAGATTTCGAGATAAGATTCTGGATAACATTTGGGGGGGGGGGTCATTCTGTCTTTTGTGTTTCAAATACATTGAAAGATTTGGACATAGTAAGGAGAGGAGCCCTGTTAGGAGGCTTTACAGAAAATAGGCTAGAGTTGGTGATGGCTCACATGAAGGGAGCAGCAGCGTGGCTGGTTGAGAAGATGCTGAATTTGGGCTATATTTGTAGATATTGCATCCATTTGAATATGCACAGGAAACTTACCCACACTACATGTGATCAAAAGATGGCAAACAGAAAGGTTGCCACTGCTGTCCACTGTTCTGGCTTCTATCTGGTACCCACAATCCTAGGAGAAATGCCCATATTTCTCTGTCATCACCACCAGAAATTCATCCCAAAGTTGATGTGCCACTTCCCCAAATTTTCTGCCTCTTTATTCAAAATACAATCTTCTGTTGAATTTAATTTTCATTTCTAGGGCACTTCATCAGAAGAGATGAACTAATTTGCTCCTTTCATCATGTTTCATCGAAAGAGTTAAACAATTTTGCCTTGAAAACTTTTTCCAAAGCACTAATTCATTCTAGCCTTTTCCCATTTTTTTAGGATATGAACCTATAATCAAGTTGTGTTGCAAGCAAGTAGCAAAAACTTAGGGGCCAACTATGTTGGCTATCCTTGGAAAAAAAGAGTGTCCAGACAGTATACAGAAAGTTCAGGAGACAAATGGCTGAGAGAATGACAAAAGTGTAGGCTCCCTTTCTTTGGAAATTTGGATATTATATCATATAGGAAGAACAACAAGACTTTGACTCCCAAAGTCCTGGATTTGTTACAAATCAGTTGAATGAGACACATCTCTTTAATCATTCCCTGCCTTTCTTGGAGACAAATGACTTCATTATCCCTAAAGATTGTGGTTTGGTTTCCTTTTTCCTAATGGAATTAAGTCTATACTCTACATATCTAAGTTTCCAAATTTAGCATTACCAAACTGATCCATTTCTCTTCCTTTCTAGTGTTAAGGATGTAGGTGAACTTTTAGAAACAAGACATTTTTAATTAGCTTCTTAGAACACGAAAATGTCCTACATTAAGAATTGATTAATAAGAATAGAAGAGGTTTTAAAGCTGTCTAGTGGTAAAGGAAGTGATTCTTTTATACATAGAGGGCCATTTGTCAACACAGCTGGCTATGTCTCCTTTCTCCCTTCACATGATGAGCTTAGAAGTTTTCATCTCGCCTGTAGTAATTTGCTAGGGTGGCCATAACAAAATACCACAGGCCGAGTGGCTTCAAAATAGAAATGTATCATCTCACAAATCTGGAGGTTGGAAGTCCAAGATCAGGGTGTCTGCAGGTTCGGCTTCCTCTGAGAGTCATGAGGGAAGGATCCCCTCCCCACACCACTCACTGGCTTGCAGATGGTCATGCCCTGTTCCTCTTCACTTGTTCATCCCTCTGTCCATGTACATCCCTGGTGTCTCTATGGATCCAAATCTTATCTGCTTATAAGGATGCCAGTAGGATTGGATCGGGGCCTACCAAAACAGCCCTATTTTTACTTTATTTCCTTTTTAAAGGTCCTATCTCCAAATACAGTCACATTCTGAGGTACTAGGGATTAGGTCTGAAATATATGAATCTGGGGAATATCAAAACTCCACTCACAACATGGTCCATAAAGTTCTACTAATTAAAAGTGAAAATTTTATTTTCAGCTGCTTCCTTCCTTCCTATTGCCTTAGATTCCCCTTCACTTTCAGTTGACCAGTACCCTCATTCAGCCAGCCCCACTGACCTCACTATAGTGACTCCATTTTGCCCATACTCTCCAGTCTTTTTCTTTGTTCTTTCCTTCCATCCAAAATTACCTCTGCAACATCCCACTAGGCCTTTATTAAGGATAATTTGAAAACTAATAAAAGTAAAACATCTGTTCTACCTCTTTGGCCAGTGGCTTTCTGGCTACATATTAAATTCATCTGCCTAATCAGACAGTTAAGCCCTCAACAAAGCCTCCACTAATTAGCCCACAGCAATGTGTTAGAGGGTATTCTGGCAGAGCAGTAGGGAACAAGAACTAAAGTCACATAAGGGGCACCTGGGTGGCTCAGTTGGTTAAGAGTCCAACTTCAGCTCAGGTCATGATCTTGCAGTCTGTGAGTTTGAGCCCCATATCAGGCTCTGTGCTGACAGCTCAGAGCCTGGAGCCTTCTTTGGGTTCTGTGTACCACTCTCTCTCTCTCTGACCTTACCCCACTCATACTCTGTCTCTCTCTTTCTCTCAAAAATAAACAAACATTAAATGAAGTCGTATAGACTTGGTTTTGAGGTCCTATTTTTATATTTCCTAACCAGGGGACATTGAACATTTTATTAAACCCCTTTTGAGTCTCCGTGTGTTTATATGAAAGAGTGTATATCAAAGCATGTCACATCTGATTGATGTGAGGATTTAATTAATTACCATATGTAAATTTTCTAGCACACAGTACATGTTTCATTAATAATCTCACCCTCTATTCTGTTTTCATAGTGCTTGTTCCACACTTCTGTTGTTTCTCTTAACTATTTTTTTTACATGTTTTTTATTTATTTCTAGGAGAGAGAGAGAGAGAGAGACAGCATGAACAGGGGAGCGTCAGAGAGAGAGGGAGTCACAGACTGAAACAGGCTCCAGGCTCTGAGCCGGCAGTCAGCACAGAGCCCGACGCGGGGCTCGAACCCACGAACCGCGAGATCATGACCTAAGCGAAAGTCCGACGCTTAACTGACTAAGCCACCCAGGCGCCCCTCTCTTAACTATTATTAAGGGTTAACTCCACTATGCTCTCCCAACCAGAGTCACCATCAAGAACAGGGGATGTATATTATGAATATTTGCATCTCTGGAGTTTTTGTTGGGGAAGAAGGAGAGCTAAACTCAGTCTGTCTGACTTTCAGACTCCATGTGCTTCCTATTACACTTTGGCTATGACCAAGAACACTTATAACATAGAACATAGTTGGATGTTTCAATGTGTGTACAATGAGTGTGGAATGACTAATGGATAATATTAGTCATCTAAAGAAGGACATAGTTTAAAAATGGGTCATTGAGAAAGATCTGGGTAACATCCACATAAAGCATAGTAACCGTTGTTAGAATCAGAATGTAGTGAAACAAAACAACAATCAAACATTGTAATTTAATATGTCTGAAGAGAAAAGAAAAGCATTGGCAAAGGGACGTGCTTTGCCAGAAGCAGAGAAAGGAGTGGGACAGTAGAAATGTGCCACAGTGTGTGCAGAACAACGTCCATCATCCAAAGTAAATGTTCCATTTGGCTCAGCAGGCTTGCTCACTTAGGTAAGATATGCAGTTCAGGCCATGTAGTTTTGTGCCTCTAGCCCTTGATACTGCCGAGTTACTGTGGCTTTACTACACTAATGAAACAAACTGCAAGCAGTGATCTTGTGTCTCATATAGTGTTTCCTCCAGGGGAGAACATTCTTTGCTAAGTCAACAAGAATATTCATTCTTCTTGACAGCTGAATTTCTCATACCTCATCAATACTTGGTATTGCTATTTTTGCTACCTTATTAGTTTAGCTTATGAGTCAGTCCCTCAGAGATGGTTTATTTCAGAAAGCTTGAAAAATAAATTTTCTGCACCCGATAAAGTGAGGGCCTGACATTAGACGTGGAGACCTGGCCAAGGAACTGGCTTCCTAGAAAGGATGAGCCTGAGTTACCACCTTTTCTCTACATACATACAATGAAGACAACTCAATATAAATAATGAAGTTTCCTTTCTATACTTTCCATAATTTTGATCATTTGAATTCCTGAGATAAGATTTAAGGCAGGTTTACCTTGGAGTAAACTCTATTTTATAATATACATAGTGACATGGCATTAACCTACATATTTGGTTTAAGTTTTTCTCTGAATATTTCATATGGTTAGAGCTGCGTAACTTTGATTTTTTTAATTAAGCAAAAGTAATAAAATGAGTGATTAAATACATAAATTTTATAATCCTTATGGGTATGTATTCTTTATATTGTAGTTATTATACAGGCATCCTCTTTTCTCAGGCCATCTGCATTTCAAGTTACTTTAAGATTGTGAATATCTCACTTTAATTATTTAACAGTTTTAAAGCAGCCATTACTTACAAAATAAATAATTACAGCAAATTTGTAATTTTAAAACGAAAGTTCTTTCCAGGGTAAATGCTGTACAGCTGTCAGACATGATATTGTAAGTTTAAGTATCATAAACTGAGTTCATTTCTACCACTACTATTACATTTAACATCACTATTAAGCCCCCAGTACACTGAAATATTTATATAGCCAAACCCAAATTTGCTGAAAGGAGAATGTAATTTATAATAAAGAAGTTATAAAACTCTACCATCTCTTCCAAATATCCTAGCACGAACTTCCTACTATTTTTTCTGCCCATTCTTTCCCTGTTTGGGATTGCATACTGTATATTTGCCCCACATAAACATGTCTGTTCTTACTAAGGAAAAAACGTTTAAATTCCTAACCGTAGTGGCAGCGGGTCCTGCCTGAGATAGGAATGTTTATAAGCTTTATGATATTAACTGCAGCACTCAACCTCAGGTGGCATAAAGCATGCAAAAAAGAACTTTCTGTCAGTTTTATTATTTCTAAAAAGGTTCCCCTTGAAGCAGAAGAGTGACCTTGCTCTGCTGAGCTGACATATGCCACTGGATTAATGGTCGAGCTCTGCTGGAGAGAAGCTCACGGAAACATTACAACTCCAGAAGCTGGGCCGGCGGTGACCATTAATCAGGGGGACCAAAATCATGCATCAAACACACTCATTTAAAAGTAGTAAAAATGACTTAAAAAAAAAACTTTTTGAGAATTAGCTTATTGTTTGTCATTACTTGTGTTCAAGGAGATCACTGCATGACTAAAATATCCCTTGAGGAGACCTTTAGAAAGGTTATTATGTACCCAGAGGCCACGTGAATGCAGAGGACATTGAAGACTAATGGGAGTAACTGAGGTTTTGTTCCAGAAAATTTGATGGAGAAGTTAAATGGATTCTGTTTTCCTGACTTAATTTTCATTCCTTTATTTAACCATGATTTCCAAACAATGACTATTTGCTTCTTTGTAATGGTTTTATTTTTTAAACTGGAGTAACTGAATTTAGTGGTATAAATATTTGATTGGTAAATATGGTAGGAAGTTGTTCAGGAACCTAAAGTTTAGTCAAAGTTTAACTATTAAGTCTGTTAAAAAGTATGTTAACAGACTTAAAAGTATATTCTTTCACCAAGTGTCAGCTAATGAAGCATTTCCAAGACTTCTCTTCTTTCTGATTATTGAAAAGAAAAAGAAAAGCATAAGTCTAAGATCCAGAAAGAGAATGCTCAGTTTAAGTAAGTCACTCTTAGTCTTTTGTTTAAAAATTTTTTATAGTTTATTTATTTTTGAGACAGAGAGAGACAGAGCATGAGGAGAGGAGGGGCAGAGAGAGAGGGAGACACAGAATCTGAAACAGGTTTCAGGTTCTGAGCTGCCAGCACAGAACCCAATGTGGGGCTCAAACCCACAAACCATGAGATCAAACCCTAAGCCAAAGTCGGACACTTAACTGACTGAGCCACCCAGGCACCCCAACTCTTACTCTTTTTTAAATCTTTGATAAAAATGAAGACATAATTTCTCTTTTCTATTTTTAATAGTTTGTCTTTTAGATTAATGAAACTATACAAAGTGCATTTGATATAATTTCATTAAAAGGTAAAATAGAAGGGGTGCCTGGGAGGCATAGTCGGTTAAGCATCCCACTCTTGGTTTCAGCTCATGTCATGATCTCACAGGTCATGAGTTCTAGCCCCATGTGGGGCTGTATGCTGACAGTATGGAGCCTGCTTAGGATTGGGATTCTCTCTCTCTCTCTCTTCCTCTCTCTCTGCACCCTCCACTCTCTCTCTCTCTCTCTCAAAATAAATAAATAAATGTTAAAAAAGGTAGAATAGTAGAACCAAGTATTTTTTTAAAAAAACAGAATTTTGGTACTTAATATATGGTCGATTTAGGAAGGCTTCTCATGATTAGTACTTCAAAATTATTCTTCTCCTAAATAACTGTTGCCTTCTTTTACCATCATATTCATTTTCACTATTACCTTCTTTTGCTAACCAGATCCTACACAGGAAGATTATCTATACAGTTATTTACATATATATATAATATATATGCACATATAAAGGTTATACAGTGTATTTGCATAGTTATTTATTTGTTTTTGGAGTTTAGTGGTAGGATGAAAATGGCTGATAATTATGTGTCAACAGTTAAAATATTTAATATTTGGTAATAAGTAGAAAAAATCTAATATGCATACAATAGAAAGCAAATTTCTAAATTTATGGAAAGATAATACATATTTCTATAACTGGAAATTTGAACCATCTATCTTTGGTACCACCTTCTCTCTCTCAAGGTACTAAGAAAACAAGATTAGTAATAAGAACTACTCAGGAAAGTTACTGAAAGTAAGGATGGTAAATACATCAAAGTTGTTGTCACTTATAATTCCTAGTCCTCTCGCCATTGTCTTCCCTAAAACACACAGTATCTTCTGTAACCATTGAGGAAACTTTTAATTGTCATCTCCTTAACTCTAAGCTTGAAAGTGGCTTCAGAACCCTTCCCAACACACCTTTCTGTGAAGCTTTTAACAAACTATCTGTGCCGGTGCAAGAACTGAAAACTTATTGCCAATGTTGGTTTTGGGAAAAAGTTCTTCCAGACAATGAAAAAATACTAGTGAAATATTCCTGTACTGAATATACAATACTTACAGTGACTGAAATTACTATGTTTATTAGAAACAACCCTTGAACAGTTCAGGAAATAATTATATCAGAACAGTTTTGTTATCCAGGGCTCCATTCAATATACAGTGTGTGGCCATCACCTTTTTCTTACTCTGTCATCATTTTAGCAATCACCGTCTTTGGATTTAGAGATTTTTAGAGTCCCTCAGTCAGCAGCTACATAATCTCTCAGGGTAAATAATTTTTGAGGCAAATTCAAATAGTATTGATTTCAGCTAATTTAAAAATTTCTCATCATATTAATGCGCCTTTCTTTAGACTGACTATAAATAACATAGGTATAGACGTATGTATACAACATGCCTTTCATGGACTAAGTGGTGCAAATAAGTATTTGTAAGTGGATGAATATAAGTTTCCAGGTTGATATCTATTATACATTATTAAGTTCATTTATTTTGTGAATAAATATAATCTGCTTTTAGGAACTGCTTCTATATTTGTATACCTTTTCATTTGAATATGGTTCTATTTAGCTCTTAGAGACTGAAGTTGTTTGGTTGATGGCACCAATAGAGTGTAAATTCCTCCAGGATAGATCCTTGTCTTATTCCTGCAGACAGCCTGACCCCAAGTATAAAGTTTAGCCATAGAAAATACTTAATATATTTATGTTGAATCGTATAATGCAAAACCTTACAGTCTTTAATTAGACATTAACAAATCATCTTCTTTGAGTATAACATGATCAAGTTATAATTTGCTTCTGTGTTAATCATGAAATTCATAGTTTTGAGGTGTTGACCCTGATGAGGAATGTAGGGTGTCATCTGCGGGCGTTTTCCCCTGCCTCACAGCAGTAGGGCTTTTCTGCATAGGCATTATATAGCACGTAAGAGTCATAGTAGAGCAGAAACAAGCACTGTGTGCTAAACTGGGGAGCCACTGGCATGTGATCTCATAGGGAAGTTTGTATTGGGTCCTGCCATTGAAGAATGGACCAGATCTGAGTAGGGGGAACAAAAGAAAAACATGCGTTGGGGAAAAAATAGCATAAGCAACAGCTTAGAAGCAGAAGTGAATGTGTCCAGAGTGACCAGCAAGAACTGTTAGAAGCTCTGCCGAGTAAGACTGACTACCATTACCTGATACCATGGAAAACCATGGATGCGCAGCATGCTGAATTTGAGCTTTATTTTATTGCCTAAAGAAGAGCTACTTAAACTCTCTGAGCCTCAGTTTTTCTCATCTGTAAACTGGAAAAATCAATACCAAGCTCAGTTTGAGAGGAACAAAATGATAAGAACTGGTATTTTTGGAAAATTAGTTCAATGGCATGGTGTTAGAGGATTGGAAAAGCAAGAGCTTGGGGACTAAGAAGCTGAATGTTAGTGGACTGGCTCAGGAATGAGGCTATCAGCACATATTTGACTAGCAGTAATGAACATAAATGCCTACAACAGAGATTTCAAGAAAGAATTGACCAGATGTGGAGGCTGAAAGACTGGGGAGGCGGGGGGAGTAATTGCATTTCACATTATGTGCCCAAACTTCCCAAGGTGAGCAAATACAGGTTTCCAGGACTGCAGGTAGATGGCTCAGAAGGCAAGATCAGAGCAGATCCTCAGGGGCAACTGGATACAAGCAGAAAGTGCCCTTGGTTGGTGCACCTGCCTTCCAGCACGAAGGCAGGTAGAAAAGCCACTGTGGGCTCGAGCAGCTATGAGTTCTCTGAAGAAGTTCTTGAAGATTTCAAGGGAGCAATGGTATAATGAAACAATTCCAGGAGGATCAAGAAGGACCATTTAGTGTACTTGTTAATTGGTTTAGTTGCTGGAGAAGGAATGAAGGCACAGACAATGTACTGTAACAATAGTCTAGGAGTGAGCGAGCCAAGCAGATGTTTTACAATAGGGAAAACAAGAAGCTAAACAGTTCAGGAATAGTCTGATCATGGTCACATTTTTAAGTTTTTCATCTCCTTTTTATTCTATAGGATTTTGTAAGAATTGGTGATATCAAGTGACTGAACTTTTGCCACATTCTGCTTTTTACCTAAAAAAATTAAGACAAGTCAATATTATTTATTTTAAAAACTCTTTTCAACAAAAATAGAATATATTAATTTCCATTCAGTTCTTAAAACTGCAGCATGATTTACAATCTATGGATGTAATGTAAATCATAACGTACAGTAATAAATCATGCAGAGGTACAATTGAGAATTTTAAGTATCCGAGTCTTTTTTACTCACAAAACTTGTTTTGTTACATTAAATAGGCTGATATGAATAACCACTTTACAGGTTATGGATCCTTCTGCATTGATTTTTTTTAAATTCTAGTTTCTTTCCTTTGGGTAATTTTCTTTGAGGCAGTTTCAATTTGCAGAAAACATCTCTAGTGCACATCAACTTCTGAAAGTAAAGCTTCACATGGAAATTTTGACACAACTTTAAAACACTATGGTGGAGTCAGAATCTGCACTTCCTTTAGATATTTTGCAGTTGAGAAAAAAGACGCTGAACAAGAAAGATCGAGTAAACTAACTTTTGTTCTAAGAGTACAGATCTACATTAATAATATTTAGAGCATTGATATATGTTTGAACATTGGGTGGCCTTTTCTCAAGGTTAAAATGTTAGGGTTGAAGATTATGTTTCACAGCTCAGCCTGACTTTTAGTTTTCAGCCCCCTGACACTCTACACAACCATCTTCCACTGGCACCACATGATAGTGTAATTATTTAACACTGAAACAATCCTCACAGGTTATTTTAAGTGAGTTAAATTTGTTTCACACTCTTCAAAAGACCGCAGCACCTGAATCAAGTTAGGACAATTAAATCCTCGAATGCCTTTGGATAAAGGCTGACAGGCTTATTAAGATTTCGCATAGTATTACTGTAGAATATTCATACAAGTGCATGCTGAAACAATTCTGATCTTCAAGAGCACATTACTAACTATTGCTTTATGTGCAGTATTTAGAAGATGTGAGAACTCATTGGCAGTGTGTAATTTTTGATTTGCCAGTATATTTCAAAATACTGCGGATGTCTGAGTCAGATATGCAAATTTTTTCTTTGAAATTGACTGTGAAACTTTTCCACCAGTACCTTGCCCAAATGGCTGGAGATAAGATTTTACTTAGAGACCCCAAAAGTTGATGGTTGGTTAAGAAATTAAAATGAGGGTCAAGTTCTTATTTTTTGGTGAAAAAGTTGATTCACGTTTCCAAAAAGAGACCCCCCCCCCCAGTTGTTCTTCATGTTGATAAATTTAGGCTCGCCATTGTTCTGAAAATTCTATTTTGTTCCATTTGCTCTATCAAACTAACTTTCCAAATTTCCATCCTGTTCAGATAACAAATTTCTTTGAAAACAGAAGACAATATTAAAACTTAAGAATGGAATGGTATAGTTGAGAGTACGTCAGGGTGGAGAATTGAAAAAAAAAGGAACTTATTTTTTTTGCAAGTTCTTGTTCCCATAAGTTTCCTCACTGAGAAGGACTAGATCGTTTCCAAGAACCCTGTAGGCTGTATATCACGTAATGACGTTCTGTACTAATCAGATTTGTTATACAAAACTAGAGAAAATTTTGACTAACAAAAAATGAATCCTCTTAAGTTCTTTTATGTTATTCTTTGCATTACATAAGGACACACACACACACACACACACACGTGTTCAAACACCCCAAATGATATTTATTCAGTCCTTTAAGGTGAAATCAAGTAAAGTGGAAGAAAGTAGTCTGCTTCATGTAATTGCTGGTAGTCTTCAAAAGCCCATCTATTAACATGCATCAATATTAGAAAGTTGGTTGTTCTAAAATAAACGTGGAAAGCAAAACTTTATTTTCTCTGTAAATATGCCTATACTTCCAAACAACTATGAGCTAAGAAATACTGATGATATTTTTACAAATTGTTTCCTTAGAAAGTTATGTGACCATCAACTCTTTCTTAAAGACTATTTTTAGAGTAGTTTTAGATTCACACCAAAATTGAGAGGCAAGTAGTTTCTTATGAACCTCTCTGACCCCACACATGATTAACTCTTTGTAACTTATTTTTCAGATATTATATAGGTGCATCTCTCTTTTTTTCTTTTAGCCCAACATTTTACCAGGGAAAACTTCAAGAATATGTAAAAAGAGGGGCACCTGGGTGACTCAGTTGGTTAAGCATCCGACTTCAGCTCAGGTCATGATCTCACGATTTGTGGGTTCGAGCCCCACGTCGGGCTCTGTGCTGACAACTAGCTTGGAGACTACTTCAGATTCTGTGTATCCTTCTCTCTCTGACCCTCCTCTGCTCATGCTGTCTCTCTCTCTCAGAAATAAATAAAACATTAAAAATAAAAAAAAAAAAAGAATATGTAAAAAGAGAGTAGTACAATCTACCTCATGTATCTATCACCCAGTTAATCATTAAAAAATGGCCAGTCATGTTTTTTCTTTATGCCCATACACTTGCTGCCCCTCACTTGGTTACCCTGAATTACAAGTAAAAAATAACAATACTTACTCAGTATCATCAAATAGTTATTCTAAAAATTTCCTGTTTTATCTTGGCCTTTTTTTGTCATAGTGGTTTCTTTAATCTTTATCTAAACAAGATCCATGGGTTATATTTGGTTATACAAGTCTTAGAGGTTATTAGTCTATGTGTTCCCTCTTTCTATTGATTAATTGAAGAAACCAGCCTTTTTTCCTGAAGATTTTCTCATTGTCTAGATTTTTCTTATTCACTGTATCCTTTTGGTGTCATTTAAAATGCTCCCTTGTCTCTGTATTTCCTGTAATCTGGTAGTTAGAAGTTTGGTGTAATTGCTTTTATTTATTTATTTACTAGATACTTCGCTGGTGAGTTGGGTGCTACTATTATGAAACACATACTCTGGTTCTCTCTTTTTGTAATTCTAGTAGCCATTGAGTATCATTTCTGGGATCCATTATTGCATCAGGGATTTCAGTAATTCTGTAATCTCATCATTCTTAATTGATTAGCTAGAATACACACACACACAGAAAGATAAATTTTTCTTCATTAACTATTTACTCTGAAATATATTTCATACATGAAAAGCAGATTAAATGTTTAAGTATTTCCCTTTATTTGCCAATTTTCATAATATAACTGTAACATTTCCAAATGTGGCCACTGAATTTTTTTCCTTTTGGTATCATTATGAACTCATGAGCATTGATATATTTCAATATTCACTTATTATTCTTATTGATATAAAAATTATCTTATCTTTGGATATAATCTACCCCAGTGAGAGTATTTCCAGAACGGCCCCTATGCTGTTTTGACTTGACCCTAGTAGGCTTTGAAAGCTTACTTTTTTATGCTATGACCAATTTGAGAATTTTGACTGAGAATCTTAACTGCAAATGTATTAACATCATTACTTATTTTCACTGTCACTCAACATATGTATTTATATACTTATATTATTAATAACAGTATGATTACTGAAAATGGGTTAACATTTAATTTGTCATTGTTTTCTGTTCTTTGGACAGATTATTGTTCTTAAAAATCACTTAAAATAATTCTTCTCTCTAAGCCACCAATTCAACACAGAATTAGGTTAATTTGTTTTGTTTTTATTTGAGATTTTTAGTGATTGCTTTTATTTTGTATTTATTTATCTTTATAAACTTTATAAAGCTTATTTATTTTGTGTGTGTGAGAGAGAGAGCATGCACTTGAGCAGGAGAAGGGCAGAGAGAGAAGGAGAGAGAAAATTCTAAGCAGGCTCTACACTGTTAGTGTAGAGGCCAACTGTGAGATCATGACCTGAGCCAAAATCAAGAGTCAGATGCTCAGTGGACTGAGACACAAGGCACCCCGGGGAATGGCATTTTTTTATGTTTATTCATTTGTTTTTGAGAGAGAGAGAGAGAACACAAGTAGGGGAGAGGCAGGGGGAGAGGCAAAGAGAGAGGGAGAGAGAATTCCAAGCAGGCTCTGCACTATCAGATACCTGATACCAGGCTTGAACTCGAGAGAACTATAAGATCATGACCTGAGCTGAAATCAAGAGTCAGCCCCACTTTGAGATTGTTTTTATTTTATTTAATTTTGCTAAAAATATTAAACATTACATGGTTTTAAAGTCAATTCTATAAAACAAGGTATATTCAATTTGCCCCATTTTAAAAAAAAAAGAAAATATGTATTTGCCTGTATTAAAACCCAAGCATATATTCAAACCCTTAGATAAATGTTGGCCTTTTTTCCACTTATACTACATCCTGGAGATTATTCCATAGCAAGATAAAGAGATACATTTTGACTTTTTACAGTTTCATCATTAATTGTTTGGATTTACCATAAATTATTCAACCTGTCCTCTCTTGATAAACATTAGGGTTTACAGCTTTTTTATAATATAGAAATTTCACAATGAAGGTAGATATGTAAATCAATTTATAGCTTAGAGTATCTCTGGTATAGATGTCTAGGAGTGGAATTGCTGGGTCAAAGGGCAAATATGTTAGCCATTTTGCTAGTTTTGCCAAACTACCCTCCACTAATGTTGTGCCATTTTACAGATGCACAAAGAAAAACTGCATAAATAGAGAGAGGACGGAATTAATGACCAAATATGATCTAATGTCAACAGAAACAAAGACTTATCTAAAATACAAATTGCATTTTTACTTGTTACTCTTCCCATTGATAGCTATTCGTTTATATAATAGCTCTGTCTTGAAGAGAGCTTCTGTCATAAGATAATATTTGCTAAATCTAATCCATTGTGATTATACAATGCAAAATTATTGATAATCAAACACATTCTCATTTATCAAGGACTATTATCTAGGAAGCCAGCTTGCTTCCACATGATTCACCTTTTTGTTAGAAACTTAATAGGAGTAGAAATTATAAATTTGTTCATTGTGCATACCTCATAGTAGACATTAGCCCTTTTCATCATAAGCCATAACCTATACATCACAAAACCACCTCAGAAAGTCGCTAACTTTTAGACTAGAGAATAATGAAATTTTAAAAACAGCATTTTAAATGCTTTGATTTGTTTCTTAACAGAGTCTTATCATGGATTGATATTATACTCCTCAGGCTTAAAGTTGTCGAGTGATTTGCAATGAGATGACTGACAAAACCCAAAGTAATAGTCTGGAGACTTCTTAAGCCCCTACTTCTAAATATGCTTCTCTTTATTGATATAATGAGGGGAGAATTAATTTTAAAAGGTGGTGACTATTGATTACTTAATGGCAGAAGGTAGTGTTGAGAAATGCTGAAGTGAGCCTATTCTGTGCCCTCCTGGGCAACAGGACCCATTATCCAGTGGTGGAAATCATGCTGTAACCCTCATTAATATTTAATAAGCAGGACGCAGGCTGGATGCAGGCTACAAAATCGCCCCAGGCATAGGCTCCAATAGGCCTTCAGAATGTTTCAAGTATATAAGAGAGAAACAGACTTCCCTGTGTTTGGATTGTTTATAAGCAGGACAACAATACACTCAATTCTTTTTTGTGATCTCTGGGCAATGATAGCCCCATGGAAATGCCTACTAGGCAGGTTGAAGTGATTAATGCTCTGGGAAGTCATTCTAGGTTAGTCAGCCCGGCATGAGAAGACTTTGTATTTTCCAGTGTGGTTCTCAGTCTCAGCCCTTCTCTTTCTCTCTTCTCGCCACAAGCCGAAGAGCTGGTTCAGCAGGGGTGGCGAGTCAGGAAAAGGCGTTAATTGTGTCTAACACAGCCATCATCCTCAAAGCGATATTATGTATCACACTGTCTATCAAGCTAACCCCTTGTCACACGTCAGGATCTTTTTATTTTCAGCTCCTTTAAAAGGGAAACAAGGAGTTTTAAAGATAGCTGGTGGGGAAATATAGTCTAAGAGTGCTTGGAAGAACGAAGAGCCTTTGAAGGTGATTTGAACTAATCTGGGCTGTGACTTCTGAAAGGAAGATACAAGGTTTTATCAGTTACAGATGCCCATTGTTAACTTTTCACATCACCAGCTTGTTTTGAAAATATTATAAGCTTGAGATGAAATTAAGTTCTCAACATAGAACATATTCTTAGGATTTATGGGTACATGAAGGGCATAATATCAGATAGCCACCATTCCAAACAATGGCTAAAAGTAAATAGGTAGTAAAGACACATCAGTGCTTTGACTCAATGACTCTAAAGATTGTTGAACATGTATTTAGGAGAATAATGTTACTCTGTAACATGTCAGGGATTATTTATAATTACCCGCCTAGAATGAGTTACATGAGAGTAAAAATTTAGCTTTGTAGGCAAAAAGTATCCAAGGGAACAAGTCTTCTATTAACATGTTGAGCTTTTTCTCAAAACCAGCGAATGAAATTGCGCCATGGTCTCATTGTATTCCATGTTAAATGCGGACAAAGTCAGTTTTACTCCCAGCTTTAGACTGTGCGCGCCTAAATCCTGCTCTCAATTTATGAATAGGTCTATGTGTACGCCTTCTCTTTCTGACACCAAGTGGAGAGTCTCAAATGATCAAGTTATCAGTGATAAATGTATTTGTGTTCAGTTTTGGTTTCTTGACAAATATGATCCTTATGAGGCATGCTGATGGATCTACTCAGATGCCTGTGTTTGTTTGTTTAGTTGTTATTTATTTATTAGTCAGTTGGTTCATAATTCTTGCCATTCCCTCATGGAAATAGGTTTGTGGTTGGCTTACTTCAAGAAGGCTCAGCTTAGAATTCATAGATTCTCCAGCTACCATTCCCAAGAGCAGAACACTATAACACTATAAACTGAAAATAATTTGATAGATTTTCTCCAATGTGCTTAACACAATAGCATAAAACATATGATGGCATTTTATCGACTGTAAATATTATAATGTTAATAATAGTTATACCTTCAGTGCCTTTAGATATTCCAGAGAGAAGGGCTTTTTTAATCCTATATTTTCAATATACGGACACTTATTGAACCATAGTCTAATATGTTTAGTAATTTTATCAGAGAAGATCACAAATCCTAAATGTCCTTTCCTTTCTCTTTCCTGTTTTATAGCGCAGCAGCAGTTTTGGGAATTTCGATCGTTTTCGGAATAATTCCATTTCAAAACCAGATGACTCAGCTGAGGTTAGTATTTTTATTATTATTGTTATGCAAACATCTTATGAAAAATTATAAAGGCAATATCAATTTTGCAAAGTACACTAAGAAAAATAAGTATATTTAAAAATCACAGTCTTGCCTATATTTTTCTAATAAATGAACAAGCAATGATTTATTACCTAATATCATGCTGGGTATTAAAAGTGAAAAGCTGTCTAAGAAACCGAACATGTTAGGAAAAGGAGAACATGAACTTATGAAGAGAGTTACAATTTAAAGTAACACAGATAATCCCAAGTTTTCTGAACATTTCCACCATAAAGCAATGTATATGTTAAGCTTTATGTAAGTTGTAATTGTTTTAATTTAATTGCATAATTACATGGCTTAGTTTTAAGTTTGTCAAGGAGAGCATATAGTTGCTCAATTGTACTCACATTTCTACTATATGCACTGAAATGTCTCATAAGTGACTGTTACATACACATTTGCAAATCATGGGCACTTTAGATGTAGCATGAGAAAAAATTTCCCATAAAATTAAGTCTATGTAATAATAATAGTAATAGTAATAATAATATCTATATTTCATTGAAAACTTATCATCATATAGCACAACACTAAACCTTTTACCTACCAATAATGTAGGAACAACTAATATTACTATTTTACCATTGAAGAAATACATTTCATTGAGGAAAATTACTTCTAAATTACATGGTTAATAAATGACAAAGGCAGAACTCAACATCTGTTGAGTTCTCAACATCTCAAACATCAAGTTTGTCATCCTGTTATACTATCTCACAAACTATAAGTTAATTGCAATAACTGATTAATGAAAGGTATAACAACTAATAAAATGGTAGAAAGGAAGGATAAAGGATATATATTGAAAAAACTAAAAATACATGTTTATCATTGAACCTGATTCAGCAACTTCACATGTGATACATTTTAGATCAGTAGGTTTTGGAGCTTACATATTTCTTAGTTATTCATTCTCATTATTGTATGCATACTTTTTGGTTTTTTGTAAGGAATTTTTCCATTTATCATATTTAATTTCTCAAAATACTTTTCAGATTCCTATGTGTATATATCTATAATATTTTTACATGCTTTAAAAATATTTTTTAATATTTTATTTCTTTCTGAGAGAGAGAGAGAGAGAGACAACGTGAGCAGGGGAGGGTCAAAGAGAGAGGGAGACACAGAATCCAAAACAGGCTCCAGGCTCTGGGCTGGCTGTCAGCACAGAGCCTGATGCGGCTTGAACCCACAAACCAGGAGATCATGACCTGGGCTGAAGTCGGACACTCAACTGACTAAGCCACCCAGGTGCCCCTATTTTTAAATATTTTTATTTTAGGAATGGAAATTCTAAACAAAAGAAATGAAAATAGAATGGCATCTATTATTACTTTGTAAATATATCCATTAGTATACATACATGCATGTGTGTATAATATATCCCCTTTTATGCATATGTATATTATATATATCCCCATTTACCCATCTGTATATTTATATACACAGGCTTATGTGAGAAACCCTATATTTGATTTCCAATGATAATCTTATATAAACTTAACTTGCCATAATCACACATAGATGTATCCTACTATTACTTACTTTATAATTCTAGAGTTAACCTGCAAAAGCAGTTCAGAGTCATTCAGTTTCATTGATTAGGAATGGTGGCTTAGTAATTCATGAAAGAATTTAGTGAACCTGAAAAAAGATGTTTTTCAGCAACTCAGCATTCATTCATTTAACAAGTATTCACTGAGTACCTAGTCTATGACAGGGTTTCCAGCAGGCACTCAGAAGTTACTGCTGCAGTAACCGATGAAGATCCCTAATTCATGGAGCCCAAAGTCTAGAGAGAGAGAGACCTTAGAAAAGCAACAACTGTAAATAAATACCTAATAAAGTTGTGATGCAGGCTATGAAAGAGAACACTACAGAAAAGTGTGCAAGTTTAAAATATGCTGAGGTAGTTTCTTTGAAACTTCTGTAAAGAATGATAGAAAAAACTAAAATTACAAATATTTATGATACTTTTTGGAAGTTTAGGCAATGGTAATTTAACACTGGTGGTTATAAAACAATATACTTTCTTACTTTATTTTAGTTTGTAATTTTATAAAGAAGGTAGAGTTTAAGTAGGGAGAAGAGAGAAGAAAAGGGCTAACTTTAAAAATTTAAAGGGTTTCCAAGTTACATTTTATTCAGGGCTTTTGAATTAAGCAAAAACTCTTTGCCTTTATAACCTTGAAGGTAGAAATTAATAAAATTCAATAAGGACTTATATTGTCTGTCCATTCATATTTATCATAGACAATTTGGGGTAAGATATGAAAAAAAACCATAATATTGATTAATAATGATGTTAATTTTGTGGTTAAACCTTCATATTAAAATATTCACATTCACTAAAGAGAGGTTTCTACTGATTTCTTTATATTCAAGAAATATCTGGCTGTCCATCCACTGAAAATGGTGGGCAATGCCAGACTAGATGACCTTAAAAGGTCTTTCTTGCCAATTTGGGATATTAAGGATATATAATCCAAGTATGTCCTTCAAGAAAAAAATGACTCCAAAGTTCTACATGAGAAGTTTCATTTATTCAAAAAATATTGTCAGTTATGTTCCTGGAAGTATTCTAGACATTCAGAATAAATAAAAAATACAAACTCTCCAGTGTCATGGAGCACACGTCATAGTGCGAGATGCAGGCAATAATCAATCAAACAAACAAATATATCATCAGGTAACATTAACTGCTTAGAACAACAAATTACATGTTAATTACATAAAGATTTTTGTACTATTGGCTGGACCAAGTTCATATTTACTATTGCTTGACAGCGTGGAAAATATGTATTGGATGCTTACCTGAAAGATAAAAAATATATTGCACTTTCTCAGTGGATTAACTTAACTCCAAAACTTTTTTTTAAAAATGACCATTTCAATTTCTATAAGGATCAAGAGGATATTTTAATGCCCATTATAACTTTTCTAAAGCTTCCAACAAAGTATCTCCCATCTCTGTAGACTTGATCACTCATTATGCCTGCCATTTAATTCTATTTTTTTGCATCTCAAAATGGGTAAAACTAAAGTGGCTCTACTGTAAAGCTATTTAAAGAATAGATATAATTATTTAAAAAAATTTTAGATGTGAAGCTCAGGTCCTTTGACATCACAAATTTGATTTTCTGAGTTTGTAACACATGTAACCAGGCTTAGACAACTTTGAAAATATGTATTATGTCCAGATTGAAATTTTAGAAACTGCTGTATCAGATGCATATGAAGTCCAAAAATGTGGAATCTGCTCTCTAATAATGTTTTCAAATCAATTATTTCTATTGCTTTATTATTCTATCTTTTATAAACAATTCTAACTAGGTATATGAAGGGGAACCCATAAATGAAAATGGAGAACAGAATAAGACTTCACATAATGGAGGAGGTTTAGGGAAAAGAATGAGAGCTATTTCCTGGACAATGAAGAAAAAAGTGGGTAAAAAATACATCAAAGCCCTTTCTGAGGAAAAGGTAAGCATCCTCTGTTAATCATTTGTATTTTTCTATTAAATATTTCTTAAATGATCAACAGATTCTTCTTCCAGACATAGAATTACTTGGTGTTTTAAGGAGAACTTGAAACATCTGTTTTCTCTCTCAATAATTTTGCCCAGAAGTTGGATGGAAAAAAACCCCAAAATTATTACTCCTATGTTGATAAAGGAAACAGAAGCTCAGAAAGATCACACATATAGTAGATGAAAAACAGTTTATCATATGTTGTAACAAACATCAGTACTTCATTTCTTCTTATTGCCAACTAAGATTCCATTTTATAGATAAATTACATTTTTTTTTCCTTTCATTAGTTGATAGGCATTGTTTCTACTCTCTGGCTATTGTAAATAATGCTGCTATAAATATTTGTGTGTGAGTTTTTGTGTGGAAAGAATGAAATATTCTTTCATCCCACTTGAGAATATGGTAACTATCTGATATTTTGAGAAATTAGCAACCTGCCTCCCAAAGCAGTTGATCATTTTACACTCCCACTAGCAATGTGTGAATGTTCCAATATCTGCACATGCTTGCCAACACTTGTTTTTGTCTTTTTGTTACTAGCCATCCTAACAGGCATGAAGTGGAATCTCAATGTGGCTTTGATTTGTACTTCCCTGATAACTAATGATGGGAATCTTTCATGTATGAGCCATTTGTATATCTTCTTTAAAGAAATGTTTATTCAAATATTTTTCCCATTTTATAATAGGGTTTTTTAAGTTTATTTATCTATTTTTGAGAGAGAGTGAGAGAGAGAGAGCAAGGAAGGGGCAAAGAGAGAGGGAGAGAGAGAATCCCAAGCAGGCTCTGTGCTGTCAATGCAGAGCCAGACTTGGGTCTTGATCTCAGGAACCATGAGATTGTGACCTGAGCCAAAATCAAGAGTTAGATGCTTAACCAACTGGGCAACCCAGGGACCTTGGGATATTTGTTTATTTATTTTTTACTGTTGACTGTTAAGCTTTTTAAAATATGTTCTGGATACTGGTAACTTATCAGATATATGATTTGCAATATGATATATTTTCTCCCATTCTGTGGATTGTATTTTCATTTTTTTTTTATGGTAACATTTGTAGCCCAAATGTTTATAATTTGATGTAGCCCAGTTGATCTTTTTTTTTATTTGAACTTTCAGTATTGTATTAAAAAAATCCATCGCTTAACCTAAGATTATAAAGATTTACTCCTGTGTTTTCTTTTAAGAGTTTTAAATTTAGTTTCTTCTAAAAGTTTGTCATTCTTAAATTTTGGTGTATGGTCTACTAATTTTTCTGTGGAGTATAATAGGAGTCCAACTTCATTCTTTTGAATGTGGATATCCAGTTGTCCCAACACTAATTTGGTAAAAAGACAATTATTTTCCTATTGTATTTTCTTGGTACCCTAGTTTAAAATCAATTGATAATAAATACATGGCCCTAATTATGGGTCATAACATAAGGGTTTATTTCTGACTCTCAATTCTATTACATTGATCTGTATGTCTTATGTCCAATCTTGTTTCAATCCCTTTCAACAGGACTTCTGTCCCTAGTACTCCAGTAAAACAGTAGCCACAATCAGTGTTGACCTCTGTGTGGCCAAATTCATTGGCCGCTTTCTTTCTTTCTACATTACTTTTCAACTCTATTTGACACAAGTGATGATTTCAATATATATGAAACAGTATCTTTTCTTGATTTCTCTGAGCATTCTTCTGGTTTTCTTTCTTTCTCAAAGTTTCTTTTCTTGGCTTTGCTTTTTTTCCTGTCTCTGTAAATATTGAGTCTTCCTGAGGCTTGTTCCTAGATGCTCCTCAATGTACTTTCTCCTCCTAACTGATCACATCCAATTTCATAACTTTACTTTTTGTAATTATATCTTTAGCAATGACATCTTATCTGTTGTGTTTAAGGAACAATTGTGTATTTGATATCATCACTTAAATGTACAATAGATGAAACCAAGACATCAAAAACTGAATTATTAATTCTTTATGTTCTACCAAACAAAAAAGGATTTCTTACCCAATCTTCCCAGTAGTAACAGACAACACTGTCATAACTCTAGATGCAAGGGAGGAATGAAAAGGAAAGGAAGGGAAAGGAATGGGAGGGGAGGAGAGGGGAGGGAGGAGAGGGGAAGGGAAGGAGGAAAGAAAGAAGCCTAAGAATCATTCAAAACTCCTCTCTCTCATTTTTCACACCTTTTAATTAGCATATCTTCTTTGTTCAAACTCCAAAGCAATATCTAAATCCCCTAATTTCTCCATGTAAACTATTCCTGCTTTAGACAAACAGATAAACAAAAACAGCATTAACAACAGCTTCTCTTGCCTAGACTACCATTGTCTTTCTTCCATTCTTTCCTCCATAAAAACCATTTTCCAATGAAAGCTAGAAAGATCTCTGAAAAGTGGAATTGAGAACACATAACTTCCCTTGGTTAAAATTTTTACAATGTCTTCACAATGTGTTCGTTTACTATGGTATGTTCATTCTAGTGCTCTGAGAAGCAGAGACTAAGAAAGGGAAAAACACACCAAAGATTATTGGAAAAAAATGTATTTGAAGGATAATGTAGAGAAAGAATAAATGGGTCGGGAAAGCCTTCAGACTACAGTACAAGTTTGACACCTGTGAAAGGGGAGGAAGAAAGCTTTGGCCAGATTGGTAGATAGTTCTTAAACCAAAGTCTTTCACTAGAGAAGCCCTATATCCCCCCAGATAGACTCGTGTTTCGGTCATTGGCAGTGATCATGGCTTTCAGGCAGACACGGTGGCAGATTCAGTAGCTGGGGCTGTCAAAAGGGTCCCGCAGCATAAGATCTGAGTGGCACATTTCCAAGACCACCACATATGGTCTATAAAGCTCTTCCTCATCTGGTTACAGTCTACCTCTCTGAGCTTATCTCCTAAAACTGCCCCTGCTTTCCCTCAGCTCCAGCTACATTGGCTTTGTCTTCCTGTGCAGAACCTAAATTAATTCTGAGTTTAGTTACTTTGTTCTTTCTGTTCCTTTTGCCTAGAAAACTGCCTCCAAATCTTCATGACATTCAGGTCAGGAATTCAGAATATATATCACCTTATAGGTGAGGTCTTTGGAGACTACTCAATCTAAATCAGCCAACCTTCCCCTAACCTTAATCCTAGTATCTAATCCTTTCATATCACTCAGTTTTCCTTCATAGCACCTATTCTTTGAAATTTTCTCTCCCATTTTGTTTGAATACATGTCCCCAAACACAACACACACACACACACACACACACACACACACACACACACACACAAACAGTGCATCACACTAAAATGTAACTTATTAGAGCAGGAATCCTGTTATCTTGTATGCTATGGTATCCCTAGTTCTCAAAACAGTGTCAGGTATTTGCAAGGTATCCTATAAACATGTGGTGAATGACTGAACAAGTCAATAAAAGAATGGAAAAAAGCAGAGAGTCCAACTGAATATATATCATATATGTATTCTGAAACTTTATCAATGTTTAGAAATGCTCATAAATGAGGAATATTGAATTACATTTTGATGAATATTAAGAAATTTATAGGTTTTGTCCAAACAATCTAAGTATGGAAGACATCTGAGATGTTTTCAAGCAGATGTAATTTGTTTTGAAATTGTCTGTCTTTCCTAATTTTATGCAGGATTTGCTTTTCACTTGACTAGGTGTGCAAGCATGGTATGAGATTTGTAAAGCTTCTTAGATAAGCTTTGCTTTAGAATTCAAAATGTGCATGTTTTATTCATATCTAGTGATCTAGTAGGGTGCAAATAACCGACATGAAACAACTATGCAGAATTTAAACTTGTAATATCAGATCTCAAAGGATTAGTAATGGTGGTAAATAGATGATAAGAAGAACATGAAGAAATAAAAATGCTTTCACGGATAAAGCATAGATGTTAATAAATCTAACATTACTGATTAAATAGTCTTGATATGATATCCATCCTAATTTACAAAATGAACTATTATAATTTCAGTTGAATCCCATAATGTGGAATGTTTCATCTAAAGAATTTTTCCAAGTATAATATGTTTTGCCAGAAATTGAGCTAAAGATTAATGACTCTCATATTTTATGCTGATGTATTCCTAAGTATTTTATTGCTAAAATATGTCTTGTTTGTTAAATCCATGCACACAGTGAATATCTCCATGGAAATCAGTTCTTTGCTCTTAACCTCTGATATGTTTTTCTGAAGGATGAGGAAGATGGAGAGGATACCCTCCCTTACCGGAACAGTGACCCAATGATTGGATGTCACACAGAGAAGATCTCCCTCAAAGCCAGTGACTCCATGGATAGTCTCTACAGTGGGCGGAGTTCATCAAGTAAGGCTATAGAATAAGGAACAACAGGGAGGTCTGAGTTAAGTTCATTAAAAACAGCACACTTTAACTATAGAGGACAAACTGATGGTTACCAGAGGGAAGGTGGGTGAGGAAATGGATGGCGTAGGTGATGGGGATTAAAGAGTACATTTATCATGATGAATTCTGCATCATGTACTGACACGTTGAATCACTATGTTGTACACCTCAAACTGATATAACACTGTCTGTTAATAATACTGGAATTAAATTAAAAAAAAAACAGTGCAAAAGAAACAAATTGCAAATGAAAAACAACAATAATAGATTTCGGGCTCATCAAATTAGCAACAGGTTTCCAGCTACTTTATAAGAGAAGTAGTGAAAATGTAGGGTGGTTGAATCCATAGAATTGCTACTGTTTAAAATTATAAACAATATATTAGATAGAACTATGATTTATTTTGAAACTTTTAACTAAGGCAGGGCTCTTAGGGGTATGTCTCAAAAAGATCATGTTGGGTAACTAACTCCAGATCCCTAAGATAAAAAATGTATGCTTGGGAGAACTAGGATTAACTTGAGTCAAAATTATTAAAATGACTTGAAGAATTCAGGAAAATTAAAATCCTGTTTTCTGTCTCTTCTTCCCTCCCTCTCTTTTTCCATCTTTTCCTTTTCTTTATTCCTCCTTTTATTCTCCTTCCTTTCTTCCTTCCTCTTTCTTCTTATCTTCCTCCTCCTCCCTCTTCCCTCTTTTCTTTCTCTCCCTTCCATCTTTTCCTTCCTTCCTTCCTTCCTTCCTTCTTTCCTTCCTTCCTTCCTTCCTTCCTTCCTTCCTTCCTTCCTTCCTTCCTTCCTTCCTTCTTTCCTTCCTTCCTTCCTTCTTTCCTTCCTTCCTTCCTTCCTTCCTTCCTTCCTTCCTTCCTTCCTTCTTTCCTTCCTTCCTTCCTTCCTTCCTTCCTTCCTTTCTTTCTTTCTTCTCTTTCCTTCTTTTCCTTCCTTCCTTCTTTTCTTCCTTCCTGTCTTCTTTCCTTCTTTTTGTTTCTTTTCATTTCATTTCCTTTTTCTTCTCTTTCTTTTCTCTTCTCATTTCTTTTTCTTTTCTTTCTTTTCCTCTCCTGTCCTCTCTCACTTTTTTCCTTCCTTTTTACCTGAAGTATTCTGAAAAGAGCAGAACATATACATCAATTCTGACATTTACTTTTTAGGTTTCCATCCAGCATTAGTGAGTAAAGAGTGAAATACTATGTAAATACTAAATAAAGGGAATACTGACAAATAGGTGACAGAAATGAATCAGCATGTGTTTCTAAGAAGAAAATAATTCAGGTTTCAGTCACATATCCTATTACAATATTTGGATGAAACTACTGATAACTGCAGGGTGCCTTATAATTTTTTATATGTATACTGTTATGCATCCTTCTAATCTTTTCAAGGCTTTAAATGTTGTTGTTGTTTTGCAAGGTTTATTTTCCATTTCCTTTGAAGTCACTGCTTCTGTTATTTGAAGACAGGTCACAAAGACTAGAAGTTTCAAACATCCTGAATTATATTCCTATTTTCCTATTGGCTGTAGAACAGTTATTTTGTAGGGGGGGGAAAGCTAATGCAGAAACATTTGAAAGATATATTTTTGCATGTGTGAAACTCAGATTTCATTAGTATTCATTTCTACTGGAAGTTTTAAAATTCTAAACTGTAATACTGAATGTGGGTAGAAATTTACTAACTAGAGCATATCATTAAAAGCCAAGGCCTGAGTGGCTATGGAAGGGAGGGTGTGAGGAAATGGTGGCCCACTTAGCTGTTGTCATCTACAATTTAATTTCTGTAATTATATGCAGCTCACCTTTCTTTTACACCAGTTCATATACAATATGGAGCATCTCTAAGGTTCCTTACCTTATTTCCATAATTATTTGAATAAATAGAGAAACCATGGCTGTTTCACCACTGAACAGAGCACTGAAAGGCCAAACTGGAAGAGAAAGTGAGGTGACAACAGACAGTGGTGGAGAAACAGAACTACTTTGATGGGGAACCATTCTTGCCCTCATTTTGCATGCAGTAAAAATGGAGTCTGTTTTCTCTTTTTCCCCTGAGCTTCAAACTCAGAAGGGAAATAGATCAGAGAACAAAGATTTGGAGTAGATTTCAAAGCCCAGTTTAGAAACTTCAGAACCATTTGGAGTACAGACATTGGAACACACATCCTCCTTGCTTCACACTCAAACAACAAGCAAAGGCACTATCTCTTATGCATAAAGATGTTGTTTCAAAATGACTTTTGGTACATAATCTGAAGTTTGGGAGAGTATTCCAGCTACATTGTGTTAAGCATAGGGAACCTTATAGTCTTATTCTTTGATCACTTGTGATCAGTAGCATACAAAGATCAAACTGTTGCTATAGCTTTTTGTCTTTGTTTACAGGTGAAAATTGTCTGGCCTGTACAGGGAGTTAAGTCTATACTGTCTGCCTCTTTAGCAAGTGTTCAATGCTCAAAACACCATGCTACTGGATCAGATAATAAAGAATGATGTGAAAGGGTGTTTTTAGTTAGTGTTTGAAGAAAGAAGAGTCAGATGGGCTGGAAAAAAGTTCAGATATGGCTTGATGGACAGAAGTCATGAATGGAGAGTGGGAGACAGAAAAAAATAGGGCTCCATCAGTTAGCACCCCCTCAAAACGTTGGCATCCAATGCTTCAGTATTGTCCTTGCTTAGCTGTATCCAGATGATGGTTCAGAATTGTATGAACCTTCAGGGAGTACTGCTAACCCCTGCTTTGTTCTCATCAGGTGGAGTAACAAGCTGTTCAGATGGTACAAGTAACCGGGATAGCTTTCGACTTGATGATGATGGCCCCTACTCGGGACCATTCTGTGGCCGTGCCAGAGTACATACTGATTTTACACCAAGCCCCTACGACACAGACTCCCTCAAAATCAAGGTGTGTGTGTGCATCACATCGGTATTCTGTATGGTCTGTCTAGTGCTGGTGTATGATCTGTGTTGGGAAGTGCACAGTGGGAAATGGGTGCATGTATGGGGGGTGGTTAAGTGTGCTCTTCACAACGGTAGAACTGAGCACTGGTTTAATGTAGCAAGAATTTGAATGAAACATGGTCTCTTGAGGCCATAGCATAAGTTGGTGTTATATAGATACTGCAGAACCACACCTAGCAGAGGAGAAGAAATTGTCTACATTTTTCTGAAAACCAAAGCCTCACAGGTTACTGGAGGTGTCCAGCCCTGACTGATACTTGCTGGAGTAAAAGGAGTGAGAGAGAAAAGATGGAGATATTTGGCAAGACCCCTGCAGAGCAACTCCCTTGGGAAGCAGCCTTGGCTGGGCAGCTTCAGCACTTAAGTTGGTTGCTATGAATAACCAGATATCTTTCTCCCAATGATATTCCCTCTTGAATTACCTCTTCCTACTCTTATTATCTGTATTTTCCATTGGTGTGTAATAAATTTCTACAAATTCAGAGGCTTTTTAAACACCATGAATGTATTATTACCTCACAGTTCAATGGGCCATACATTTGGTCACAGCTCAACTGGGTTTCCTGCTGAAGGTCTGACTAGGTTGAAATCAAGGTGTCAGCTGGGGCTATGCTCTCATCTTGGGCATAGGGTCCTCCTCCAATCTCACTGGCTATTGGGAGAATTCAGAGGCTCCTACTTTCTTGCTGGATATTGTCTGGGAGCCATTCTCACCCCCTGGAGGCTTCCAGCCATGGTTCTCTTTACAACATGGCTGTTTGCTCCTTCAAAGCCTTCAGGAGAAAAGCTCACTCATCTTTCAAACCTCTTTATTTTTAAGGACTCCTACCTGATAAAGTCAGAAATATCCTGATGAGCTCACTCTTAATTACAAAATTAACTAATTTGAGGGATTAATTATATCTGCATAGTCCCTTGTGTCATATAATACAATATAATCATGGGTATGAAAGCCATTATTTTCATAGTCTTGCTCACACTAAAGGGAGATGCTGTTGCAATAGTACAAATAGAAGGTTTAGTGCCAAGGCATTTTACATATGTCAGATTATTCCTTTGAGCAATGCAAATTGATATAGCTAAAAGGACAGAAATTATGAATTTTCTATACTACCAACACCAAGTTAGTGTTAACCAGTAATGATGATAAGTTATGAAGTATTGATGTTATTATTTAATATTTAAGACACTCAACTCTTCTCTTCTATGATAACAAATCAGAGTTAGCTCAGCCAGAGAATGAAGTAAACATTATTCTCCATAGTTAGCTCCTTAGTCATTTACATGAAATGATTTGAAGTCTAAGTTCAAATTTGGGGAAAGAATGCTTATAGCCTAGTAATCATACTTGGGGAAGGGCTGTAAAAGGGAATAAATTGAACCCATTTTGACTCAGGAAAGCTTTTCACCTTCCCTACAAATCTATGCCAGTGCACCACTGCTTGTGCTGCCTAAGGTGATATTTGTAGAGTTCTCATAAGACACAATACAAATCCCACTGTTACCACTGGGAATTGAATGCTATTGTTTATATCAACGGTCTTATCCACAATGAATTAGGTCTTTGCTTGGTGACCTATGGGCTTTTCTGGAATGTATACTTTTTATGGGTTTAAAGGATAATAGGAAGGATGTATCAGAGAGCTCCCATGCTTAGCAACTTCCCTTAGAGCTTCTGAGGGTTTTCTAGGTCTGCTTAGCTGATCCTATCAAGCCCAGGATTTGATCCCCCCTAGTTACAGGCAGGAAGAACTAGATGAACAGCAGATAGGGTCAGACAAGCAGACGATCACAAATCAGAAAGATCAGATCTTTTGATCACATTGAATCCTACTATTAAAAATACAATCTGTGTTTTAGATGGAAGAATACACATTCATAGAACAGCAGTAAAAAGTATTTTTAGTAGCAAACTTAATGTTTTGTTTGTTTGAGAGTAGACCCCTAAAATGGCAAACATCAAATCTATAATGTCCTCTCTGGGGTAGAAACTTGTAAGTCTTAAGGGATTAACTATGAGTTTTAAATGCCAGCACTGTATTTGCATAGAAATCAATTTTCTTTACAAAGAAAATTGTACCCCTATGTGTTCTCTACTCTT
This sequence comes from Hyaena hyaena, assembly GCF_003009895.1. Classification (NCBI taxonomy): domain Eukaryota; kingdom Metazoa; phylum Chordata; class Mammalia; order Carnivora; family Hyaenidae; genus Hyaena; species Hyaena hyaena. Next base: position 393,179 of record NW_024080906.1, on the reverse strand, counting down.
GCCAATAACTGGCCAATTAGAGTCTCAGATGTGAATAAAGAAAAAAACTAATTGGTTTGTCCATCCTAGTGTGCTTCAGTCATATGTCAATCCAACTTTGCTGTGGAGCTTAATCTAAGTATTATCTTCTTTACAATAATTAAGTAGCATAATTTATCCATAGTGCATACATACTTTTCTTGCATATTTGGTATATATAAAATTCTTAATAGTTTCCTTATTTTAGATGAATGCAACACTTTAGATGATTTTATACTGTAGATAAAATTTTCAGATGAACTAGAAGCATGGACAGAGATACAGACTTCATTTTCTTTCCCTTCCTTATTTGGGAGCTCCTCCAGGAATCATGGCTTGAGCTTTGCTATATATCTATTGCGTTGACAAGAGGAATGAAAAAAGCAACATTTTTGAGTTCAGACAACTTAGATTTGAGTTCTGGTTCTACCATTTGAATTCAGACAACTGCCAAGATTTTTTAAATTTAATTTGACATTTGCATTTCTTTTCTCTAATATTTAGAGTAATAATGAAATCTTGTATATGCACCTATGAAGTGTGTCATGGGCATAAAATGACTCAGTATATGGAAAAGTATTTGTAAATTCCACTGTGCTCTACAATTTTAAGTTCATAAATTGATATACCGAAAACATATCATCAAAAGTATGTAAGAGTTTTTTTCAAGCTGGTTGGAGTTTTCTTCATTATTACTAGCAACTAGTTCTCTTGAACATTTAAAAAAAATTCTCTCTTAGATTTATTTCTGTTATCAGTAACCCCCCTTAGCATATTCCCTCATTTTTCTAATTTTCTATGACTCTATTCTTTCTACCAATTGTTACAGCACCAGAGTTCTCTGGAAACTGATTGGTATATTTCTTTGTCTTTAGAAAGGAGACATCATAGACATTATCTGCAAAACACCAATGGGGATGTGGACAGGAATGCTGAACAATAAGGTGGGAAACTTCAAATTTATTTATGTGGATGTCATCTCAGAAGAGGAAGCAGCCCCCAAGAAAATAAAGGCACACCGAAGGAGTGGAAAGGAAAAACCCAAGACTCTGCAGGAGTTCTTACAGAGGATTCACCTTCAGGTACACGAACATGTGGCCTGTTTGATTCTGGTGGCATCTGGGTAGAATAAATGAGAAGAATGGATCAGTGTTTGTACAGTTAAAAAATATATGACTTACAGCAAAAGAAAATCTGTTTTCCAAGAAGAGTTTTTATTTCTCCTTTATTACTTTTATTATGCAAGGACAAGTGTTAATATAATATCCCTTGGACTAAACTCTAATGGTACTTAGCAGTGACAGTAGAGATTAATGTTGAGAAAGTGCAGTGAAAAATGAAAATACCTTGGAGAATAAAAGGCCCAGAGAAAACATGTAAATGAGAATGATAGAGTATGAAGAGTAAAGGTAAAAATTCAGAGGATTGAAAGGAAAAATGAAAAGAAAATTGCATTTTGTATAGGGCAGAGATAAAAAGCAAGTCAAGAGAAGATAACTAAATATAATTGTTTCAAAAGCAATTTGTTAGGAAATAGTGATCATTAGGCCCCCATGATGATTGTGTTAAGGAAACTGTGTTTATATTTATAATCCAATTACTTTCTTGTTATATTAGCAAAATTTTTATGAAATATCTACCTTGTTCAATGGTGTGTACATACAATTTACCTAGCCTCACTCAATTTACTGTTTTGCAATCCATTTCTAAAATTAATGCAGCAGTACTTTGATAATTTTCAAGATTCATCAAGGCAATAGCCAATTAAACTTTCCTTAATTGTTTCTCTTTAGTTATCTAGTTATACTCCTGTCTGTAGACACACCTTGGCCTTCCTATATTACAATGGGTGCCCCCCAAATGGGGCAATGTTTAGATGAAGTACAAGTTCAAACCTTGCTTCTTCTTTTTGTTTGCATTGTGACCTATCAGAAAACCCAGATATGAGGAAGTGAAATAACTTACTCAAGAACCCACAATCAGACATAAGTCAGAATGGGAATTTTGGTTTCTCTGTTCTAATTTAGTACTCCTTTTAGAAGACATTATTTTTAAAAGAAGTTGTACATTTTCTTTCTTTCTCTTTCTTTTGTAAAAAGGGGCTGGTAGTTCTTCCCAATTACTTAAAACTTTTATACCTCCTCTTATTCAGTTTTAGTAACCAAAATAAGGATATTGAAATTGTGATCAAGTAAAATGGAAGGAAATTTTGAAGAAGTTGTAAAGCAACTTCACTTTGCATTTTTATTCTGTTAGAGAGAACAGAGGTTACATAAATAACATACAGACTCAGAAATCAGAAGCCTATGAATTTTAAACTAATATATATTGATGCAAATGACAGACAAAAATACACATGCTGAGAAAAGGAAACAATACTTTTCCCAACCACAATGCTTTTATGCTTAATAAGAGCTTTTAATTAAATAGAAAGTCTGGAATTCCCTCGGTTTATATAATGACTTTCACCAAATGCTAGGTCTATTTTTTTATAAAATAACTGTGGCTGTTTCAAATTCATTTTTCAAACTACCCCAAGAACTTAGCGAGGGCAAATATTTTTGTAGCCAAGCAAACAAGAAGAGATGGAGATTCAGAAATATTACTATAATTACTCTTCCAGAGGCATTTTATTGATAGACATAAGGACACACTAGCTTTGTCAATTGAGCTTCTGAGAAGTGAAAAAGTGCCAAATGGGATGAATGATCCAGCTATTTAATTGATCCATGATTTAGCACTGCACAGCTTAAGGTAATTATTTCTTCTTTACATTTGTCCTTCCAGAAGGTGAGAATTATACAACATACTCTTTTAAATGTCCTAGAGTTCATATGTGGAAAACTAGTACAAGTTAAATAAAGTTACACAGAAGTTCTATTGGTGTCTTTGGTTTCTATGTGCATTTCTACACTTCCTTTAAATCTAAAGAGAACTAAAAATAAAACGTATGAATCTGGCTAGTTTATAGTATACATATTTTTTTCTTCCTCATAGGAATACACCTCAACACTGTTACTCAATGGATATGAGACCCTAGAAGATTTAAAGGATATACAAGAGAGTCACCTCATTGAATTAAACATTAAAAACCCAGAAGACAGGATGAGGTTACTATCAGCTGCTGAAAACCTCCTTGATGAAGAAAGTAAGTGAACACACCTACTTTTCTCCTTTGCTGAAAATCACAGTTCAATGTAAAGAGTAGAATTATTAAAAACAAAGCCCCAGTTTTATTTACTGAGAATCATACAAAGCATTGTTTCCCATAAAATAAGTATTTTCTTATCTGTTTGGAAACAACTCTGGTCAAGTCTATAATTAGGAAGAGAACTGACTTTTTTTTTCCTTTACTGGACTCATAAAATGAAAAAGACGTTTCTGTGGACCTCATTTAGATTCTGCAGAGCTATTAATTTACACGCAAGTGGATGTCTGCATTCCCAGAGACTGAGGGAGTTCGAGACAAATATTTAGTGACAGCATGAGCCATTAGTGAGAAATGTCATATGCAACTTCTGCAGAACAGCACAGAACAAGGCTCTAAGCTAATGAGCTTTCGCGCCACACAGGAAAATTCATTTCATTACCATATAGTCACATCTTGTATGTGTTTATAGTATTCCTTCAAAATGTTATAATAGCTTGCAAAAATATTCAGCACTCACTTTTATTATCTGAGATGGTTCTCTGTATTTGTAAAGTATAAACTGAAGATGGAGTAATTCATGCACATTCGCTTACCGACTGGGTTTGTAAAGATAGAATAGCTTTTGTTTTTACAGTTGCCCAATCTGAACACTCGTCTTACTAAATCTGCTCAGCCTTCTGAAACCCTGAGTTCAAATGTGCCAAACTCCGCAAGGAGTTATTTTGTTTGGAAGAAAAGAGGGAAGTATTGACTTTTTAAGATGAAGAACTTAGACCATCCAATTCAACTTTTCTCTTTCAAAAATAATATTAATCATGATCATTAACTACTTATTTTGAATATATAGTCTGAGTAAAACTTTGATCCAAGATCTTTACATTTATTATCTTCTTTCATGCACTTCACAGCTTTGTGAGTTAGATCTTACTATCCCTGTATTTATAGTGAGAAACTGAAAAGATGAGTAACTTGTCCAAGCTCACACACATAGTGAATTGGAGAGCTAGGACCAGTGTTTGTGATACTACGATACTTTTTACAAATAACAGCCCAGATGGCGAGCAAGGAGGAAAGTTGTATTTAGGACCCAGGTCTCCTGTCTCTCAGTACGGTTTCCTATATTCTAGATCTCATCTGCTCCAAAATGGCATAGTTGCACAGTACATGTTTATACACTGGCCTTTTATCTAGTAGGAATAAATTAACTCTTTGGGAAATTGTATTTCACTTTATTCTTACTTGCCATCTTGAATTTACATTGAGCTTTATTCTTTTCAAAGAGCTTTCATATATAAGACTAATTTGGCACCTGCAGAATTTATTTCCTCTTAGGCCTAGTTGTTTACATGCATTCTTTGAAGTTGTGGAGACTAGGAGAGGGAGATGGGGTCACAGAGGCAGAAAGGTCAATGTTAAGAAAGTAGCCAATTTACTCAATAGTACAAGACAAAACAAAACTGATCAGTGTCAACTGATGTAGCAGTATCTTTCAGGTAAATGAGGCAATTTCTTTCACATCCTGTCATTTCAAAACAAGGCTCCTCACTAAACAATGTCAGGCTAAGAAATAGATTCTTTAGATTTCTCGTAATAGAGAATGTTCAGTATCATTGTCAATAACCTCCAAAATAATTTGATGTTGAAGTAGAGCGAGGAAGAAGAATATTTTTGAGCTCTTTTAAACACATTACTTTTCTTCTATACTATCCACATAGGTATTTTGTCCATCTTACAGATGAGAAAATATTTCAGAGCTGAGTTGCAAAGAGGCCAAACAGCTAGATAAGTAACAGAGCTGGAATTTTAATCAAAGGTGGCCTGCTATAAAAACCCAAGTTCTGCGGCGCCTGGGTGGCTCACTCGGTTAAGCATCCGACTTTGGCTCAGGTCATGATTTCACGGTTCGTGGGTTCAAGTCCCGCATCAGGCTCTGTGATGACAGCTAGCTCTGACCCTGGAGCCCATTTCAGATTCCGTGTCTCCCTCTCTCTCTGACCCTCTTCTGCTCACACCGTCTCTCTCTCTCTCAGAAATAAATAAAAAACATTAAAAATTTTTTTAAAAAAATCCAAGTTCTTTCTTCCACTCATGCAAACTGGTAAATATAAAAAGAACAATGAATATTTGAAAATTGAAGTTTTCTACTACGCCAGTTTTCTCAAGGGCTTCAGTTAAGTGTTCCATCTCAGAAGTTAATATTTCAGTGAGAAGAGAAACCTTGCAACAACACCACTGCCTTGAAGGTGGACGGCTACTATGGCTGCATTGCTACAGTACTAGTGAATAGATGAGGCTTAGAGAACCTGGGTGAGAAGGACTTTTAGCCATAAAACAGTGGTCATTCTGGACCCACGGAGGGAAGATTGGTCCAGTGCCAAAGGCTTGGGCCATGGAAGGTGTCTACTTAATTTATTCATCCACCACCCCTCTTCCCCACCTACTTTCTATGCTAATAAAAGAATAATAATATGTAAGTGACATCGTATTAGAACAAGGTGTAATTTGAAAAACCATCTGACTCAAATACTTCCTTTGCAAGATAGGGAAACTAAAACTAGATTAGCTAAATGGCCTTCTTAAGGTCACATATCTAGAACCCAGCCTCCTAAATCTAATAGAAACACATTCTACTCTGCCCTAATCTCTGAAAATGAAACACAGTATCTCCAAAGCATGATGTGACTTTCGATGTTGAATATAAAAAGGTACAAATCCCCCAAATTATTTCCCTTATAAGACTTCAGAAAATGGTATTTGAAGGTCACTAGAAGTTGACCATTAATAATCGCAAGTAATATACAAACCTACACACACTGAGCCAAATTCTGGGGGATGAAAAAATAGGGGAAAAAATGCCAATGCAACCAGTGTTTGTTGTCAACTCACAACCCTGAGATTTTTCTTATTTTAATCTTATGGTCTAAAGTAGTACTAGAATATACGTGTCAAAAAGATGCATATTGCATGTTAGGCTATTCTGACTGAAAGCTATTTATCTTATATGAAACTGCTTTGCTCAAGAAATAAAGAAGAATGACTTCTATTTGTTGATAAGATGGTGAGTTCTGATGATTCGGCACCATGCTGCTGCGTGCTTATTTTTATCTATTCTCTACTCTGTGAATCATATCTTCTACAACCATGCTAAAGATTAAATGCACAACCTTCATGTACCTTGAATGATAAAGACCTTGAATATATGGTTATATAAAACTAAGATATTATTAAAAACAAATGCATGTCACAGTCACAGGTTAAAAAATTGGTGTGTGTGTGTGTGTGTGTGTGTGTGTGTGTGTGTGTAAGAATGGGTATTCAAATTGGCCAGGATTTTATGCATGCATTTTATCTTGATCATGAATAAAGTCAATTTGGGGGAATGTCAATAAATTCCTAGTTTAGAGCTTCTTGGGTTGGGAACTGGAAAGTTTTGATTTCACAATCCTTCAGTATAAAAATCGAGGAGAGGAGATGCCTGTTTTGAGGACAAGAGATAAATTTTTGAGATGATGAAGGAAACACTACAAGCCCCATGTGAACCTTTCATACATCTAGAGGGACCGAAAGGATGGGGCAATAGAAATCTAATACTTAGAGCAAGCAATTTTCCTTTTTTCTTAGGCCAAAATAGATAGCATTGTGCCCACTCTGACCTTGAGAATGTAAAGTGGATTAAAGTTTTTTAGGTCACTACTTGACAGGAGGTAAAGGGGTTTCTCCTCCAAGCTGATAGTAAGGTTGGTGAGTGGTGTTAGCACTGCTTACAGGATTACCTCTTTGTCAGGAGAATGACTTTGGGGTTCTGCAATCCCAGCAAGGCTAATACCAAGATATTCTGCATTCACTCCGGTGTTGCATTAGTACTGAGCAGAATTAGGTCACTGGCTCCCTCAGCTGGGAATCTACATGAGGATAGAAGGAGAAGAAAAATTGGGGGGAGACTGAGCTTTTGAAGGAGCAAAAGAACAGAATCTGTTTATTTTGTGCACAATAGGGTTTCTCTATTTATCATCTGAATTTTAAAATGATTTGTTTGCTTTGAATAAATATTCCCAGTAAGCACAGAGAATGTGTGTGTGTGTGCACGCGTGTGTGTGTTGTTCATAAACACAACCTTCAAGACCCTTTGCCTAGCTAATAAATGCCTCTTGCAAATAATAAGAGAGTTAACTGCTATTTACAGTACATATTTTCTCTTTATTCTGAACTTGTTCCTCTCTTCCCACATTTCGAGGCACTTTGATGTGTCTTAAAAGTGTGTCTATGAGAATGTGTACATTGTCCTCAGGGAAAATGGGCGATGGAAATAGCTTGTTCTCCCTATAGCACAGGAATAATTAAATTTTAAATTGGAAGAAAAAAACAACAACTGAATAACCAAATAAGCAAACTGTACAAGAAGCTGTGTATAATGTATTTTAGGTAACTGCAACCTTTGCTTGCAGTGCTTGGTGAGGAGGAACGGAGGAGGGGCGTGTTGTGTGCCAGGCTGTTGGTGCCAGCTGTGGTCACAGCAGCTCCACATTGCTCAGCTATCCCCAGTTGTGCCTTCCTGCCTGCCTGCCTGCCCAAAACGATGCAGGGCAAGAGGCGAGGCCCAGCCAGGAGCCTGGAACACGAGCTGCCGGCAGGGAAATTTGTAGTGCTGCCAAGCAGCAGTCCGGAGTTGACCTGACAGCGTGCCAGGGTAGCCTGGTGCCCTAGCCCCTGACATGCGTCCCTGGTGTTTCCAACCCGCTTGCCATATGATTTGAATCTCGATTCAAGAAAGGTACAGCTTTTAAGAAAAGATGTGCTAACCACCCACATATACATAGTAGAGAAGGCACACAGGCATTTTATTTGTATGTACTTATAAGTTTGTTAATAAATTGTTAGGTTAAAAAGTAATACTTATTTCTAGTTAAAGCTGTCTGGCTTCATGCAATCCATTTCTTCAGATTACTCTTTGGTTTTGCTGCCCCCTCCCCACCAAGATTCAATTTACAATCGATGCCATATTCCATATAATACCCAAAACAAAATGAAATGTAAACATTTTTACTCTTCTATCAGAGAACAATTCTCATAGCACAGAGCCCATGGAATTTTAACCTCAGTCACCTAAGGAACTTGAAATGTGCTTGTTTTTATATTGCACCATGTTTGTGTACTAGGCATGACTTTGTGATGATTACCCTGGTCAAACAAGACTGAATCCTCTATTATCATGTGCCTTCCCAAAGCCCCTAGTTCTGCGCTTTGCATTGAGTGGATGGTATACAAGTAGAATGAATAATCATTGAATGAGGGAATGAAGAGATTTGGAAATCGTAGGCAAACTTTTTTCTGATTATAAAACTTTAAGTCCTTGGCAATCTCACCCCGCACATAGAAATTTTTTAATATGCACATGGGTGTTAGTATGTGTTATCAAAATTTTTGTTATGCATATGCTAATCATGTGTGCCTGTATATGTGTAAGGGTGCAAATGAGTATGCTTCTAGAGGGCAATAATGTAAAAACCATCAAAGTTTGAAATGTGCAAACTTTTGGATCCAGAAATTCCAGTTTTAGGAATTTGTTTGATTAATCTCAGCACACAAATGCATAAAAATACGAGCTAAGCTACTAGTACTTTTAATTAAGTGTGAACTGCCAGCAATAAATAATTTGTTAAATTAATTAGTATACGCAAACAATAAAGTAGTGTGAAGATATTAAGAGAATGTAATGCATACTATATAAAAATATGTCCAAAACATATTAAAATATTAAAGCAAATTGTAAATCAGTGATATGCAGGGTAACCCTATTTTTGTCAAATAAGCTTTAAAATAATAAAATGAGATTATTTTTTCACCAATCAAGTAATTTAATCTATAAGAAAAATGAAACTACTTTCCCAAGGTCCATGATTAACCAATATGTAATGATAGTTTTCAATCGTGCCTAAAATAGTCTTATCAAAAGAGCCCAGTATGACAACTCAACCGATGGTAAATATTTCCTGGGACCAAAGCCTTCCACAAGGGTGTCTGTGCTGGTGCTGACTGATCAGAACTTAGGGAAGTATGCCTCTGACCTTCCTGAAGCACCCAGAATGGTGGAAGTGAAGGGTGCTGTGGATGTGAGTGAAAAGACTCACTCCCTCGCCCACGTTTCATTAGAAGGTGAACTAGTCTGCTTAGATGCAAAGAGAGACGTGCAAAAAGAGGGAGAGTCATTTCAGCTCCTGTGTTCTCATGGCCTCCAGAAAACAATAGCAGCTGGTTATTATTCCATGAAGAGACTCTTGTTTTTCATTTGATGTTTTTCCAAAAGGTAGGTTAGTATTTTAAAAAATGAATACCAAAAGTTCATTGTAATTATAAAATCAATACATTCAGATAATTTAAGGATGTGCTTAAGACGAAATCAGAAATAACTGCAAGTTGTCCCATATTGTCTACTGAATGATCCTCCTTGGACAACACTGCATCTGGACAAATAAATGCAATTTTAGTCACTTGGAGAATGCCTAACATTTGTTCTGAATGACTCAAATGGGGCTCCCACATGAGGGTGAGGTTTTGAGCCATCCTCAAAGAGGGTGATATAACCTTGGCATAATCTTTGGAGATGGCACCAGTAGAGAAAAATAGGCTGGTCATTCAAAAAGCCAACAGCCATCTTCATTTGAATTTCAACAACATTTCTTATTTGATCTTCAGTTCCTAATTCCTTTAATTTTTTGAAACATCACTTTCATTTTATTTTAAAAAATATGTTTATTGAGCACTTTCACTGGCCAGGCATTTTCCTATGCTCTCTAGATTGCATTACGTTATAGTACCCAAAAGAAACAGAAGCATCATACCTAAGACACACAAGACAGTAAAGTTAAAATCTAGAATATTTTGGTAAAGAAACCTGAGAAAGAAACCTTTATGAATATAGGACAGATTTCTTTCTTTAGGACATGAAAACTTTTTCCCAGCATTAGGATTTGGTTTGATTTTCTTAAAGCTTTCTTCATTTTTAGTATAATTGAAATTGCCTATACCTAATTAACTAAATGTCACAATTCCAATATAATTATTTTATGAATAATTACATTAGCTGTCTTCTGTTTTAATCACCCTGCCACTTTTTATCTTTATTGATGATTATCTTAAAATGTTGAACCACGGGCTTTACACAATTCCATAAAAATTTTGGTAAGAACTAAAATATTTTAATATTCAAATTAGCTGTTTATGACAAAATATTCCTCAATAATTTTTTAACATAATTATTTTATTTTCATTATATAGGGTACAGAACTGTTTGGGGCTGCTTTCTGGCCTTCTGATTATGCCCGCCGTTAGCTGGCAGCAATCAAAGACACCCTTTTAAAAACTATTTAATAATTCTCCAATATACCCAGATTTGAAAATATATAGTCTTTGGAATATTTGCAGACCATTCAGGGGTTTATTGAAAAACTGTACCATTTTAAATTTTTTTTTGATTTTTATTAAAATACAAAACATTATGGATGATGTGAGGAATATAGAGGAAATCTTATCTAAAATTTTAATGGTTTCATTTGTGAGTTATATACATATGCCTATATGTTTTCACATAATTTAAATAATAGAATACTTAATCATATATACTGAGTTTTTAAACTTAACATATTATCAGAAACACTTTGATATTTAAAAATGATGCACTCATATCTCATAATGGCAAGTCTATAATTTTGGAGGCAAACTGTTTCTTATTCCAATGTGTTATTTGCCTGGTTAGCTCAGATTGGACCATGGGCCAAAACTGATGAAAAGAATCAGTTAGCATCAGAAGGTCCAGGTAGGTCAGTCAGCTTTACTCTGTTTCATGGGCATATGAAGGGACAAAGTGACTTAGAAAGAAAATATGGATATATTTTAGCATGAATTCATCTCCTGTGCTGGAAAAACTATCCATAGCACAAGACCTAGGTTCATGCCAATCCCGAAGTCATTAGTGTCAAGATGGAAAAAGAAAAAAACAAAAACAAAAAAACAAAAACAAAAAAAACAAGAAAAGGAAAAACTTGACCCTCCAAACACAAAAACTGAATACTATAAAGCTTTCATTTCCATAATATAATATAAGGACCTGTCTTTTCTTTTTATAGTTACAGTTGAGGGGCTCCAGCTGATCACCTGCTTGAAATTATTGCTAGCCTGGTGGGAAGTGTTTGAGGAGGCATAGTCATGTTTTCACTTCACTAGGAAATCATTTAGCAAATTACTGCTGTTCTGTAAATTACTGTGCTGCATAACTTTCATACTGAGAAACTATTTGCTTTTTCCATAGAAATTGCAGATAAAAGGTTTCTACAATAAATAATCTGTATTTAAAACAAACCAATTCCTAGAATTTAGAGAATATGATATAGCATTTCAAGTGTGAAGATAAAAACAAACAAATACACTTTATAGCCAATATTAAAAATGACATAGTCTGTGTTAAAGTCAGATTTTCATGTTTTGTTTGTTTTCTTCATTACCCTTTGAGGTGGATGGACAGAGCCTTCTGAGGATGAAATATCAAGCTAAGCACTTATCTTTTGAAAGGAAACAAGCTAGTTCTTTAAGCCTAAATGTTATATTTTAAAGACGGCCCACAATCAGTAATCAACCTAGATAGAACACGGTACTAGGAGCAGTTTTTATTATGCCAAGCCCCATTTAAAATGTCTGTCTGAAGGGAAATAACTCCTTTCTTTGAATTTTGTGTTGAGGTGATAGGCCGAAATATAATCTGGGGAAATACGGCTTAGGCTCACACTCCAAACATGGTGAATCACTGCTGACGTAGCAGGAAGTGTTACAAAAGGACTAATTTCTCCGGCCTTTTCCAGAAACACTTGGATAATAAAACTCAGAGCTGGTTCTTTCATTTCAGTGGCAATAAGACAGAAAAGCAGAGACAGGGGGACAGGTTTTCTGCAGAGAATAGGTCCAATTTCATCACTGTCTTTTCATGGCAGAAGGGCTTGGAAACAAAACCAAATGACCCATAGTCACAAACACTAATGAATTTAAGAAGATTCCTCCTAAACTTAAAAGTTGCTAAGAATAATAAAGAGAAAATATTTCATGGCAGCTAAAATTTTTAAATAACAATCTCAACTGATGCATATTAAAATTGAAGCCCCTTATACCTAGAAGTAGTTAAAATATCACCAGACTTAAATATCTGATACTTGAATCCACAGTTAAATAAAGTTGTGGCATGGGGAGCCTGATTTTAGCTCAGGTCATTATCTCACAATCCATCTTGATATCAAGTTCCAAGATGGGCTCAGCACTGGGTGTGGAGCCTGCTTAAGATTCTCTCCTTCCCTCTCCGTTTGCCCTTCCCCCACTCACTCTCTCCTCTCCCTTTCTCTCTCTCTCAATAAAAAGAATAAATTAAAAAAATAAAGTTGTGGTAAACATAGAGAAGATTCAGAAGAATGGCATAAACATTTTATTGTTGCAAATTAAAACTCTGAGGAAAAGGTTAAAAGAACTGTTATGATTCATTTTGAAGATGAGTAGACTAAAATGATCTTCATCACTTTCCCCAACGTTTCTCAATCTATGTTCCTCATCTAAACCACAGAATACAAAAATTCATGTGACTCTTTTCTCTATTCTTCCATGGGTGCTATGTAAAAGAATACCATTCTAGATACACTGAAGTTAATTTACTACATACAAGGATGCCTCAGGGCACCAGGGCTCAATTCTTTCTCCTAAAGGATGTTGATAACAATTGGATACACAGTAGAGCATAGTGTTGACAAGGTATCTGGAGCCTAGACAATGCATTTAAAAAGCAGGATATTTGTAGACAAGATAAGGGGTGGATTTCTTAAAGATAAATTACTTAGCATTTTACTCTATGAAGTCTATTGAGGAAAATTACAGTTTCTTTCTTCCAGTATTTTGAAGTTGGGATTTAGTTTCTTCTCACTGGAATAGGATGAAATGCATAGCCTCTGAAGGCAGAGGTCTTGTCCTGCCCTGAAATGTATGTGTTTGGTTCTTCCAAAGTGCACTTATTCAAATGTTCAAAGTGGGGAAGCTCTGGTGCTGGAAAGGGAAAGAACTAGACATGCTGATACAGCTAACAGGTGGTAGCCTAAGATCCTCCCTGAGGACCCCATCTTATGATGCAGAGAAACACACATTTACTAGTGTCAGGGAAGGCATAGAAAGCAACTTAGCATTGACAAAGAGAACACTGATGCTGAAGGATTCTGGAGAAGAGTAACACTTTAGAGTGCTGTGTAGCTTCTTCAAAAATACCTTCTGGGGTATCTGGGTAGCTCAGCCAGTTGAGCACTCTGGCTCTTGATTTTGGCTCAGGTTATGATCTCACAGTTTATGAATTCAAGCCCCACGTCAGGCTCTGCACTAACACTGTGGGGCCTTCTCTCTCTCCCTCTCTCTCTGGCTCTCCCCTGCTCATGCTCTCTCTCTCTCTCTCTCAAAATTTATAAACATGAAAAAAATTACAAAAAAATAAAAATGTGTTTTGTTACATCTCTAATATCGAGTTTTTTCAAAGAAAAATACTAAAAAGTCTAAAATACTTCTTTGATAACAGAATCACCAATCGGAATATAAATAATTGTTATGCAGAACTACAAAGATGTAGAAGACAAAATAAACAGAGTCAATAGAAATGGTGGTGTTTTACCATCTGAGAGCAACCTGGTTTCTATGTTGATTTTTCTGTTGAATGCAAACATAAGAAAATCTCAATGCTTTAAGTTTTATTAGTTAAACCCAAAGTAATTGAAGTCTAACTGTACCTTGTTGCCTACAGAGATATTTCTTTCATTAATCCACATTATTATGATTCTAGAATTGTTCACAAAAATCGCCATTGAGGTGTATTGTACATTTAAACTACAAGTGACTTTTTCTAATGTTACTTTAAGGAGTATTTGGACAAGGCATCAGTCAAACTGTGGATACAATCTGCTTTCTCTGGCAACTTATCATTAATGTAAAATGAGAGTCCATATTGATCTTCGCTTATGCAAGCAGTTCACATGAATCCCATGAAACTGCAAGTGAGCAAAAACAGGGCAAACTTTATCTTCTAGGATAGCAGGGCTTGAATATCTGAGTGCAAATATCTCTTTACTAATAAACAAATATATTGTTTACTTACGGAAGTTTCAAATGTAATGAAGTCAAGGTTGGTACAGTGAAAACGGCTCAAAGATGAATGAGTGCATGAATAAAACTTGTCTTGGCTTCTCCTAACTATTGCCCTCTTTTCCATTTACAGCTATTCAAGAGCAAGAAAATGAATCTGAGCCCCTATCCTTAAGCCCAGGCATCTCCTTAAATAAGTCACAGGCAGATGACTGCCCAAGGGACTCTGGTTGTTATATCTCGTCAGAAAATTCAGATAATGGCAAAGAAGATCTGGAGTCTGAAAATCTCTCTGACATGGTACAGAAGATTTCTATCACAGAGCCAAGTGACTGAATATATATTCTTAACTTTATATCTACAGACACATTCCACTTTAACTCGATTTGAGCTAAAAGATCAAATAGGAAGGAAAGAGAAGTATTTGCCAATACAACCTACAGTTAAAATGTTTTCATCAGAATGATTTTACATAAATGTTCATGCTCCAACATTCTCAATTATTGTAAATAGTATGTATATTTATTATTTTGAATGCTACATGTTAATATTTCATTTGCCTGTGTTAGAAAAAGTACAGTGTAAGTCTTTGGTGTGTGTGAGATAAGATTGATTCATCTTTATTTTATAAGTGCAAAATGAAAAATTCTGCAGGAAAAACTCCTTTTATCATCCCTGCCGGTTTTGAACTTATCTACGTTATTGAACAAATAGTAATGGAGCATGTATCTGTATAACCGATTGTCCAAGCAGGAGTCACACTCATTTTTATACTTTATAGGGAAGTGTGAGTTGATATTGGAGACATTTTCTCTTGATCCACAGTGGAATTTTAGTAATTATTCTTTGTTACTTTCTTCACTGTTATCTGGTATAAAAGAATAGTAACAAGATGTTGTCAATTCTTTTTTAGTAAGACTAATTTTAATAATTGTACAGATGTTTCATCTTTAATTGTAAATATTTTTCATTTGGAAATAGCCTAATTTTAATAATAAAAAGAACTATGTGCATTTGCTCTTTTCCAGATGCGTGGTACTTAAGGTATTTTTAAACATTTTGGCCTCTAGACAAAATATCTCTTACCGGACAAGATTTTATAGTTAGTCTCTCTCTCTCTCTGTATATATATATAATTAAATGATAAATATATATATTTTTTTTTTCCCAAATCAATCACCACCTCAATCTGTCTCCTCCCAACAGATCTGTGTCATCCAACTTCCTAAATACTTACATGTTTTAGTCAGCTCAGGCTGCATAACAAAATACCATAGACTGGGTGGCTTAAACCACAGAAATTTAATTTTTTACAATTAAGTCCAAGACGAGGTTGCAGCATGGGTGGATTCTAATGAGGGCTCTTCCTAGACTGCAGATAGCTACCTTCGCACTGTGTCCTCCTCACACATCAGAGATAGCAAGCTTTCTGGTGTTTTTTGTTTGTTTGTTTGTTTGTTTAAGAAAGCCACTGGTCCAATCATGAAGGCCTCACCTTCACAATCTTATCTACACTAATTATCTCCTCAAAACCCCATCTATAAATACCACACACTGGGGATCAGAGCTTCAACATATGAACTTTGTGGGGAGAGGGGTCCAGTTCAGCCCACAGCACTCTAAAAGCTTCAGCTCAACACATCTAAATCTTTGTTTTTCTCTACAAATTTCCCTGTCTTTTTTAATTCCAAATAAAGCTCTCTCTTTAATGGAACCAATACCCAGACAGTTATCCGAAAGAGAAAATCATTTCTCACTTCATCTCACCCATACATTTCTCATACAGATTTCAATACATAATCAAGTCCTACCTCTAGAGGTGCTTTGCCATTCATGGCTTTCTATGCCTTCCCATGGTTGCTATATTGCTTTGGGATGTCATTATCTCATGTATCAAATAGTGCAATAGCTTTCCAACTCAGCCCTGTTCTACCCGTGCTCTACCTTTTAATCCATCCTGCACATAGCTTCCAGAAAGGCCTAACCTATAAATCAAATCATGTACTTCCAGCTTTAAGTTTCTTTTATAGCTCCTCACTATTTTTAGTATAATATTTAAACTTTCTTCCAGGATATATAATGTTCTTCTCAACCATGTTTTACCTACCCTATGAATTGTATCTTTCTTCTCCCTTCTCTCACTCTACACTCTGCAGCCATAACAATCTAGTTGCAATTATACAAATTCATTATGTTCTTTGTGACTTTTCTCACGCTATTTATTTTCCTGGAGTGGCTACTGCCGGTTTCTACATCCAGGGGCCTCCCTCTGTTTTCTGTCTTAAGACACATCACAAAAGTCACTTACTCTGTGAAGTGTTCCATGATTTCCTTTGGTGTTTTCTGTGTTTCCATAGCAACCTGTATCTCTGTTGGTTATAGTACTTATCATATTATACTTTATCTATTTGAAAGGCACTTACCCTTCCATAAGACTGTGATCTTTTTGTGAAAGAGATCCCTGGTGCCTGGTATAATACCAGACACAGAGTGGGCATTTAGGAAATGTTTGCTGGAGTGTATTGAATGTAATTATTCCCATATAACAATTTTATATTTATGTTTAAGTCAATGTACTTAGTCTATAGGTAAATGGCTTCCAAAGTTATTTAACAGTTTCTTGAATAGTAAAACATAATACTTTAGGAAAAATGAGGAATCACAAAGTGTTATTTCAAATGCTAGGAGACAATATTACACTGTTAATCTCTAGTGTATTTTTCCAAATTCATGAGATTTAATCCTATATGAAGTGCCAAGGTCAGGAGTAAATCACATGCCTACTTCTATTCTTCTCTCTCCACAGCAGGAAATAGTGTTTTAATTTCAAACCTCTAACATGCTTCCTCCATCATTGCCCCATTCCCTGGGTATGGCCACCACTCCAAATAGATTATTCTAGGACCTCCTTGGATACTGCACAGCCACTGATCATAATTTTTAAACTTTAATCAACATGCTACCTCACGGAGTTTCCGGAGAGTACAGGTTCTTTATGAAGATACCAAGAAATTGTAGGTTAGGAACCATCTAAGGAACCCCTTAAATGTCAAATGGTGGAAATTGCTGGTGAAATGTACTCGGCCACAACTTTCATCCTTTTAAAATGAACATCTGGTATCCAGTCAAGGATTTGTGGAAATACTTTTGAACATAAGTGCTGCAAAGGCCTTGAGGAGATTGAAGAAGAAGAAGAGACACTGGATTCCATGAAGTTCAAGTTGCTAGAAGGGTGACCCCATCACATAGCACAGAACTGAAAAGGATACCTATAGCTGAAGTATATACCACACTGAAGAGAGTACAGCTGTCTTCATTTTACATACTGGATCCCTGCAGCTCACCTTCCTTGGATTTTTCTCTCAGCCATGAAAGCTGGATAAAGAGGAGTGAAAAGGAAAGACATCGTTCATCCAAGGTTGTGAGGGAGTTGCAAGACTTAGACCTTCCACTTAGATCTTCTAGCCCTTGGCTAGAAGATAAATACGCGTCTGAGGCTTTCAAGAGTGGATGTGAAGGTGGTTAGAAAGTTGGCATTTTAATGGTTACCATATGATCACACTGGCTTTGTGGTTCTAGGCTGAAACCTGGTGAGAGTCCCAGTCTTGTTCATTTATTTATTCATTCGACAATATTGAGACATAGAACATATATGCTCCCCAAGACTATGCCCGTAAAAGTTCTTTAGCTCAGATAATCTGCATTAGAATCTTGCCAGGGCCTCTCACTGGAACAAGCTGAGTCTTTCAGTACAGAAAGGTTGTAAAACTGTTCTGGGACGCTATGATCTTAGGAATATCTTACGTTTACAAATTCAAGTATGATGTGAAAGTGTGTATGGCTAGAGAAATTTTATTCTAGGTAAATGGATAAAATCCTTATAATAATTTTTTGATAAGAACAAAAATGAGATCATTTGAATTCTGTCCCATCGTCCAATTCTGTTGCTGATATAAGTACCAATATATCTTAACCCTGAAAATTTTATCAGAAGCTTTTCTTTTTTTTATCAATTACATTTCTAAGATAATTAGTTAAGAAATAAAATAACTTCTAATACTTCTAAAGTGAGAGTCAGCTAAAGATTATCAGGTTTTAGACAACATCCAGTTCACTGAGGTTAGTCAAGCGCCTTGCAACTTCCTGTGTGAGGCCAAATTGATGACATTTTATGTTGAGAAACTTCCGTTACAAGCCTAAGTTCTGAGAAAAATAACATGAAGAAATTTTAGATACTCTGTCATGCCACACACGCACATGCTTCCATTCCCTCATCATCAACAAAGACAACTGTATAACTAATCAGCATGCACACTTCAAGAACTCCTTCCTAAAGTGGGAAGTCATGCTAATTTTATGTAAAGGTTGAGAGAAAAATGAATAGGGACTAAATATAGGTAAAAGAACAGCAGTTTCTAAATTTGACCAGGTTTTCTGGCTACTGGGCTAAGATGGAAGTAACCCTTACCTTAGGCTACTTCTTATCTTATTGTTGGATTAATCTGATCACACTCAATGTTGACCTAGAGGTCTTGGTTTAAAGACTATGTGACTTTGGGTAGGTCACTTATCCTCTGAGCTTAGTTTTCCCTCCTCTATGAAAAACTAATACTATAATACTAATATTTCATACTTCCATGTTGATTAAATGAGATAATGTGTGCAAAACACTCAGCGCAGTGCATGCACTGCATGCATAGAAACTTATATATGAATATAAAATAAAAGCAGTGCATATGCTACCACAGCATGGGCTTGGGCGCATAGTAATTTGAAATTCTTCAGACATAGATTGTCTGAGGGCTAGGACAGTTGTGTCTTCCAGTAGCAAAGAGAATCACCAGAGCTTCACAGATAAATGCCCGTTTTGTCCTGACAGAATATTTCTTGGTTGAGTTCTGACAGTTTAGGAAGAGGTGATGTGGTATTTAGCTTTGACTCCTCACTCTTGACACATAATAGGACTAATCATTTTTGAGGACTGAATGATGGCTTATATAAGTAAATGCCCATATTAGTAAATTAAATAACATAAAAATGATTGGGCTACTACTTTCATTACTGCACCTTGGGCCCAGGTCTTTACAATATGGATTCACAGCTGACTGTGCTACAGTCTATACAGAAGACCTTAGAAAGACACCTTAAATGTAGATTTTCACATATTTACAAAGCTTACAGGCATTTAGGCAAATGATCAGTCATGGGAAAATCACAGCACAGAGGGAAATATGAGCTTTTCATTATTCTCTCTTTCTTTCTTCATCATGCAAACTTCTCACATTTCAATTACCAACAGTCTGAGTATTAGGATGTCTGCATGATGTAGATTATAAATTCAGAAGCCATGATGGAAAATCTTAAAAGTGACGTCAGTGTGTTCAGAGATCTTTCACCTTCTGGGGTCCCTGGTGGGCCTGAGCACAGAGCACTGTCTCCTCTTAGGGAAGGAATGGAAGCCTGATGTAGAAGGCTAACGGGATCATTTTCCTCTCCGAGTTTTTGGGCACCACGCCAAGTGAATGGGCAGGAATCATTCCATTTGCAGAGTAAAATGGGGTGAAAAGCACTTTTGGCACACTTTGTCCATATAAATTATACTTGTTTGCAATTCATCAACTCCTTCTCTACTTTATATCCATATGTAATGTAAATGATCATCTTTCTCTGAAGCTCCATAATGATGCACAGCTCGAAAATGTGATATAATCAGCTAAAAGAGAGCAGATGGAAGTTTTTCCCCCAATATGCATATTCATAAAAAAATAGAGAACTCAACAAAAGGAGATACAAAAGTACTTCTACCCAGGGGGCTGCTGCATGGACTTATGTACAAAGTAAGTTGGTTTTCTGCAACTATTCATTCTTGAAACCTTTACTCATTCATTCCTGCAGCAATCATTGAAAATGCTCCAGAAAAAAAATATGTCTGTTTGAAAAGCAAAAAATATTTTTTCCTTTAGTTTTTCTTATTGCACCTTACAACCCATGATTCAGGAAATAATGGTTAAATATTGTACTAGAGAAATATAATTAGAAGGCAAACCATGTAAAAAAGTGAAGACTTCACTGTCCCTTTAGCAATTCAGACTACAGACATTAAAATTCACACTGTTATACTTTTTAAAAGCTATACAGAGAGAATAGTAAGCTGTCTGAATAGCATTTAGCTATTTTAATATGCTAATATAAATTTTAATTTAATATTTAATTAAATATTAAATATATTTAGCTATTTTAATACACATATGCATATATTAATATATACATATATATATACACACATATATATACTCCTCAGAGGCTAAGGTGGTTCTTATGTTTATATTGAGTAAGCAACATTGCTACTAGAAATTTTGTTAATGAAAACAGCATCAGGAGATATTGTGAAAGAGAATAACCATAAAAGAAAATTTAGGAAATGGGTAAAAAAAAAAGGGGGGGGAGCATAAGAAAATCATTCAAAGTGTAACTATGAATTTTGGTTATATAACCAAAAAGGTGGTATTCATACCAAAATTGGATGTTTCTGACCCTGCATGTCTCCCTCCAGATCCACTCTCCACATATGAGGCCCTGATATCCTTTTAGAGAGGATATCATGTAAGGATGACATCCTTCATCTGTGCCCTCAGGTTCCTGATGGGCTCAGTGAATGGTAAGCTCCATCAAGAGACTAGAGGGACAGAGAGGAATGAGGTCAGTGTATTTGCTCATCCCATAAGATCACCTTATGTTGCCTGTCTCCCCTAATGAAAGGTCTAAAAGTATCATTCCGTACATGATTCTCTTTCCTTCAGATTCTGGTAATTGTTCCTTTCCTCTTACTTCTAAAGGCTTAGATTTAATAACAGCTCTGTGGCTGTTAGCTCACTACCTGCACAGTCTTTAATGGTTCCTTTACCCTTCATTGTGCCTATACTATTACAATTAGTCCCTTTATAAATCAGCCTTCCTTGAATTATCCTAATTTGATTGTGCCATCTGCTTCCTTTTGGTAGCCGGACTAGTGCACTGATCTATCATTGCTCATGACTTTCAGTTACTTAGGTCATGTTCTTGAGTCTAATGAGCACTGCTCCATGACTCCAGCATAACTACATTTACATGGTCTCAGGTCATTTCTATCTGTTTCATTACCAGCCACCATCCCTACTGACAAATAGCTTTAGGGTAAAGCATTTCCACTAACACTACCAAAACTCATGCCCTTTATCCCTTTCAGTTCCTTATTCATCTGTTTCAGGAGGCCCAGGCACATATTTCTCCTTTTTCCAAACAGCTAAGAATCACTGGAATAGGGGTGACTGGCAGCATATAAATGGAGGCTTTCATGGTGCAGTCCAAACCAGACTAAATGCATGGAACACATGTTCTATCCTTTCCTAAATACCAAGCCCGTGGTCTACTTTGCTGTGAAACATGGAATCATTTCTATTGGGACAATATACAATCCACCAACATTAATATTCATCCATCAACTATGTAATAAAATAGAATGAAGTAAGTGCATATTTTAGCTGTTTGCTACCTAATCAAAAATATCTGCATTAATAGCATTTTGGGTTTTTTATAAATGCGATAGCACATTGATACTGGAA
This sequence comes from Hyaena hyaena, assembly GCF_003009895.1. NCBI lineage: Eukaryota > Metazoa > Chordata > Mammalia > Carnivora > Hyaenidae > Hyaena > Hyaena hyaena. The sequence goes on along the minus strand of NW_024080906.1, from coordinate 371,261 downwards.
TTTTACTAGCGACTTTTCATTGCTAAAATTCTTTAATTCTAAGTTATATTTCATCTACAATATCACTTGCTAACACAGGTCTCTCATACACAAAGCCTTAGGCCTCTTAATCTCAAAAGAGATTGTAAAATATGGATGCCCAGATAATTTGCATGATTAATGAAAATATGTTTTAGAATATTAAACATTTAAGATGTTAGCATTTAGTAGGCTTTCTGACAGAAGTTAAAAGACTATTAGAATGACTGATGAATTGCTACAGTACATTAGCCCTCAGAACGGGGAATGCTAGAGGACATTTATGCAACTTCTTAGCGTACTTGTTTTCTTCTTCTTCTTCTTTGTGCCCTTACAATTAAGTTGTCCTTTTGTGACCTTGGATCAGTTGTAAATGACCAAGCATAAGACTTTTCACAGTTTTGAGAAATTTGGAAATCTCATGGAAGATCAATGACAGAGGGAGAAGGAAAGCAATTGATAGTAACCCAGGGCTTTGCACCTAATAGCTGGCACATAGTAGGAAATGAATAAAAATGGGTCAAAGAAATAAAGCATCTTTCTGGTTCAAATGTCTCACCTCAACACAATGGAAAAAATGAAACAGAAAATTCTTCCTTGTTCAGTGACAAGGTCACTGACAGTTTAGCTGTTCATAAGTAGAAAATGTAGACACACTTATTCTTTCCATTTGTTAGGAACTGTGTTTCAAAATGAAGCTCCACCTACTGATATCTTCCTGGAGACTTTTGTTTTTTGATTGCTGCAGAGTTTATCAGGTCCTATGTGGTCATTTATTTCCTCCTCTTGTTATCCTTAGGGATGAAATATACCAGAAAGGAATGTCATGGAGGTGTTTATATCCCCACTGGGTAAAAAGTAAAGTACCATTGGAAAGGTAGGACCACAAGAAATACCAAAATAAATTCTTAAGGTAGGAGCAATAAACTGCTTAATGGCCTTGCTTTGGGAGAGACAATTAACATTACTTTAATTTATGTGAAGTATTATCATGAAGTTATGAGCTCCCTCTCTGAGCTCTACTTGCCAAAGCTTGCTTCTTTAGGCAGCATTTCCTTTATAGCATTATTTAGTTTATAGTTCTCCAGCACTCACTTATTGTATAGCACACTCATTCCTGTGTCAGTGAGCATAGAGAAAAATATAATATTACACATCATCTAGAATTCCACTACTTAGTAACACAAAAGTGGGCAAGGTAAAAATGTAGTAAGCTAAAAAACTGTCCCCAAAGACAGACAATCCTAGTCTATGGGGCCTAATAAATGTTACCTTTTTTGGGTAAAGGGTACATCTGCAAAGGCCAGATGCAAAGGCAGATGTGGTAAGCTAAGGATTTTGAGATAGGGAGATTCTCCTGAATTATCTTGGTGGGCCCTAAATATAATTACAAGTATCCTTATAATAGAGAGAAAAATATTTCTTACACAATGAAGAAAATACAATGTGAAGACAAAACAAAGAGATTTGAAGACATTAGCTTTGAGGATTGAATGAAGTGGCCATAAACCAAATAATTCTGGCAGCTACCAGAAACTGGAACCGTCAGGAAACAGATTCTCTTCAACAGCCTCTAGAGGAAGTGTGGCTCTCCAGACATGCTTTGAGCTTTGGTCCAGTGAAAACTGAGTCTGGACTTCTGACTTCCAGAACTAGGGGGAAATAAATTTCTGTTTTAAGCCACCAAGTTTGTGATCATTTGTTATAGCAGTCACAAGAAATAATACAGTAGGTAAACCATTCTCAAAGTTAAAGAAAAGAATAGTGACCCCTATTCATGGCCATTAATAGTAGACCATGGGAAAAATTACATTTTTAACAACATTTTAATACAAAGGAATATGCATATCTAATGAAACCTGTGTATACTGTTCTTCCTTACTTTTGCATGTGTTAGGTGAGTGTATTCAAGCAACTCATTTTTTAACAGGAAAAAAAACCCTCTTTCATTAATATACTTAATTTATAAATATGACAGTTGAGTACATACTACTTTTACCTTTCAGTTGTTTTAAAATTTCACTTAATAGGAGTATGCTTTCTTTCATCTCCTCCTGGAATGCAGCTGTTATAGGCTAAAGGATAATGCAAGTTTAAAACATTTGTGTAAAACAAAACAAAAAAACCCTCTAATTGTGGCTTTAATAAGAATAGAATCTTCTTTAAGACTTGGAAATATATGTTTTGCTGAAAGAAAAATGATATTTTTTATCATGACTAATTCATTTCTTCATTCCTTCATAAAATATTGATTGAACATGTTCTAGGTGCCTGAAAAATATACTAGGCTCTGGAAATAGCAAGACGAACAGAACAGCACCTGTTTTCAAGGACAAAAAGTTCAGTATGCTCCTTTGGCAAATGGGTAAATAAATAAATTCCTATGAAATGTGAAATGCTAAAGTAGTGATCTTAGCAACTCGTGTGGAAGCAGGATCTAAAAATAAGTCATTCCTTTTAGAACCAGATGATTCTGAGTTTGAGAAGAGTTAAGTTGTGTCTTGGTAGTTGCAGTAGAAAAAGAATTTAACATTACATTGGAAAAGTTTCTTATTCCTTATTTGGGACATTTATAGTAAAAATTGTATTCAAGGTTATAGTAGACAAAATTCAACACCTTCAGATTTTGGATACAGAATTAGAAAATTACTGTAGTTTTCTCATGGTTTCAAAAACAGCTACTTGTACAATAATGGTTGCTTAATTAAAACTTATCCAACTGAAACACCCATTTATCTGACACAAATGTTTGTGCTATAGACATCAACCAACTCTTCATATGAGTAGCTAACAAGCGGCAATGGGATGATGCTAGATGAATATCAATTAAAACAAATTCCTCCCAATAAACTCTTTCCCCCAAAGATGCATTCCCGCATGGGCAAATATTAATATGCATGCACATATACTTTTTTTATTGTAACTGGTCTTCTTTAAAATGTTAATTAGGATTAACTGTTTATCTTAAAGAATTAGGCGTAAGTTTCAGAGGGGACCATCTACATAATGGAGGATGTCCAGAGAGCTTAGAATAATGGTCTAGCACAAAATCAAAATGCCGAGCCCAATATTCAAAATTATTAAGACTCTTAAGACAGTAATAGCAGAGCATTAAAACAAAAATGAGCCTTTGTGAAAACAGAGCCCTGTTCAACAGCATAGGCTACATGTCCATAAACCTGGTCCTGGGGTCAGGTATTCCTTATCAATTTTTCCCGTTTGGATTGTCCCAAGGACCATACTATAGATTATGAAAATGAGAATAACCTGTCTAAAAGTCACATTAAGTTCATATTTTTCTGCACAGGCCTATATTAACTATAAAGGCATTGTTGGGCACCCATTAAAATTCTGTTATGATCAAAATACTTCATGCTTACTTGATTTCTCTTTTCTCTGCTTTATACAGACTTACATAACCTATGTAGCAGGAAAAGAAATGCTATATGTTTACTGAACTGTGTCTATTAGCCTCTTGGATATGTTTTCAGCCCTCTTACATTCAATTGGGTTTGTGTGACTAGTTCTAGCCAGTTAGGACCTGGCCCCTAAGATCTCCTTTGAGGCTGATATTCTCACCTCAATGTTTCCCTTATTCTTTACTGTGCTTTCCCACTCTTTTATATGTATAGCTGGAAACAGTGAACTCTGAACCAAGGAGACCACTATAGGAAAAGCCTGAACCCTTGAGTCATTTTTGGAGGAGAGCCATTCAGGCTCTTCATGCCGCTTGACCCACATTAGAGTGCCACAGAAAATTAAACTTTAATGTCTTAAGCCACTTATTATTACCCTAATACTCTATGTTTCATAGTATGAGAATCTGAAGCAGGGATCATAGGACCCAGAGAAGTTTCTAGCTCATTGAGCGATTCTGTAACACCTTTTGAGAACAATGACTAAAGTCATCTTTTCAGTGGACTATATATCAATGTGCTAGCCAACAGCTATGGTGTTATCTCATGTAATTGTTTACAATCTCATAATAACATGAATTTATAATTTTCTTTCTTTCTTATTTGAATTTATAATTTCTAAAGCACTCTTTCTTATGTATTTAAGAAAATTATAGCAGTGAGTTATCAGGGATAGAATGACCAATAGCAACAATGACACTCTGTGAAACACCCTTTTCAAATCTCACAAATAGTCACCTGTCAGCTTATAGGACTTACAGACCTCAATAGTTCAGATTACCCAAGGAAGTATATTATAGAAACCTTGGAATCTGGGCTGAGTCTAAGCATCTGGGGACACTGCTCTTAGGAAACTCAGTGTGGTGTTACTGGGAGGGACAAAGGGGGATGGCCAGAGTGCTTAGAATAATGGCAAGTGTTCTTTTCCCTTTGGCTGCAGAATGTCAGCATTTATGGGAAAAAGTCGATCAAGTACTTACTGGATCTGCTTAATCAAGCATAATTGTCACCATGTGACTGGCAGTTATTGGAAGCTCCTGTATGAGACAATGCCAGAAACAGTATGCAAAGAACTACCTATATTTTAGATAGTAAAAGGAAAAATAACTTTTCCTCAACACAGGAAATGAACATGATGCAATTAAAAGCATAGATTTTTGGAATGTGAGAGATTTGGAATAAGACTGAGTTTCAGCACTTACTTGCTTCAAGTTCTTCTAGTTTATTCCAGTATAAAAGAAACATTAGTGCCTACATTGCAGAGTTGCATGTTAAACATCCTTGAACAAGCAAGGCATCCAGCATGACTTCTGCAATATTTTACCTCTGTCAGGTCCATTGTTTGTATTAGTGATATTATCTTTGATAATAATACTTCAAGAATTAAGAATGAAGGGGTGCCTGGGTGGCTCAGTTGGTTAAGTGTCCAATTTTGGCTCAGGTCATGATCTCATGGTTTGTGAGTTCAAGCCCTGCATTGGGGTCTGTGCTGACGGCTCAGAGCCTGGAGCCTGCTTTGGATTCTGTGTCTCCCTCTCTCTCTGTCCCTCCCCTGCTTACAGTCCATGCACTCTCTCTTTCTCTCTCTCTCTCAAAAAAATAAATAAACGTTTAAAAAATAATTAAGAATGAAGAAGCATTCCCAGGCACTTTGAAATTTATGCCATAAAGAATCTTACCAAACATCCTTCCTGCCCTCTCTAAAACTTCTAAATTATTTTTCCCCAGTTTTTTTAAAGACACACAGTGTCAAGCATTTATAATCACTAATTATTCCACACAGCCAGACATATACTCATATTTCAAACAATTCTTTCAATTGTCCAAAAATTCATAAGTTGTAGGAAATAATAATTCATTAAATATTTATGAAATATTGAACTATCATATTCACACCAAGGGAGTTTAATGAGAGAAATTACTTTCTTATCCTGAATCTTAAAAAGGACTCTGGGAACTCTGATTTATGTAGATTTTCCTACAGTGTACCTTTTATGCTGCCTGTATAAATGTTTTATTTACTATGCTTTAAGAGGTCTAGGATGGTTTTCCTCTGAACAAAGCCCCAAAACTCTTTAAAATCAAGGCAAAGTATGTAAATTAAAGGATTCATTACTAGTGCATTTCTGAAATAGGAATCAGATAGCACATAAATTTCTATTAATAAAAACCAACTATCTTTTTTCAATAATTAGAAAGCTGTCTCAAATTTTAATGTGTACTGCACGTTGATAAAAAAACTCAGTTATCCAATAAATTGTTATTTTAGATTAATTAAAGTTATTTTAAATTTTGAGATACCCAATTCCCACAATAGATCCCAGACTAAACCCTGTGGTAATATCTAAAAGATCTAAATATATCTTTTGATATAAGAGAAACATAATAACAAAAATTTAGAGAAGATAAATTCTACAATAGAAAAATAGCTGTTTATGCAGTAAGGTTTTTTCATGAATTAGGAAGTTTGATAAGTAGATAAATGTTTGTTGATTTTATTGTGAGCTTGCAATGGGCAATGCGTCTCTTGCCCTAACTATAGGATTCCAGCAAATATAAATTGAACATTTTTCAGATAATGAAAACTCTGTTATACACTTTGGAATACAAGATCATAGGATACATGGTGTTTTCTCTCAAGTTTGCAGTCTAGATGTGGGGGCAGGACAAATGTCAAAAAGTATCATAGCAACAGAATACTGTAACAAGAGATGCATCATAGTGCCAAGCCAGCAGGACAAAGTAACAGCTGTAGAGTTTAAAGAAGGGAGGTACCCCTGAATGTTGTGAGATTAGGATATTTGCCTTCTAAACTGAGATACTCTGGTCCATAATTTATAGATTTTTATGGGTGGAAAGGGGAGACTCGACAGATACTTACTATATGACCTTACACTAGTAAGCTATTTTTGAAGTAGCAACTACTTAGCTGTATAAAAATTTATTTATGAGAGATATTGTCAGTTAAAAACTGAATAACCACTAATCACCCCGGAGTGAATTTCAGTTTCCCACAGTAGACCAAGTTATTCATTCTACATTCCTTTTTCATTGATTTTTGTGGAAAATTGTTTATGTTTCAGTGATTAAAAGGAAATCTTCAACCTATATAATTTTTCCATAAACATTTTTATACACAAAAAATTTTTATACACAAAAAATATATAACATTAATTGGGCTAAATGTTAAATGGTGGAGGCTAGGGAGATTTAGAACCCTAAACATACTCCAGACCTTCAAGGACTTATCATCTGGTTGACAAGTCAGGGTTTATATATAACACAATAATACAAAGGAGGCATACATTAAATGCTGAATGAATTTATCAGACATAGGTATCTCATTGGTTATAATATTCCTCAAACCAAAAGAAGCCGTTCTTATTGTAACCCTGGATTCATGAATGTCAGAATGATACAAATATAACTTTTTTTTTTCAAATTCCCCCAAATTTCAAATATCTGCAATAATACAAGACAGTTAGGGATGACATCCTACAATAAAGTAGTCCCTATATATTAGTCACTTTAGTGTCATAAAGAATGATTTTTACAAAGTTAAATACTTAATACTTGAATACTAATGCCTACTTCCTTAAGAGAAGGAACGTTTGTCTCAAGCAATCAGAGATGTCAGACATGGAGGAGACCTGGAGAAGGTCTATTACAATGCCATTGTAGTGTAGAAGAGATTGAAGGCCTAGAGGAATGGGGTCCATTCATGATAACACCTATTCACAAATGAAGAAGGGTTCAGATTTGCACTGAGATATTCTGGAATTAAGTCCAGGTATCCTTCCTTCATAGCATTCTGCTTCACCATAGGAGTAACACAGGACACTGAGCAAAGTTGAATATTTAACATAACTTTGCTGACTGAAGTTATTTCTCATCAAGAGAAAGTAAGTTCTCTCACCCATACAAGTCCTCTGAAATCTGTGTTACACATACATATGTTATACAATAACATATGGTCTCTAAGTAGGAAAAAAGTAGAATTCTTAGTTTGGATATCATTGACCCAACGTAACAACAAAATAGAAATTATCAGCAATATAATGTTTCCCTTGTAGGATCCTGATGAGAATCTATAAGAATCCATGAGGATGCTAATCCAGAAAAAGAGAATTTATAAGCCAAAGGAGGCTTTACAAATCTTTGCCACATCTGCACGTAAATTATGAAATCTATACCAGTCACCTTAGAGAAAAGTCACACCTCTTTTAAGATGTCTTGAATGCCACCAGAACCTTAGGAAACACATTTTGATTTGCAAAGTGAAAATGAATCACAATTATTGGCAAAGGGTTGTGCTACGGTTTTCCTCAAACCAATAACACTTCCTTGAAAAGAGGTGAAACATCAAGAAGAAAGATATATACTATGCATTGCATTTTGATTAAGCCCCTGGATCTCTACCTTTAAGACTATCCTTTGGCCAGGGCTCATCATCACCTGATGATAATTACAAAGATATGGTAATAGAGGGACTTACATCAAACATGCACGGGAGATCTGCTGTCACCATGAGAAGCACTTCATTGCAAGCTGGCAGGGGAGGATGCGCTTGCCTTTCAACTGGCAGAGCAGGCCCTTGGCTGGCACAGCAACCAACTCTGCCTTAAATCTTCCTGAGATATACTGTTAGAGTACTCTGCCTAACTTAAGATGCTTGTCTTTGGAGAAATACTTCATAATGTTAGTTGCATTTGCACATTGCTGAGGGAGATCTCTAGAGCTGCAGTGTTGCCCAGCTGCCTACAAAACCCTTGCCCACCAACAGTCCTATCCAAAGAGTCCACTTAGATGAGGGGACATCCAATGACCTGCCAGTCATCCTCTTGTGCCAAAGTCACATGAGAGCAAAGTGCCTTGAGTGGATATGAAGCCTCCAGTCAAGTAGATAATATAGATGTGGGATCCACAGGCCACCCTGGACAATTCTAGTCATTTGAAGAAGTAGTGTGAAACTCGGACACTTCCAAAGCAATATTTTCCCACCATATTTAATTTAAAAATAAAGTTATGTTATAGTCAATTGAGAAGAATAAGCAGAGGAAGAAAAAAAAAAAGAACCAAAGTATGATTTTTCTTAATTTAGAAAAAAAACGTAATTGAGACACTGTGTATTAAGTTTCATGGAAGATGGTTTTTAATTAAATTAAAATAAATATGGCACTGATTTTCAGCATTCTTATTTTGTAGTCATTTCATCTTTGAAATCGCAGAGCATACTTTTTTACTCTTTAAAGCGTTAATCTGCTAATCGAAAATGAGCAAGTTTCAATTCTTGCCAGAAATGAGAGGCACTCACTCTATGTCGACCCAAATAAAGTTCTACCAAAGTACATCAGTGAACTCAACAAAACAAGCTAAGAGAGAGCATTGGTAGGAAAAAGAAATCAGTCTCTGAGGAGACAAATCATTTTTGTTTTGCTCTTCTTGTTCTAGTCCAGTTCAGCCTCAATTGGCCTCTAGTTTCTCTTTTTCCTTTGTCTCTGAGTCCCTTATCTAATCCTGCTCTCATTTTGCTCTGTTGGTCTCACCAATCCTCCTACATACATTAACTCATTCTTGCGTCACCTTTAACTTCTTTCCCTGAATACTTCCTGGTTGATTTCAGGTCTGCCTTTCTTCTTCATGTGGCTTATTGTTTCAAAGTTTCTTCAACCACCCAAAACTAGCAGTTATAAACATTCACAAACACAATTTACCCAAGGGATACAGGAGTGCTGATGCATAGGAGCACATGTACCCCAATGTTCATAGCAGCACTCTCAACAATAGCCAAAACATGGAAAGAGCCTAAGTGTCCATCAACAGACGAATGGATCAAGAAGATGTGGTTTATCTATATGATGGAATACTACATGGCAATGAGAAACAATGAAATCTGGCCATTTGTAGCAAGATGGATGGACCTTGAGGGTGTTATGCTGAGCGAAATAAGTCAGGCAGAGAAAGACAAATACCATATGTTTGCATGTATAGGAGTGTTAGGAGGAACTTAATGGAGGACCATGGGGGAGAAGAAGGGGGGAAATAGTGGGGGAGAGGGAGAGAGGCAAACCATGAAAGACTCTTGAATACTGAGAACAAACTGAGGACTGATGGGTGTAGGGGGGAAAGGGGGAGATGTGCAGGGAGGAGGGCACTTGTGGGGATGAGCACCGGGTGTTATATGGAAACCAAGTTGACTATAAACTATTTGTAAAAAATAAAATAAAAAAAAATATTCGCAAACACAAATATTTTAAGCAGGACAATCAATCCAGACACTTCCAAAATACTTATATGATACCTTTGGGATCTGATTATCATGGCAGATGTATATCTCCTCAAAGCTCATTTCTAAAGGATCTAAAGTACACTTTGCTGAGTGCTCTCTATTATATGTCCTGAGATGAGCTCATCTATTTAAAAGTACACCCCAGCTCAGCGAAGCTATCCTTCAAATTTATTTGTAAGTCAATCCTTTGGAATTCTAAATGTCTTTTCTAATGGAAACTATCTTACACAGAATGGTTTAGGTCATCAACCAATTCCAAATATCTACCTCATCCAGAATAGAGGTTTCCTTCAGAAGAGTATGAATGAAAAGATATTGGAGGCCCATTTGGTTAGAACTGAAATGCAGCATGGAGATTATATAATACAACTCTTTTATGGTATAGGTGAGAAAACTGAGATTAAAAGGTTAACTTTTTCATCCTTATATAACATCCTCTTCTTTACTGTAAAACCTAGGTATTATCTAAATTAATCCACACAAAAATCTAGAAAGATCAGCATTACTATCTACATGAGAAAAGTGAGGCTGAAGGAGCCCAGTAATTCTGCTAAAATCATGCATCTAGCACCAGTAAAATGATGGAGATGGGAATTCAACTTAGTTTTCTCCAACTTTATGTATATTCCAGTCCACTGCCATTCACAATGCCACAGTCATACAGTTTCACTGAGAATCTGTTTGGAAGCACAATTTATCTGTCTAACGTCACATTTATTTACCGTACAGTGGAAGAAAATTTACTTTTCTTATTCCCAAACATAAGCCAGTAGTGATGGCCCTATGGTCTAGGATCGAGACCAAAAGAAAAAAAATGTGAATAATGAGTAAAGTGGTTAAAACGATCCCTGGACAAAGCAACTTTTTTGACTTCACATTCTATTCCAGCTACTGGCCTATATTATCTCTCCTTTTGTTCACAGTCCAGTCTTTTCATTTTAAAATTGTTTCCTCTTTTTTACCTCCTATTTATGTCACAAATTACTGCAGTTAAAACTCTGCCTTGTCACTCCACTGCAATTGCTCTAACTAAGATCAGTGTGACCTCTTAGTAGATCATTAAATCAGTAGTTTTCAAACCATTTTCTGAACTATGTGGGCAGCATTCAATAGCTTTGACTATTCTCCTAAAACTCCTTTCTCTTTTGTTTTTTATAAGCCCCATCCATCTCTGAACCAACCCCTATCTGACTCATTCATAAGCTCCTTGGTTTTTTCCTACTTAAATGCTTGTGTTTTCTATAATCTGGCCCTTGAACCCCTTTCTCTAAAAATAAGTGGATTTTGCCTTTGCCTGAACATTAGAAATTATCCATAAGGAGCTTTTAAAATTCTAATAGAAAACACTTTAAAAGGCAGAGTAAAGACCTCCAAATATCACTTTTCCATGAAAGAAAGAATATCAGTAAAAATAGACAAACTTTTTCAGAACTCTGGAAATTAATCAAAAGTTTGCAAAACTACACGAATGATTAATTCAAGAAAAATAGTTGAAACTTGGTAAAATCAAAGTTTTGTGGCATTTTGACTTATCCTATACCTACCCCAACCCCCCAATCTCTGTGGTAGCCTGCAAACCAAAAGATACATAATTTTATTAACTGTGAAAAACAGCAGCTTAGCAGCCACTGGAACAAATGGAATAGGTTTGGGGTCACCCCCAAAATTCCATCCCTAGAGAATTGTCACTATTAAACGGTTTGGTATTTCCATTCTCAACACTTATTATTTTTTTAACCTGGGTGACTTCTGAATCAAATCTGACTCAGCTCACTCAGTGTGAAGAGCCCTGTCCCTAAGGCAGGGACATTTTTGACAAATGTCAAAAGAAAATCAATATCAATCGTTTAAAAATGCAGGTACCTGAGGTAGCAATACCAGTTGAGTTAAGTAAGAAACTCACTAAAATATTATAAAGGAAAAACCAGGGAATGAAATTTTTATGTGGGATATTGAAAATATTTAACATATACCTGGAAATCTAAAATGGCATATGAATGTGCAGGCATGTACAGATGCTCAGGAAAGACACTGAGGAGACTCTAATAGCCCATGTGCAGATGATTTTGCATCTGTACAATCAAGAAGTGAAGGCTATAGTAGTGTTTTAAACTGCCTACTGGAGTATTGAAGTATCCCTCCCAAACATACACAAATTCCTCAGCAAAGTCGGGAAGACTTATTGGTTTAGTATATTCAAGGAAGTTTCTGTCCAGACATTAGCCGACCACTACACTAACGGAGAAAAGATATTGAGTTTTATACAAGACAAAGAATTCAGATTCTACAGAACTTTTTCAGGAAACTCAATAAACAAACAAACATCCATAATAACAAAATCAACACCAAACAATGAAACTACAAGGAATGTGGGAGTGGGAGGAGAGAGCTGATTTCCAGAGTTGGAAAATCTAGTTTTCAAGAGTGAGGTATGGGGGAACTATAACACATGCAAAGAGACAGGAAGTTATAGGCCATACAAAGGGGAAGAAAATCAGTGAAAAGAAACTGTCTTTGAGGTGCTCAGATACTGGACTTACTAGACAAAGACATTAAAACAGCTATTATAAATATGTTCTAAGAACTAAATAAAACCGTGTCTAAAAAATTAAAGGTAAATTTAAGAATTATATCTTACCAAATAGAGAATATCAATAAAAGAAAAATTGTTTTAAAAAAGGGTCAAATAAAAATTCTGTAGATAAAAAGAATAAAAACTGAAATGGAAAAAAAATAATTACAGGGTTTCAAAGCAGATTTGAAATGGCAGAATCTGAAGACAGATCAATTTAGATTATTCAGGCTGAAGAATTGAAAGGGAGTCAATGAAGAAAAATTAACAGAGCCTCAGAGACTGTGTGATACCAACAAGAATACCAATATACATATCATGAATATCCCAGAAGAAGAAAGGAGAGAGAAGGTAAAAACAAAACAAAACAAAACTCAAATAAACAAATAAAAAAAAATAATTTGAAGAAACTGAGGCCAGAAACTTCCCAATTTGGTTAAAACACACACACACACACACACACACACACACACACACACACATGAATATGCACACCCAAGAAGCAACATAAATTTTCAGTAGGATAAACTAAAAGAGATTCATTCCTAGACAAACTAGAGTAAAATTGTCAAAAGCCAAGGTACTTGACTTGACTTTGCTACTTGAAAGTAGTAAAATAAAAGTATCTTCTAATGTACAAAGTTCCTCAAAGATCAACAGGTAGTTTCTCATGAGAAACCATGGATTCTAGAAGGAAGTAGTATGACAGGTTCTGAGTAGTGAAAGAAAAACACTGTTGACCAATATTCTAGAGAATTCTATGTTCAGCAAAACTATACTGCAAAAATGAAGGAGAAATTAAGACATTCTCAGTAATCATAAACTGAAAACATATATTGCTGGCAGACCTGCTTTATAAGTAATACTAAGGGAGTGTTTCAGGTTATGAGAGTCACTAAACAATAATTAAAATGTGCAAGGAGAAATAAAGATCACTGGTAAAGATAAGTGCACACATTAATTATAAAAACATAAATGTATTTAATTTGTAACTTTTTCCTGCTATTTGATTTAAATTACATAAAACAATAACTATAAAGCTGTTGACTATGTTATAATATGTAAAAGTTTAATCTGTATAGCAATAAAGGCACAAAAAGTAAGAGAGAACAGGGCTGTAATGGAATACATTTTTATAAATTATTTGAGTTAAATTTATAGTAATAAGAACTATACTTTTAAAAATGCAAGACCTTGTAATCCTCAATACAATTATTAAGAAAATCTTTAAAATAGTAAAATAAAGAAATTATAATGGCTGAATTCAAGACACCTATATATCACAAAAGAAGGAAGTAATGGAGAAATAAATGAACATGAAGACACTAACATACAGAAATCCTACCTTACCATTAATTAAGTTAAATGTAAATAGTTTAACTATTCCAACTGAAAGACAGAATTTGACAGAACCCTCAACAAAGTAAGTTTAGAGGAAAAAGACTTCAACATAATAAAGGCCGTATATGAAAAGCTCACAGTGAGCATTATACTCAATGGGGGAAAAACAGAGCTTTCTAAGGTCAGAAAGAAGACAAAGATGTCCTCTATCATCACTTTTATTCAACACAGTACTAGAAGTTATAGCCACAGCAATCAATCAAACAAAGAAAGAGAAAAGAAATAAAAGGCATCCAGATTGGTAAGAAAGAAGTAAAATTTTCATTATTTGCAGATGACATGCTATTATATATAGAAAACGTGAACGAGTCAGTCAAAAACTACTAGAACTGATAAATGAATTCATTAAAGTTGCAAATCAAATGGATACAAAATCAACGTACAGAAGTCTGTTTCACTTCTATAAACTAATAATGAAGCAGCAGAAAGAGAAATTAAGAAAACAATCTCATTTACATTGAACCAAAAATAATAAAATACTTAGGAATGAATTTAACCAAGGAGGTGAAAGACTTGAACTCTGAAGACGTAAAACAAAAACAAAAACAGAAACAACCCACCACTGATCAAAGAAACTGAAGACAACACAGACAACACAAAGAAATGGAAATACATTCCATGCTCATGGGCTGAAAAAACAGATATTGTTAAAATGCCTACACTCCCAAAGCAATCTAGACGTTTAGTGCAATCGCTATCAAAATACCAACAGCATTTTTCATAGAACTAGAATAAACAGTACTAAAATTTGTAAAGAGTGCTCGTTTCAGCAGCACATATACTAAAATTTGTATAGAACCACAAAAGACCTCAAATAGCCAAGGTAATCTTGAAAAAAAGGAGCAAAGCTGGAAAACTTCAAGTTATATTACGAAGTTGTAGTAATCAAAAGGCATGGTACTAACATAAAAATGGACACATAGATCAATGGAATAGAATAAAAAATCTGGAAATAAACACACAATTATATGGTCAATTAATATTCAACAAAGGAAGAAAGAATATCCAATGGGAAAAAGACACTCTTTTCAATAGATGGTGTTGGGAAAACTGGACAGCTACAAGCAAAAGAATGAAATTGGACCACTTTCTTTCACCATACACAAAAATAAACTCAAAATGGATTAAAGACTCAAATATGAAACCTGAACCATTAAAACTCTTAGAAGAGAGCACAGGCAGTAATTTCTTTGATATCAGCAATAGCAATATTTTTCTAGATATATCTCCTGATATATCTAGAAGCAAAAGCAAATATCAACTATTGGGACTACATGAAAATAAAAAGGTCTGCACAGCTAAGGAAACAATCAACTCTGTGAAAAGGCAATGCTACTGAATGAGAGAAGATATCTGCAAAAAATATTTGATAAAGTATTAGTAATCAAAATATATAAAGAGCTGATACAGCTCAACACACAAAAAATAAATAACCCAACTAAAAATGGGTAGAAGACATGAACAAAGAAGATTACAGATAGACACATGAAAAGATGTTAAACATCATTTATCATAAGAGAGAAGCAAATCAAAACCACAATGAGGTATCATTTCACACCTGGCTAAAATCAACAACACAAGAAACAATAGGTACTACAAAAATGTGGAGAAAAAGGAACCCCTCTTACAGTGTTGGTGGGAATGCAAACTGTTGTAGTTACTCTGGAAAACAGTATGGGGGGGTTCCTCAAAAAGTTAAAAATATAACTACCCTATGATCCAGTAATCTCACTACTGGGTATGTGACCCCAAAATACAAAAACACTAATTCAATGGGATAAATGCATTCTTATATTTACTGCAGCATTATTTACAATAGCCATGTTATGGAATCAGCCCAAGTGCTCATCAATAGATGAATGCATCAAGAAGAAATGGCATATAGTCAGCCATAAAAAAGAATAAAATCTTGCCATTTGTGACAACATAGATGGAACTAGAGAATACAGTGTTCAGTGGAAAATGTCAGAGAAAGATAAATACCAAATGATTCCACTCATATGTAGAATTTAATAAACAAAACAAATCAGCAAAGAAAGAGAGAGAAAGACAAACCAAGACACAGACTGACTGCAGAAAGCAAACTTACAGTTACCAGAAGGGAGGCAGGTAGGAGGATAGGTTAAATAGATGGTGAGGATTAGTAGTACACTTATGATGAGCACTGAGTAAGGCACAGAATTGTTAAATCACTATATTTTACACCTGAAACTAACATAACACTGTATGTTAACTATACTGGAATTAAAATAAGTAAAAAATAAAAATAAAAATAGTAAAAAATAAAGAACAGAATTTGGCAGGATGGATTTTTAGAAAACATGATTCAACTGTATACTGTTGACATGAAACACACTTCCAGTTCAAAGACACAAATAAGATGAAAGTAAAAGGACAGGAAAAGATACGCAAACAGTTAAGCAAGAGAACTAAACTGGCTTTTTAAATCTCAGACCAAATCAATTTTATGTTAAATTTTGTTATTAAAGAGATAGAAAAAGTGACATTTAAACAACTAGGCAAAAGATCATTCACTAAATAGAAAGTTTCAATAACACAATAAGCAAAATAAGACTAACAGAAACCTATACAACACTCCACATAAACAGAAGAATACACATTTTTTTCAAGGACAGACGGAACATTCTTGGGTATACAGCTACATGATAAACAATTCTTATTAAATTAGAAGTTCGCAATGATACAAAGTATGCTCTCTGATCATAATGGAATGAATTTAGAAACCAATAGAAATTTTGAGAATTCAAAAAATATGTGGAAACTAAACAATATACTTCTACATAATCAATAGATGAGAGAAGAAATCACCAGGAAAATTAGTAAATACTTTGAGATGAATGAAAATGAAAATACAACCTACGAAGTTTTAGGGTATGCAGCAAAAACCATGTTTAGAGTGAAACTGATAGGATAAATGCCTATATTGAAAAAGAAAAATGATCTCAAATTAATAATTTAGCTTTCCACTTGAAGAAACTAAGAAGAGTAGACTAAATGCAAAGCAGGCTGATGGAGGAAAATAATAAACATTAGAGCAGAAATAAAATAGAGAATAGAAAGTAACAAAGAAGTCAACAAACTTAAATTTTTTAACTTATTAATTTATTTTTGAGGGATGGAGAGAGACAGAGTGTGAGTATAGGAGGGGCAGGGAGAGAGGAAGACACAGAATTCAAAGCAGGCTCCAGGCTCTGAGTCGTTAGCACAAAGCTGGACACAAGGGCTCAAACCCCTGAAACATGAGATCATGACCTGAGCTGAAGTTGGATGCTTAACTGACTAAGTCACCTATGTGCCCCAAAATCAACAAATTTAAAGTTGGTTCTTTGAAAAAAAATCAACAACAAAACAACAAAATTATTAAATCTAATTTTGTTAAAATAAATGAAGGTAAAAAGAAAGAATTAATTTAGTAAAGAATAAGAGGATGTGATTACTGACTGACTACACAGAAACAAAAAGAATTATATAAAAAAATTATGAACAAATGTATGTCAACAAACTAGATAACTATGAAATAAGAAAATTCCTACAAACAAGTTATTGAAACTGACTCAAGAAAAAACAAAATCCAACTAGAACTATAACATAAGAAATTGAATTAATATTCAAAACCTTCCCAGAAAAAAAGCCCACAACCAGATAGCTTCACCAGTAAATTTTATCAAACATTTAAAGAATAATTAATATCAATAATTTAAAAATCTACCCCAAAATAGAAGAACGGAATATTTCCCAACTACTTCTATAAAGCTGGTATTATTCTGACACAAAAGCTTACAAAATACTATAGGGCAAAGAAAACTACACATCAATATTCTTTATGAATATAGAAGTAGTAACCCCCCAACAGAATACTAGCAAAACAAATACAACAACATATAAAAGGGATTATAAATCATGACCAAGTGGGATTTATCACAAAGATGCAAGGGTGTTTTGGCATTAAAAAAAAGAGCCATTTATGTAATATGTCACATTAATAGAATTAAAAAAATATCATCTCTACAATCTCAACAGATACAAAAAAAGTATTTTACAAAACCCAACACTCTTTCATGATAAAAACACTTATTTAACTGGAAACAGAAAGGAACTTCCTTAATATGATAAGGAATATATATAAAAATATCAGAGCTAACCTCATAGTTAATGGTAAAAGAATGAATGCTTCCTCCTTCTCATCAGAAACAACACAAAGATGTTTGATCTGGTTCTTTCTACTCAACATTTACTAAAGGCTTGAGCCAGAGTAATTAGGTAAGAAAAATAAGGAAAATAAGTTTGGAATAAAATAGGAAAAATTATAACAGCTTGCGACGTGATCTTGTATACAGAAAAGCCTCAGAAATCCACATTTTAAAAAAACAGAACTAATAAATGAGTTTGGTAAAGTAGGAGGATATAGGATCAATACTGAAAAAGGAATTGCAGGGGCGCCTGGGTGGCTTAGTCTGTTAAGCGTCCGACTTTCGCTTGGGTCATGATCTCGCGGTTCGTGGGTTTGAGCCCCGCATCGGGCTCTGTGCTGACAGCCAGCTCAGAGCCTGGAGCCTATTTTGGAGTCTGTGACTCCCTCTCTCTCTGACCCTCCCCTGCTCATGCTGTCTCTCTCTCTCTCTCCTAGAAATAAATAAAAATATTAAAAAGAAAAAAAAAAAAGAAAAAGCAATTGCATTCCTTTACGACAGTAGTGAACAATCCCAAAGGAATTTGGGATTCCAAATTTCCAAAAGGAAATCCAAATTTCCAAAAAGAAATCAAGAAAACTATTCTATTTGTAAAATGTATGAAAAATAATAAAATACTTAGGAATTAATTTTTGAAACAAAAATGTATAAAATATGTACACTGGAAACCACAAAGCATAACTGACAGATTGAATACCTAAATAAATGGAAAGTGTTCATGGATTAGAAGACAACATGGGTAAGATGGCAAAACTCACCTCAATGATTTACACATCCAATGCAACCATACCAATATTTTTTCTGCCATTTTTCAGAAACAGACGCACTGATCCTAAAAGTCCCATGGAAAGGCAAAGGACACAGAATAGTCAAAACAATCCTGAAAAAGAAGAAATCTGGAGTATTCATACTTCCTGATTCCAAATACTCACGTAAGGTTATATATATGGATCACTAAAATAGTATTGAGAATCCAAAAATAAAACTTAACATTTATGGCCACTTGGTTTTCAATAAGCATGCCAAGTTAATATAGTGAGGAAAAAATAATATTTTTAGCAAATGTTACTGGGACAACTAGGTAACTGTATGCAAAGAATAAACTTAAATAGTATAGAAAATTTAATCCAAAGTAAATCATAGATGAAAATGCAAAAGCTAAGTCTATAAGACTCTTAGAAGAAAATATAAGGTTAAACTTTTCCTATCGTTGGATTAGGCAATAGATTTTTAGATGCTACAAAAGCACAAGTAAGAAATGAAAGATATATTGGACTCATGAAAATTAAAAATCTTTTCTTAGGATACTTTTTAAGGATACTATCAAGAAAATATAAAGGCAATCTACAGATTGGGGAGAAATATTTGCAAATCATATATCTGGTAATGAATTTGTATCCATAATGTGTGAAGAATCCTTACAACTCAACATTATAAAACCAAATAATCCAATTAAAAAATGGGTAAAGGATTTGAACAAACGTTTCTCCAAAGGAGATATATGCATGGCCCAAAAACACATGAGAACATGCTCAGTCTCATTAGTGATGAGGGAAATGAAAACCAAAACCGCACTGAGATATTACTTCACACTGACTGGGATGGTTAGAATCAAAAAGACAGATTATAATGAATGTTAAGAATGTGGATAAATTGGAACCTTCCTGCACTGCAGTAAGAATGTCAAATGGCACAACCCATTCAGAAAACATTTTGGCAGTTCTTCAAATAGAGGTCCCATGGAGTTAAATGTAGACTTACAATATGACTCAGCAGTTCCACTTCCAGGTCTGTATCCAAAATAACCAAAAAAATATTTTCACTCACCTCAGTGATTCTATCCATTCTAAATTTTCAGCCCAGTCCTTCCATTCAATGATTTACTTTCAGTGACTCCCACGAATTTCTAACTCAGCCTATTCAAAATTAAATTCACTACCTTCTTTCCAAAATTTTATTCTCTACCAGTGCTCCATCATCCACCCAGATTCCAATTAGAAATACAAAAATGAAAAGAAAAAAAAAAAAGAAATCCAAAATGATCATTGACCTTTCCTCTCCCATCAATGCCAAAACATTACTCTCCAAGCTTACTCTGCCCATTGCTCCAGCCTCAGGACATGTAATTATCTCCTTTTTCAAAATTAATACTACCAAAATTCCAACTAATCTCAGTAACTCCATACTCGATGTCGTCCAATCCATCCCCAGCCTGTATCCTATAATGCAAATCTGATTATACCACTCCCAGCTGAAAATCCTTCCCTGGCTCTCAAGTACTTTATCTAAAAGAAATTCAAACATTTACACTGATTTTTAATTATCTGCTTCTACCTAATTCTCCAGCTTCATCACTCATCACTCCACCACTCCTACCTCATTACTTTATCGTCTTGTGATGGAAGATTGCTTTTAATTTTTCTGGTGTGCTTTGCTCTCATACCTTTCAAACTGGTTCACACCCCCTTGCTCCCCATATCTAGGACCACTCCTTTGACTAAAATTCTTCATCAGCCTTCAAGACTTAGCTCAGATACTGACCTTTTCTGAAAGAATGTCCCAGATATCTTCACTATGATTCAGTAGCCTGATGTGTGCTCCCATATAATTCTGGGCATTCGTCTACTATAGCATTTATCACTCTCAGGAAATTGTCTGTTTACACTTTCTATTAATTTGATTGCTCTCCAGGGCAAAAATTATATACTCAAAACTGAGTGGAGACTCAACATATAGTGAATGGGTAAAACCTAAAATGTGCAATGGAGAAATGGTTAGCTTATTTGTTTGCTTTTGGGGGGAGGATTATATATACCAGCATTGAAATGTATCATTTATTATTAGCTTATTATGATTATAAAATAAAATGCACAGCTGTATAAATGTATATATGTATGCATGTGGGGATATATATATATGTGAAATACACACATACCTATTGTAGTGTTTCTCTTGATTGGACGGGGGTACCCAAATGTGGGGCGCCTCCGTCAGCTGGAAGCCAGTGGCATTGGCAAGACAAAGGAGATAAAAGTTTATTAAATACACTGAATATACCACAAGGGAGCAGCAGGCAAGACAGCAAAGGGGAAAGTCTGCAAAGAAGCAGTGGGTGGGGGCTGTATTTAAAGGGGGAGGTGAGGAGATATGGGGACACATGGAATTTTTCCTGCCTGGTTGTAAGTAGTCCATTGCTCAGCTAGGGTTTATGGATATTTTGAGGTGGGTTGCCTAAGCGCCTGTTTGTATTCAGTCATGAGGTTGGGGTCATTATGGGCCCTTTTGCCCTGATCAAGTTTCCATTGCTCAAGCCTGTTGCCTAAAAGCGGCCTCTACATATATTATATACTGTATGTATGTACATATGAGAAAAACCTATACAAAAGTTGAAAAAATATTAATAGGAGTTCTCTAGGCATGGGATTAGAGATATTTTATTTTCTTCAAACAACTTTTCAATATTTTCTATGTGAACATGTATTATTTTTACAATAAAAATGCTTTTGAAAAAGATAAACGTGTCTATTTTTTTCTCATTGATTCTACCTGCCACAGTTTATAGGACAAACAGAACAAAATTTATTCTCCCACCATTTCCCCTCTGTTCTCTTGTCCTGAATTAAGCACAGAACCCACCGACTTACTGGGCATAGCCAGGGAAGGGAAGATTCTGGAGCAGCAGGCACTGGCAGAGGGTTTAGAGGTAGGTATGGCTCACGGGTTTCATCTTTTCTCTCTCTTCACTTTGTAGTTCTTAAAGATGATACTAAGAGGGAGAGAGGCAAACCATGAGAGGACTCTTGAATGATGAGAACAAACTGAGGACTGATGGGTGTTGGGGCATGGAGGAGGGCACTTGTGGGGATGAGCACTGGGTGTTATATGGAAACTAACTTGACAATAAACTATTTGTAAAAAAAAAAAAAAAAAAAAGATGATACTAAAATAAAACTGATTTGTGATGGAATCAAAAATGAATTAAGTGAGTAGTTTGAATTTTCATGTTTTGAATCATTGTGATCACCATTTACAAATTATAATTAGCTGCTTTCCTGTAACTTACTGAGGGAGAAGAGTTGAAAGGGGAAAAAAAAGAAAAGGTTAAGTTACATCTTTATGTCATAATCTAGGACTACATATGAAATATTCAAATTTAATCAGACTAAAAGACAATGTTAAGAGTCAAATGTATATTTGAGAATAAACATTGCACTCTGTTTAAACACTATTTACCAAAAAAACTACAATGGCTTCTTTCAGAGCAGCAAAGGCTGATTGGGAAAAGTGTTCTGATTGGGAAAAATGTCCCACCTTAAAGAAGTTAAAATTATGCTGTAAATAACATAAGGTTCAGATTCTATTTTAAAGTGGGATCTATTCTTAGTTTGTATACTATTTTCCTGATTATGTTATTAATCTGACTGAATCACTTGAGTATTTGGTCTGAATGTTATAAACTATGTTGAATTTCCATTGAAAAGTCTTTTCATGTTTACAAAATTTAGAAAGCATTATAAAATTGTTAATTCACTTTTCTTTTATAAAACCATGTTTCCCAAACAGCTTTCGATGAGGGATAGAACAACATAAACAAAGCAAATGAGTGCCTAACCACACATCTCTTTGTTTTAATCATCTTAAGTCATTGCCTAGTTGTCTTTAAACCCATCTCTTATGAATTCCTAGTCAGAAATATGGTTAAATTCAGGTTTCTGTCAAGATTACGGAGCAAATCCAGCCAGAGCAGGGAGATATCATCGGCATGAAGACATTAGATTATGGGACTTAAGGGGAGTCTTAAAGGGGAAAATAAAATACAAAAGAACAATCTGGAGCTTGAGAAAAGAACTTGGAACAGAAATAAAAAGGCAATAGGCCTTGCCTTCTGACATTTATATGAATTTTTACTATGAATATAGACTCTAGTTTATTTGCATGAATATAAACTTAGTTATTTACAGCAATATAAACCTCAGGTCTTATGTATTACATGGTCTCCCTTCCTCCTCATTTCTACCTGCCCTCTCTCATCCCACTTCCTAAACATTCCCAACTTCATCCCAAATTAGGACCAGTATTCTCTATGCTCTCCCTACTATCACTTCCTATCAAATACTTGAACTTAAATGTAAACTGCAGGATGATGTTTTAAAACCCATGGATACCTGCAGCAGGATGACTAGAGGAACAGGCCTCTATATTTGACCTCTTTCCATATCTCTCACCCTACGTGTACTTTGTACTTTTAGCACAGGAGAGGCTGGGGAACTTCTTGAATTCTAAGTAATAAATGCATTCATTTGTAGAGGATTAGTTCCCTTCAAACAAACCTGAGTCTATACGTAAGCATATTTATTAGGTATTATATAAGCTGATATTAAGGCCCTGTATCTAAAGATAACATAGGAAAAAAACAAAGTATTTCTCCTTCTTCCCCCCTTACCCCTCCACCCCAGTAATCAAACTGACATGGTGTTTCATCTCACCTGTGGGTGAGAAAATTTTCCCTGGAAGTCTCCTTTTAAAACATAGATGACTCAGGGGCACCTAGGTGGCTCAGTTGGTTAAGCATCCAATCAAGCCCAGTATTGGGCTCTGCATTGACAGTGTAGAGCCTGCTTAGTATTCTCTCTCTCCCTCTCTCTGCCCCTCTCTTCCTCTCTCTGCCCCTCATCTGCTAGCACTGTCTCTGTCTCTCTCAAAATAAGTAAACTGAAAAAAATAAAACATAGTTAACTCATAATTCACTAGTAAGTTGCCTAGACTGGTTCTTTAGGATTACTATGATAAAAAGAAGGTTCATTAGGGAATGAAACATAAGAATAAAATCTGTCTCAAGGTTACAGGCTATGGATCCAAGTAAGTATACTGAAAGAAAGCTGTGTGAAGGGAGTCACTAGCTTGGAATTCCAGTTCCAACTCTGCCACAAGGAGGGAAACAAGAAACTTTGCTTGACACAAATGACAAAGGATGGCTGTCTGAGTTATTCTATATTTTCCAACAAGACTAAAATTACCTGTTCAACACTTCATTATGATGCTCTGAAGTTAAGTGAGATAATTTACTTTACAGTTCTCTGAAAATTGCTGGATACCATACAAATAAAGAGCATCAATACTGTTCTTACAGAAATATAACAATTTAGATACTGGGTTGGTTCATGTATATTGGATAGAATAGGATTTATTTTAAGCAGGTCAGTTTCTTCTGAAAAATTTTAATTGATGTATATATTCAGAAAAGTATAAAGATCCATGTACAACTTGATGATTTAGCAAAAAGTGTACACACTTATGAAATCCCCATTCAGGTCAAGACATAGAACACGGACACCCCCTCAAATTTCACATTGTACTCAATCCAATCATCCACTCCTCTCCTCCTCCCCCAAGGCAATCACTGTCCTGATGTCTAATGCCATAGATTACTTTTGCCTCCTTGTAAACTTCCTCTAAGTAGAATCATACAATATATATTATTTCCTATTGGACTTTCTTTGTTCAATATAACTTTTGTGAGGTTGATCCCTGTTGTATGTAGCAAGCATTTGCATCTTTCATTGCTGTATAGTATAATAAATATTTACAATATATTTATAAAATTTTTCTGATGATGGATATTACATTGTTTCCAGTTTGAGATGACTGAAATAATCCTGATATGAACATTCTTTTAAATGCCTTTTGCTGTGTCTGTATATGGATTTCTATTGGGTATTTCTAGAAGTGAATTTTCCAAATCATAAGTTTTAGTAGATAATGTCAGATTGCCCCACAGTTTTACTAGTTTTTATTCCTACCATTTGGTAAAGGAGTTCTAGTTGCCTTTCACCTAGAAATAAAGCATCTGAAATAAGATACTCCATACTAAAACAAAGAATCAGAGTAAAGGTTTATACCTTTACACTGAAATCTCCAGTTCTTGGGGCGCCTGGGTGGCTTAGTCGGTTAAGCGTCCGACTTTCGCTTAGGTCATGATCTCGCAGTTCGTGGGTTCGAGCCCCGCGTCGGGCTCTGTGCTGACTGCCAGCTCAGAGCCTGGAGCCTGTTTCAGCCTGTGACTCCCTCTGTCTCTGACCCTCCCCTGCTCACGCTGTCTCTCTCTCTCTCCTAAAAATAAATAAAACATAAAAAAAAAAAAAAAAAAATGAAATCTCCAGTTCTTTATCCCTCCTAACTCTGAGGATATTGGCACCAGGCTTTGTCCTTTCAAACAGGAAAATGTTTTTATCCGGAGAATCTGAGCTAGTAACAAGAAAAAAGATCCAAACATTTGACTTGAAATCCCCAATGAGATAGCCTAATAAGAATACCTTAAAATAAAGCCCACCATCAAGTCACAAACACACGTACACACACATATACATATACAAACATCCCAATAAGTCTTTTAGTGCCCAACTTGTATGTATAAGCATACATACAAAAATCACCAAACATCTGAGAAAAATCCCTAATATGAAAGACAAGTGCAAATAAGCCAACATTGGAAAGTAAGTTATAGGAATCAATTTATGCTGGGAGAGAGGAAAAAATATTGTTAATATTTTCAGAGAAAAAAAGAGGAGCTATTTTATCCATGAAATAAGTGTCAACGCTAGAAAAGAGATAATCAAAGAACAAGGAAGAGACCTTAAAATTTTTAAATATTAACACAGAAGTTAAAAATTAATAAAAATGTTAAAGAAAATTACTTTTACAACTAGATATAAAATTAAAAAGATAAGAAAATTATAGGACTAGAATAGGAGGTACAATACTCATCAAACAAATACCAAAATCCTAATAGAGAAAAAAAAGAACTAAATTTAAAAAAATGTTTTAGGTAAAATGTTCTGAATTGAAAGATCTAAGATTCCACTTAAAGTGATCCACTGAGAGACCCAAGCAATGGATGACAGGTGCACACATTACCTATCACCATGGAATTTCAGAATACTAGCAAAGAAGACACGATTCTACAAGAATTTCAGATGGAAAAATGATGACATAAAAAACTGGAATAAAAATAGCTTATATCCTTCTCCACAGAAGCACTAGATACAAGAAATAAAACAAAAAAACAATGTCTTTAAAATTGTTAGAAATTTTTCAAAACTAGATTTGCATATTTAACCAAATTATCAATAGAATGAAGTAAAATAAAGACATTTTTAGACACACAAGTTATTTAACAATTTATCTCTAATTTACCCTTTCTCAAGTAATGACTGGGAGACATGTTCCACTAGAATGAGGCCATAAACCAAAATATGAAGAATATTACAGAGCAACTCAAAGGACAGGTGAAAATAACTCCAAGAAAACAACTGTAGAACTGATATGCAGAAAACCATACCATTTGGAGCTGGTCAAAATGCTACAGGAGAGATACTGTCAATAAGGCAAAAGTGGCATATCCTATATAAAAGCATACAGAATAACAAAACAAGCATGATTTGAACTTCAGGAAGTTTAAAAAAAAATTAAAAAGCAATCTCATATGCAGTAGACATCACAAATATACCATTCTCTTTTCTTTCTTGAGAATTCCACTTCCCCAAATCCTTACAATTAGAGAAGGCCATATGACTAATCTGGGCCAATGAAATGTGAGTAGGAGTGGTGTATAACATTTTTGATCTGAAGCAGGAAAATCCAGGGGATTTTCCACTCCATTCTCCCTCTTTTGCCTTAGAGGTTTTTGTTGAGCTGGTACAGCCACAAGATGAGAGCTGTCGGCTAGGTCAATGCATTCAGGGAAATGCTGGGGGAAGGGGGGATGAGGGGCACTGGATCCTGTAGTGGATCTGTATCCGTATGAGCAAAAGCCCTGTGCAGTTCTGGTATTGTTCATTATTGTAATGTAGATTAGCCCATTCTGTCTAGTGCAATATTTTACATTGTTCTGTCGTAAATCATATTTACAAGTTCACAGTAACAAAAACAGTCATTACTGTTTTATCCAGATTTCTGACATAACTATATGGCAGGCATAGGAAAGGTGATGTGTGAGGATGCTGTATGGGGTGAGGGAGCTAGGCACCTATGTCGGTGTGGTAGAGATGTTGGGTGTCAAAGAGAACAAAATTCTCTTCTTCCACAGTAGAAGGTCAATAAATAGTACCTAAAATTCAAAGAAATGGTAGGAGAAAGTTGTATTGGCCTCAGCTTTGGACCATACTTTCTATTTTGCACAGTGGAAAAGCCCCTCTTGACAAGCACATAAAAGACTGATCAAGTGAAAACATATATTAGGTTTTACTTTCATGGGAGTGACTACAGAAGCTCAGGTTTTTAACAATGGTCAAAAATCTAACAGGTAATTATACTTGACTGGCTTCCCTGATTCAGGATGAAGTGGGGGGCAGGACAGCCCTGGCAACCAGGGATGTGCTTCCTTATCAACCCCCCTCGCTGCAGTTAATTCAAGGAAGACTATTTCTCCGCCAGCTGTGCCTGGCTTAAAATTTGCATCTGGTCCTTATTTATTTATTTATTTATTTTTACTATTTCAGAATAGTTTTATTGTCAATATTTTTAGTCTGTTTTTCCCTGACTATAATAGAGCATGGTTCTAGATGACAATGGTAAAAACAGTTGTTGTTTCCTTTGAGTGTATATTTGAAATGTAGCTCATATCATCATGAATTCAGTATGTTTTGGAGAATGATTTACTTCAAGCTAACAAAGTTACCATTGCATTCCAGAAAAATAGAATTAGCAGTACAGTGGCACAGAGGAATAAAAGAGCCAGGAGTTTTCGATGAAATTCTATGTGACAACCACAACGTTCATTACTGTGGGTTCTTCAGCAAGCAGTATCAGGTAAATCTTGCCCTTTTATTATCTTTTAATAGGTAAGACACATTAATTCCTTCTTTTTAGCATCTGGTCCTTATTTAAAGGGCACATAAAAGTTTGTCTAGGGAACAGTGTGAAACCAACAGAAGGATTCGAGTCTTGAACTGGATGATTTCACCACCACTCTCACTATGAACCACATACAACACAAAGTTTTTATAGGATATGAAAAAAAAAAAACCCACTGCCCCCCTTCTAACATTTATATACTTCAGTAGAAGAAATTAACATTTATTATCTCTTTCCCCACCTCTAGAAATTGCTGGAGTCCTTTTGCCGATAGTGTAGGCTCAGGTTTATAACATCCCACTCTCCTGGAAGGCAAAAGGAGAGTCAAATGCATTATACTACTGAGAGGACGTAAGCTAATGAAGAAAAGTGATTAATCGATATTTGTGAGCAACACATTGAAGCAAAGAGAGAGTCTGCATTAGCTTCAGAGTGTAAGGCATTCTGTAGAGAGAGCACTTTTGAATCCACTTCGTCATTCTTGATTTAGCAAATGTGAGCTTTTCTTCTTTCTCAGCTAACAGCCAAAATAATTAACACAGAGTTTATATGAACAGAGAAGGTGCTGTGTTGAGAAAACAAAAAATGAGAAATTGTACAAGCCCTGTGGCCAAGCCATTTGCTGCAAGAAATAGAACTGTGGACATCAGTTTGCTAGGAAATGCTAGCGTGGAGAGCAAAGGTGACCAAAAGTCAGAATCAGATCGACCAGATCAACATTTTCCATCTTCACATCTTATGCAAGGTTCTCCAAGTATCTCGTCAGGAGAAATAAGGAGACCAAGACCAGCTTTAGGTTAAAAATCTCAGAGGAGAGAAATTGGTTATTTAAATCAACATTAAAAAGTACATCAAAATGAAAAAGATTTAAAGTGTTTCAATTGCCGTCCATTCTAAATTCATACCAAAGCTAAATATTTTAAGCTTGTTATACGTTTGCCTTTTGAACTGAAAGAGACCTGTAAGATCATACAGTTCTTCGTTCCTGCCTTAAATGGCAGAGGAAGAGGGCACCTAAAAGGTTAAGCGCTAGTCCAATTTCAGCAGCTATCGAAGAGCAGAAGAGAATATCAAAGCTAGTCTTCCTGGCTGCTAATTAGTCTCCTTCCACCACACTGTGCTTCAGGAAAAGTCTGTAAGAGTCCTAGTATGATAATGGGAGTAATGTCATGCATGAGAAGACTGGTGGTCTCTGAGGAATATCAAACTTCCCACTTGTTAGAAGGCAATTTTTCTTTTCCAAAGAGGGAATGACAGCCTTCTTTTTGAAAGCTATTCAAAGGCACAGATGTGTGAACTTTGAGCAACCTGCTAAGGCAAGGGTATTGCCTAAGCGTAAAAAGAAATGGTGCAGGTAAAATCAAGTGATTTCATGTACAAATTTTATACCCTGGAGTCTAAATATCTTCATGATCCTTAAAGAACAAAAAAGCAGGCTCCTTGTCACCACAATTGAACTGCAACTCCATTACTGAATCAATACTCTCACTAGCAAATATCCCTTATGAAGTAGTCTTGCTACACAAATTAGAACAGTTTTGGGAGGGGGGAGTGGTAATGCTGGGAAACTCGGGAAAAATAATGACTTCAAAACAGAATTTATTTAAAAAGACAGAACTGAGGCTGGTGGGTGGGGGTATGAATGGCTTAATTTTGATGAATTTTTTTAAAGAAGAGCTGGGTATACACATTTTGTTTTCAAGTTAGAGGATAAAATGATGAAATGGATCTTTTCTCCAAATAAATACTGTTATGCTACATTTTCATGGTCAATAGTGCTCCATTCATAGGTGTCCCTCGTTTCAAAAACCAATTTGGCTTATCTGTTTGCTCCTCCTTACATATATCTCAAAAGCTGTAACAGATTCAGGGAAATAGATGACCCAGCCACAAATGTTCACTTCTCCAGGGACCTGCCTTTAAATTGACCTTCAGCTTCACAAACCAAAAAAGAGCATCTGTGTAACTCAGGACAGTACTAAATCTAGGGAAAAATTAAAAAGGAAAGCAGGATAGGCAGAGTTGGCCAAAGCAAATAAATACTCCGTAGGGCAGCCAAACCAATAGATAAGAATGAAGAACCCACATTAAATTGCTGGTTCATTAGGGGGTATAAGTGGTTACAGGAAGTGTCTGTTTAGATTAATGGCACATAATCCCCAGTCTTTTACAAGAAATTTTAAAATGTGATCTTGTCCAACTTTTTATATAGCTTTTTATTTCCATCTTTTTAATTTAGAAGATTTTTTGGTGCTGAGGGGAAGAAAGAAGTGTCTGGGGTTCCGTCAAGTAGTACCTGTGTCAAGGAAAATTTGATTGCTTACTAAGAAATTTTAATGTACTTTTCTAAGTCCCTGGCCTCTGAAGAGGAAACACACACAACTGTGTGGTGATATTCGTGGGATTACAGGCTACCAATAGATAAACTGAAACCAAGCTCTGTATGACTCGTGACATAAATAAAAATCATAGCTATCATGGGAGGGAAATTCTCCCAGTTAATGCACAATGGCCTGTGTAAGGTGTGCCAGTTTTTAAATCTCCAACTGCCACCTATTCATCAGGGCTATTTTAAGAAGTATGGAAAAGTTTTTTTAAAAAAGTAAAGAAAAGGCCAAGTTAAAGTTGGATTTTTCTCTGACAATCTGAAATAAACACAAAACCAGAATTTTTGGAAAATATAACAGGATATAAAAACTATAGTTTAAATATTTACCTAGTACTTTCTAGGTGCTATGCTTAGTGTATCAGGTTAAAGATGGCTACAAATTCTTTAATATTTCCCCAATGGAAAGGTGGGGTCTATAATTCTTTCTTGAATCTGGGTTGGTTCTGTGATGACTTAGACTAGTCGAATATGGCAAAAGTATCTTGTGTTAGTTTCTGGACCCAGCTCCTAAGACGCCATCAGCCACTATTTCCCCTTTCTTAGAACTCTCTCTCAGGGAGCACTGAGCTTCTAAATAAGAAATGATTATTCTGAGAAAACCTACCTAATAGGTCACATGAAGGAGCTCTTGTCTACTGTCCCACCCTTCCGGTCACCCCTACCACAAGCCAGACATGTGAATGAAGCCACTTGGAACCTCTCCACCTTCCCTGAATAGCTCATCTGCCAGCTAAAAACCACCGAATGATTTCACTTGATAAAACTGAAGAATAAGGTAGAAAAACTGCCCCACTGAGAGTTGTCCAGGTTCCTGACCTACAAATTGTGAGATATCATAAAATGGTTGTTTTTCAAAGCCACTAAGAACTGCGGTGGGTATCAGAAATGTAATATGCATGCTCTTTACATTCATTAACCTATTTAAACCTCATAATAGTCTAATCATGTAGGTAATACTATTTGCCCCATTTTAGAAATAAGCCTGAAGAAACTGAAGCTTAATGAGATTAAGTAACTTGCCCACAATCACATTGCTAGTAAAAGGGCAGAGCAAGAATTCAAGCTTGGGCAGTCCGATGCCAGAATCTATAATTTTAGACATGATATTTTCTGCATCTATCCTGAAAAAAATTCAATAAAATCACTAATCAATAAATATTCATGAAATGCTATAAAATATTATAAAATACTCTAATAGGTACAATGTAGCAGGGGAAGCATGAACCGTGATAAAAGAGACTCATTCTCTGATGCCCAACCCAAAACAAACTGCCTTCCTTAATCTATCTCATCTCCTCACCGGTTCCTATCCCCCTCCCCCCACGCGCAATTTCTTTATAACACTTAACCTGATTTGAAAGCACCTCATTCATTTAGCTGTTAATTGTCTTTCTCCCCCTTTAGAACTTAAACTTGGTGGAGCTACTGTGGTATGGCTTGAACACTCTATATCCTCAGCTTTATTTTATTCCATAAAGAGTTAATAACAAAATATTGAATAAATTTTCTCAGTCTCTTTAGGATAGGATCTTAATGCTAAGCTTCTTAAGGTTAAATATGGAA
Organism: Hyaena hyaena; assembly: GCF_003009895.1. Taxonomy (NCBI): domain Eukaryota; kingdom Metazoa; phylum Chordata; class Mammalia; order Carnivora; family Hyaenidae; genus Hyaena; species Hyaena hyaena. The sequence continues at coordinate 339,550 of NW_024080906.1, read as the reverse complement.
GTATGGAAGCAAAGGGCCAAGAAGAACTCTCTAGTTGTGTGCATTTATTTTGGGAGAGAGACCATAGCTTTTATCATATTATCAAAAGAATACTCAATTCAAAAAGTATAAAAAGCTGGCGCACCTGAGTGGTTCAGTTGGGTAAGCGTAGACTTCAGCTCAGGTCATGATCTCACAATCTCACCGTTCATGAATTCGAGTCCCACGTTGGGCTCTGTGCTGACAGCTCAGAGCCTGGAGTCAGCTTCAGCTTCTGTGTCTCCCTCTCTCTCTGCCTGTCCCCTGCTCACACTCTGTCTCTCAATAATGAATAAACATTAAAAAATTTTTAAAGAAAGTATGGGATGCCTGGGCGGTTCAGTCGGTTGAGCGGCCGACTTCAGCTCAGGTCATGATCTCACAGTTCATGAGTTCAAGCCCCATGTCTGGCTCCGTGCTGACAGCTCAAAGCCTGGAACCTGTTTCAGATGCTGTATCTCCCTCTCTCTCTGCCCCTCCCTTACTCACACTCTGTGTCTCCCTCTCTCAAAAACAAAATAAACATTGAAAATTTAAAAAAAAATTAAAGAAAGTATAAAAATTTGTTTAAAAACTGATTGTTTCTCAACCTTTTTTTCACTGCCATCCATCACAAGATAACATTTTTCTTAAGAGTTTCGTATGTGGGCTTGCACACACATAGAGAAAAAAATGGAAACAAAAGTTTCATGAAATATTTCCTCTAATTTCATGCAGTACACTCTGATATGTTTCTATTGCACTTTATAATTTAAAATGATGGCCTTGATCCCCAAAATTGATTTCAGAACTCACTAATGAAAAACACTGGGATAGTGACAGTTGAGCCCCTTTAAAAAAAGAAACAACTAATTTTAGCTCTTCTTCTAGATGAGGTGTTAAAATCAGTTAAGAAGAGTATGTGTGGCTTCTTTGCAGACTGGTGGAAACATTTGAGGGCAGGTGTGAACTTGTGAACTTCTCCATCGATACTGTGTACCAGTTAGTTGTCCACTCCCCTCCAGGTAAGGTCCATTTTTAGAAAATTCATTTCCATAAAATAAGACTTTCTGAGTTTGGGTATGCATATCTATCTGTGTGCCCATGGGCTTCAGGGGTAGGGTAGAGCGGATATGGTGAGGAGTATGATAGTTTGATCTTTCACAAAGGAAGTTCTTTGAGAGCATATCCTGTGGCGAATCTACAGATTACCTACCAGAACTTCACACAGCATCCTGTGGGTACACTGAATAGGGAGGCAGCTAGTACAAGCAAAAGATCACTGTACTTGGAATCAAAAGAAGTGGGTTGGAGTCCTAGTTCTACCACTTGGGCAAGTTACACAAACTCTTTGAGCTTCAACTCCTTATTCTTTATAATGATAAAAATAAAGGAACTCTGTTCACCTAACAGGGTTATATTGAAGAACAAATAAAACAATGACTAGGTACACCTGGTGATTTTTTATTATTTTCTTCTTAAACTAGTCCCCACTAATTGAGAATACTTCCAATTAATCTCCTAATTATTTGCAAATAATTCACATTCATTTAATAAATGTTTGTTTTCAGATAATAATTGTCTGATCTCCCTAAACTGTATTTCAAGCATTTCATTTGCTGACTGCTGCCTCTTTCACTCACAGCTCACCCACTCCATCTTCTCAAGAGAGGGATTTTAATTTCTTCAAAATCTTACTAGCAAAAAAGCAGCACCTTGTGATGGTGGGAAGTAGAACTGATTAATGAGATGGAATAAAGTTAGTGGAGAAGAGAATTAATGACACAGAGGGTACGGTAAAAATTCTGGACTTTGGAGTCAGAAAAACCATTGTTTAAGTCCCAGGCCCTGTTTTTTAATGTTTATTTACTTTTGAGAGAGAGAGAGAGAGGGAGAGAGAGAGAGAACGAGTGGGGGAGGAGCAGAGAAACAGAGAGAGACACAGAATCTGAAGCAGGTTCCAGGCTCCGAGCTGTCAGCACACACCCTGACGTGGAGCTTGAACACAAGAGCTGAGAGATCTTGACCTGACCTGAAGTCAGATGCTTAACTGACTGAGCCACCCAGGTGCACCTTAAGCCCCAGACTCTCAATTCACTACCTATGTGTTATGGGCAGAATTATGTTCCCTCCCCCCCAAATCATGTGTTCTCTTCCCAAAAATCATGAAGTCATATGTGACTGTATTTGGAGGTAGGATCTTTAAAGGGGTAATTAAGTTAAAGTGAGGCCATTAGGGTGAAACTTAATCTACTCTTCCTGGTGTCTATATAAGAAGAGATTAGAACACAGAAGAGATTAGAACACATGTACAAAGGAAAGACCCCGCGAAGACACAGAATGAACAAAGCCGTCCATGAGACAAGGAAAAAGGCCTCCGAATAAACAGACCCTGTCAACACCTCTTGCACAATCTTGCACTTCTAGCCTCCAGAGCTGTGAGAAGATTTCTGTTATTCAAGCCACACTGTCTGTAGTACTTTGTTATGACAGTCCAAGCAGATAATATACTATGTAATCTTAGCTATGCCATAAGAATTAAATTTTATAAAATATTCTTTACAATTATTATGTGCATTTCTTGTGTCTTTATTTTATCAAGGTAAAAGAAAGAGGGCTTGTCATAAGCAAAATCTGACAAAGCAATGACAAATTTTTGGGAATATAACCTACATTCCTGCACTAAGAATATGAGTAGCATCTTTATACTGATTGCTTAAAATCCCCTTTGTTTGCAAATCCTTCTTGTTTGTTCTGATCAGTAAGTATATTATCTTTGAATGAATAAGCGAGAATCTTGTCACTGCAAAATAATGGCAAAAGTGAATTTTATAACTTGATTTCATAAATGGGCTCACAATCTTGATTTTGGGGAAAGTAACAAAGAATTGTAATAGCCCCTCTTTCTACTGGACACTAGCCTGGTAGTCCCAATGATGTTCAACTGTAAGCACGACCCCTCTGACTTGCCCTCCACCACCAAGTGAAGAGACCCAGCTTTGGGGAAGAGCACCACTCCACCAGTGAAAATTCTACCCATTCAATGAAAGATTGGGAGAGTCCAGGTGATTTCTGTATGAAGACTGAACATTGCACTTGGCATGGGATAAAAGGCATGTGACACTTTTTTGCCTTGATATTCTAAAATTTTCTTCTTTGTTCTATAAAAGACGATAGTCCCAGTTCTTTTTTTTCATAACTTATAGTAGGAATGTACACAAGGATGGAAATGCATATGTTGTTTAACACATATACATATCAAAATTGTATTTATCCATGAATTTGAAAATTTTTTAAAAATAATCTTTACCTTTTTCCAATACTTTCCAAATAATCTAAATTATATTACATTTATAACCAAAATGAGAAACAGTAAATTCTCATACAAGTGTAATTTAGAATGGGATTACTTGTGATTTAGTAAATGATGCCGGGAATCATCATGAATAAACATATGAATAAATAAATGAGTTATCATTGATAACTTGAGAATAAAAGCTAATTTTAAAAAAATGACTCTACTTTCTCTGGCTGTTGATATATTGGGCCATGCAGAAACCACACCGAGAGCTCTCCTTCTAGGGCACCCTTCCCTGCAGTAGGGAGCCCAGGGCATTGCCACCTGTTGTTATCCTCTTATGGTTCTCTCGCCGATCGTTCTGAGAGTATGATCGCCCACAAACCTTAGAGGTCATGTAACAGGTTCCCAAAGAGTTTGCATACATCTGTATCTTTATTTTTTTTTAATTTTTTAAATGTTTTATTTTATTTCTAGGAGAGAGAGAGAGAGAGAGAGAGAGAGACAGCAATGAGCAGGGGAGGGTCAAAGAGAGAGGGAGTCACAGACTCTGAAATAGGCTCTAGGCTCTGAGCTGGCAGTCAGCATAGAGCCCGATGCGGGGCTCGAACCCTCGAACTGCGAGATCATGACCTAAGCGAAAGTGGGAAACTTAACCGACTAAGCCACCCAGGCGCCCCTACGTCTGTATCTTTAAATCTTCTCTTGCTATGGCAGGGAATTGCCATTCAATTCTTTGAAAGAGCAACTGCACTGGGTGTTATTATGTCTTATGAAGCTTGGGATTTCTTTTCACACTCTAGATTGTGAAAATGTGATAAGAGGAGGCAGGTGGTAGAATGATAAATGATCAGTAGTTCCCTTTTAGGAAAAACACAAGTTAGAACCATATCTACAAGGTCTCATAATGGCCTCTAGTGTTTACATCTCTTAAGCATCGATGCATTTCAAGCCATATCACAAGAGAGAACAACCACAAAAAATATATTATTCAAGCCCTTGATTGACAAAAACAAATCAGGCATGTATAAGACCATACATCCATTTGCATGCATGTTGCACAATTGCATCAATCATGGATTTCAGTGCTTTGTGGTGTGTGTGTGTGTGTGTGTGTGTGTTCAAACATGGCCTTTTGAATCAGGCAGATATCTAGATTCAAATTTTGGCTCCACTACTTGCTACTGTGTGATCTCGTGAAAGTTATTCAATTCATTGAAGAACTATTATTTAGTGGTTTTCATTAGTCAGGCACTGTGCTAGGTGCAGAAGGTGTTAACTACAAATATAATAGTCATGGTCTCTGCTATCACGGAACTTAGTCTAGTAAGGATACAGGCATTTAAAACAAAATCGCAGAGGGGTGCCTGGTTGGCTTAGTTGATTAAGCTTCCAACTCATGATTTCATCTCAGGTCATGATCTCAAGTTCATGGGTTTGAGCCCCACACCAGGCTTTGTGATGACAGTGCAAAGCCTGCTTGGGATTCTCTCTCTCTCCCTCTTTCTGGCACTGTCCCACTCATGCTGTCTTTGTCCCTCTCAAAATAAATAAACTTTAAAAAAATCACAAAAATTAATGTAACAAAACCCCATTAAGTTACATATATCCCCCACAGCTTTTATTTTTTAGTTGTTTGTTTTTGAGAAAGAGAGAGAAAGAAAGTGGGGCAGGAGCAGAGAGATAGGGGTACAAAAATTCCAAAGTGGGCTCTACATTGACAACAGAGTCCCACTCGAACTCACAAACCTAGAGATCATGACCTGAGCCAAAATCAGACATTTAACAAACTGAGCCACCCACACGCCCTTCCCCACAGTTTTTGAAACCATTCTAGTGGCTGGGTTGTCTGTGTAGACCAAGGTATAACCTGTGGAGATTAGTGGATAGGAGCTAGACCAGAAATAATTGCTATGCATTTTGAATGGAGAATATAAGTGTGATTGTCTCAGGGAATTGGTGGTGGGAATTCTAATGCACCTGTATTGGTTGGATCCTGTGTGACGGTGAAGTCAAGGTGAGGAGGGATAAAGAGAGGTTTTAAGAAAAATTCCCACAGAATTTTGCAGATCAGGATTTTGGAATAAAATGTTATTGAACTATAGCATGCTGCTCCTTCTTTTGGTCTCCAAATCTTTGGAAGTGACTAAAATGTTTTGCTTTTGTTTTAAAAAAATGTTAAGTGAAAAAAAATAAATTAAAAAAATGTTAAGTGATTTTTGGACTTAGAGGGTAAAATTATGGCAGGTCTAGGATTATATCAGCAAGGATCTGAGACAAAAATCTATCCACATGGATGAAAAGACAGTAGATATAGCAGAGATAAAGAGATACAGATATATAGAAAGCTGCTATGAGACAGAGTGAAAAACCTAGTTTAGAGGGATGAGTTGAGGAAATTTTGAGAAGCGATGTTTCAGCAGAAACCTAAATGAGTAGTAGGAGTAGGCAGGCAAATTCTGAGGGAATGTTTCAGGCAGCTTGGGTGCAAACAGCTCATGTGAAGGTGAGACAAGTGTGCAGCTTCCAGAAAAGAAAGACCATCATGAGCCTAGAGTGGCATGAGCAAGGGCAAGGTGGTAAAAGATGAGGCTGGAGAAGGGGGTGGGGTCAGAATAGCTAGGAGATGGTGGACTGGCTTCCATAGACCTTCACAGATCACGATTTTACAGGGAGAAACAACGTGACTCAATATGCATTTTAAGAAGGTACTTGTGGCTACTACGTAGATTGGATGGGAGCCAGAATAGAAAAGAGAACCGTTACTGCAGGAGGCTAAGTGAGGGATGATAGTATCTTGAACTAGCAAGTTGACCCTGGATATGGTGCTAAGTAGACTGTTCAAGTTGTATCCTGGGGAGAGAATCAATAGGGCTGATGATGTAAGTAGGGGGTGAAGGGATGGCCAACTTACTAGTAAAATGAGGTGATAAAATAAAAGGATCTACCATACAGGCTCTCGGCGAGCATGAAATAAGAATTCATATCAGGTGCACACAGGAAGCATTCCTTGTTTGTAAGCTGTTATTATCACAAAGATAGATATAATAAATAAGCAGTTTAAAATGATTCGCAGTCATTTTATTTTTTAAAAAAGAATTGCCCAGAAAGTGAGTACATACTTGCAGAAAGCTGAAGAATATTGAGGGGTGATCATTTGGTTAATTCTGAACACTTCCATTAGATGCACATATCTCTTAAGGTTACTATTATTTTTCACTTGTTTGGAATGACTGCCTCATAACTTTACCACATCCTAAAAACCACCCAAAGCAGGGGGAGAACTGGTTAGTTCTGAAGGCAGTAGGGAATCAAAGAGATGATAGCTGCAGGATGAAAACTGTCATTCAAGACCTCCTGGTAAGTAATCCAAAGCATTCATAGAGTGGGTGCATTCCTCATAATTCAAACAGATAAACCCAATTGAAAGATTTTAGTAACCTAACTTTTTGCCTCTGTATCTTGAGATCATAATTCTGAGAGAGTTTTCTTACATATGACAAATACTTGACCTTTTGTAAAGATGTCATTTTCTCAACATGACTGCAGGAATGACAGGAGAGATGGCGGGTCAGAGAAGCCAATGAGTGCTATTTGCATCTTAAGAAAAGGAAAATGCAAATTGCGAAAGTGCTATGCAGGAGACAGAAAAATAGATCTTTCCTGGTCACTCTTCCAAACTGATAGACTACCCCACCCCATCACTGGAGACCTCTGATTGTTTTCCCAAATAAAATAAGCATTAAGGGGTCACTTTTTTCCATAGGTGTCTTTCTACTTGTCAGCCTTGTTGTTTTTAAGGTTTTAGTAATGAGCAAAGAAGGAGGCATAGGTACTTTAGAAAAGCCCACATTCAAGTCACAATAGTGTGATAAAATTTCTCAAGGCTTCTGACAGAAGGAACTGCAAATATACCATTAGCCCTGACCACAGAGGACTCAGGAGGAGGACTTTCTGAAAAACTGAACAGACTCATTGGGTCACCCAGATCTGTCTTCCTGATTTCCATTGATTTATTTTCAAAGTTTCTGCAACAATTAATTGCTCATTATTTACAATATCCTTCTGGAGTGAATCAATGCCATTATCCTTGATGTAGTTCAATACTACAATATTATCTCAACAACTTTTCATTCTACTTACTGTGTTCCCTGGTCTACAAAGATGGCTTGTTACCATGACAGCTTCTAATGCAAGTTTGCTATTGATATTTTTAAAAAGTCTTTGTATTAGTGGGTTTTCTACTAACTAGTAAAATGGTCTCCTGCCAATCCAAAACCTAAGAAGGTTAGACCTTTAATACCTTTAATGTCACTGGCTGCCAGCCACTCCAAGAGTGCAAGACTGTTAGATCAGTCCACCACAACCTACTGGTTGTTCTAGTGCCCTCTGTAGAGCTGCAGGGAGCATTTAGAGTCTCATGCCACGTTCTGACATAACAAAGGGGCTGTGAGGTCTAATGTGGATGGATAAGTGATCCTCTCATTGGGGTAAGAGTGAGACAGTACCACTTATCTGTACATACAACTGAAAGTTCCCTAATCACAATATATTGTAAGCACCTGCCTCGTCTGAAGCAAACCCATGTTCATTTCTGTGTGCTTTGTTCCAGTCACAGAATGTGCTTTCAAAAATATGTGATGGATTGAACTGAATTCAGTTTAAATCCAGGAATACTATGCCCATTTGGTTTTTGCCTTTTCCCTGGGTCAATAAACTGGCAGCTAAGCTGGTTGTTATTTTTCAGGTGCTCTCAGCTGAAAGTGGCAAAAAGCCAGGTCAGTGTGATGAGAACTGATAGTGTATTTCTTCTGTTCCCAGGCTTCTGGGTCTTTGCCACAGGAGAGAGTGGCAGTGAGCCAGAAACGAAAGCCAGAATTGCACGGGGAGCACAAGTCTCTGCCTTATACTAAAGTGTCCGTAATTATAACTTACTCAAAGCTAGAATACTAGAACTAACGAAATGAATTAGGTACATTCACAATTCTGGAACATTCTGATGGAATCATCATAGGTTCAGAAGTTAAACAGAAATGAAAGAAAAGTTAAAACATTTAGAGTTTCTATTATTGCAGTTCGTACTTACCTCTAGGAAATCTCTGTGGTTGTACCTTCTTTACTAGATCTATAGACACTTTTAGTAAGAATGATACCTAATAGGGTTTGCCTGGGTGGCTCAGTCAGTTGGGTGTCCAACTCTTTGATTTCTGCTCAGGGTATGACCTCACTCAGTTTATGGGATTGAGCCCCACTGTCTTTCTGCTCCTCTCACCTCTCTCTCTATCTAATTTTTTCCCTCTCTCTCTCAAAATAAATAAATAAACTTAAAAAAAAAAAAAAGACTGATACCTAATATAAGTTATGACTTTCTTTTGGTCTCAGGTTTGCAACATTTGTACCAACAAACTTAAGTTGAAAGGCTACAGGGGAGAGAGTCTGGGTGGTCTTTCATCTAGAAATGAAGCCACATGGCAAGAACTCGGTTACAGAAGAACAACGCCCTTGCGGCTCCAGGGTATGGAACAACTCTTGTGGTGGCAGCAAGGTAAGTGTTAGGCCTCTGAGAAAGAGCTGTGATTTTTGAGGTCTGAGGTTTGGAGTAAAAGACTTATAGCAGTGATTAATTTTGTTACAACGAACACAAACAAGTCACAAACACACACACACTCACACACACACACACACACACACAAACTGGGAATATTAGTTATACAAGCAATAGATGTTCATATATGCCCTCATTTGCACAATTTATATTGTCCATACTAAATGGGTCAGATAGATTTAAAAATTAAATTTAGGTTGGTGACATTTGACAACAGCTCCATCAGCTCCCAGGGACAATTTATATGCAATTATTCTCTCTAGCTCCTTCCTGGACTGACTTTCTTTATTCTTTCCTTCCTAACTTCTATGACCATATTCATTCCATCTGCATTTGAGTCCTACCATTGATACATTGTGGGCATAGTAGTCTAAGCTCGATGAAACAAAGTTAAAGGAATAGTTAAACATTTTTTATAGAGTTGTGTACTTAAACTATGAATTGACCAGGAGTCAATGGACTTATACACTAACCCCAGGTCTTCTAACAGGTATTCATGTGATTATTCACATTTGCTAGCTCATTAGACAGCTTCTTAAGTAATCTAGGCTTTGACTTTCCATCTGTAAAATGAAACCAAGAATCCATTTCCTGTCTGCCCATAAGGCTACAGGATCAAATGAGAACACATGCATGAAAGCTTTCTCCAAACTGGAAAGTGCCACCAAATACCCTTGAATTTATATTTATGGTCAGGAAGTATGAACTCATATCTACAATAAAAATGAAATAACACAAAGTAATTATTTCAAAATGTAAAGATAAAAAATTGAAAACAATCTGTAGGAACTAAGTCAAAATTATGATAACATCAGCAGTAAGAATGTTTAATGTGATCTTATTTGCATCACCACCAAAGTCTAGTAGAGACAGAGTGGCATTTGAATTGTGTATAATTGTCAATATATTGTTGATTTAATACCCAACGTTTGTTTGCCTAGCAAATATAACAAATGCTAAGCTAATTTTGAAAAACCATCATACCACCTTCTTGTGACCCCCAGTCTCTGCCCTATGATTTAAGTTTCATTTCCTGTTCATTATGTATTGCCCTAAAGGTTATAACAAAAGAAAAAAGGATGAGTCAATAATAAATATGCTCGCCAGAAAAATAAACACTGAATTGGAACTGTTGTTAATAAGAGTATTACATGTAAAAACAAATGATTGTTCTTCCCTACGTGGCAATTAAAAGCACTCAGCATTCAAGTTCTTAGTTTTCTTTGTTAAAACACATCATGAAACTGGAAAAAAAATTCAGAGAACAGCAATCAAATTAAAAAGTTTAGTAAATAAGAAGTGTTGAGAGAATGGGGCAATCTTAGATATGAGAAAAACAAAACAACTAGCATGGTAAAAGGTCAAGGGAAGATAGAAAATTTAGAACCATTTTGCATAGCAGGCAAAGGATAAAATACAATTAAATTTCTTACTGGTATGACCTACTGTTACAAAAGAAAATACACAGCAACATGTTAATTATCTAGTTTCATTTGAGCACAAAAAAAAATCCCATTTTTAAGAATTAGTTTAAGGATTATAATTGTAATCATTCACAATGCCAACTTGTTTGATATGCCCAAGACACTTCCTTTCCTTCTTTTTCCATGAATGGTAAAAATAAAGATGCAAATAAACTGGACACCATCCCTCAGAGCTAATAAAATGCTGAAGTATAAACAGTGCAAAAAATAAAGATAGACATTACAGAATAAGTTATTTGTATTTTATTGCTAAATTATTCAAAATCTCATGGAAATGTGACCCCTATGGTAGTGTAAATAATAACACCCAAAACCATGACTGCTGGGAGACTATTTAAAGATGTTTCATCAGGAGTATCATGACTTCCATGTTTTTGCACAGTGGGCAATTTATTTTCATTTTGGATTCCAGGCAGGAAGTGTTTATTCTTGCCAGAGAGGATGTAAAATCTCCCCTACTCCTGTTGCCATTGAGGTTGCTCCTACCACAGAGAAAACAGGGTTAGTTGCCAAAGACAGAACATGGATCCAAATGAAAGATGGAGACATGAGAAAAGAGTCACAGCATCATCTGGCCACAGAGAGCATTTGGTGAGATTTTGGAAAGAAATTGGTTGAGAAAGATTCAGTACATTATGCGCTCATTAAATATATATACATAAAATAAAAGGTAATGATAAAAATGTAAGCAGCAGATGTTTTACTGCAGATCACATGGGACCAGAGACACACCAGGTCCAGAGAAAGAATCCAGATCAGGCCAGATGAATTTCCTCAGAGGATATAGGATTATTACCAGTCTTTTAAAGAGAAAACTTGATAAAAAGTGGCAGATTTTCCTCATTTTTAAAAAATCCTTCTAATGTAAAAATAGAAAAGATAATTTCCTAAACATAAGTAGTATTTACTAGAAACCAACAGAAAAGAGGTGCCTGGCTGGCTTAGTCGGTAGAGCGTGTGATTCTTAATTTTCAGGATTTTAAGTTTGAGTTTGAGTTGGATGTAGAGATAACTTAAAAAATATATATAATATATATATTATATATTAAATATATATATTATATATATATAAAAGAAACCAACAGAAAACATTAAAAGGTGACGTACTAAAATCATCCCCAATAAAGCCAAGAGTAATACAAATATAACTGAAGGTCACCAATAGTTTGGAGAGTATAGTTCATGCAATGAGTTTCAGAAGAGTTTGCTAATTAAATTGTGTAAAAGAAGAGAAAGAAACTATTATTATTCATAGACGATATAATTTTATGCTTAGGGAATCCAAAAGAAATAACTCAATGTTTATTATTATTACTACTACTATTATTTTTATGAGAAATAGGATGTCATATCTGAGAAAGTAAAAGTTGGAGCCTCTAAGTTTTCATGACTGATTGCATGGTGGTAGCAAAACAAAGGAATTACTGCAGTTCTACATTTTAACTTTAATTGTGATCTATTTCTCTCTATCACCAATACAATGATTTTACTGAAGGTCACCACTGTCTCTGGTGTGGGTTACTGTAACAACTACATTGTTCTTCTTTTTCTTTTTTTTTAATTGCTTAATTTACATCCAAGTTAGTTAGCATACATATAGTGAAACAATGATTTCAGGAGTAGATTCCTTAAGGCCCTTTACCCATTTAGACCATCCCTCTCCCACTACCCCTCTAGCAACCCTCTGTTTGTTCTCTATATGAAAGTCTTTTATGTTGTGTCCTTCCTGTTTGAACAACTACATTCTTTCTTCTCTAATCAATAATCCTCACAGCTGTTGGACTAATTTTTTTTAAGTTGAGATATAATTGACATAAACCATTATATTAGTTTCAAGGGTACAGCATAATGACTTTATATATATATATACATAATATATATATATATCATATATATATATTTCAAAATGATCACTACAGTAAGTCTAGTTGACAACCATCATTACACAGTTAATTTTGTTTTCTGGTGATAAGAAATTTTAAGATCTACCCTCTTAGCAAATTTCAAATGTAAAATATACTATTTTAACTATACCTACCATGCTGTACATTATATCTCCAGGACTTTTTTATTTTTAACTGAAGTTTGTGCTTTTTGATGACCTTCACATATTTCACCCACCCCAGCAACCACAAATCTGTTCTTAATATTTTTAAGTTTGAATTTGTAATTTTTTTAGATTCCACATATCAGTGAAATTATATAATATTAGTCTTTATGTGACTTATTTCACTTGGCATAATACTTTCTAGGTCCATTCATGCTGTCACAAATGGCAAGATTTCATACTTCTTTATGGATGAATAATATTTCATTGTACACATATGCCAAATTTGTTCCATGCATTCATCCACAGATGGACACTTAAGTTGTTTCTATGTCTTGGCTACTGCAAATAATACTGCAGTAGACATGGGGTTGCATATATGCTTTCAAGTTAGTGCTTTCATTTACCTTCAGATAAATACCCAGAAGTAGATTTGCTAGATCATACGGTAGCTCAATTTTTAATTTTTTGAGCAACCCCCATATAGGTTTCCGTGGTGGCTGCACCAGTTTACATTCCTATCAACAGTGCAAAAGGGTTTCCATTTCTCCACATCCTGGTAAACACTTGTTATTTCTTATATTTTTGATAATAGCCATTCTAACAGTTGTGATGGGATATCTCATTGTGATTTTGACTTGCATTTCCCTGATAACTAGGGGTGTTGAACACCTTTTTGTGTACTTATTGGTGATCTGTATGTCTTCTTTAGAAAAACATCTGTTCATGGCCAACAGACACATGAAATGATGCTCAGCATCCCTCCTCATCAGGGAAATACAAATCAAAACTACACTGAGATACCACCTCACACCGGTCAGAGTGGCTAAATGAGCAAATCAGAGGACTCTAGATTCTGGCAAGGATGTGGAGAAATGGGCACCCTCCTACACTGTTGGTGGGAATGTAAACTGGTGCAGCCCCTCTGGAAAACAGTGTGGAGCTTCCTCAAAAAATTCACAATAGAACTCCCCTATGACACAGTAATAGCACTGCTGGGAATTTACCCAAGGGATACATGAGTGCTGATGCCTAGGGGCACATGTACCCCAATGTTCAGAGCAGCACTCTCAACAATAGCCAACACATGGAAAGAGCATAAGTGTCCATCAACTGACAAATGGATCAAGAAGATGTGGTTTATCTGTACAATGGAATACTACATGGCAATGAGAAAGAATGAAATCTGGCCATGTGTAGCAACGTGGATGGAACTTGAGGGTATTATGCTGAGCAAAAGAAGTCAGGCAGAGAAGGACAGATACCGTATGTTTGTATGTATAGGAGGATACATATGTTTGTATGTATAGATGGAACTTAACAGAGGACCATGGGGGAGAAGGGAAAAAATAGTGGGGGAGAGGGAAGGAGGCAAACCATGAGAGACTCTTAAATGCTGAGAACAAACTGAGGGCTGATGGGGGTGGGGAGGAGGGGAAGAGTGGTGATGGGCACGGAGGAGAGCACTTGTGGGGATGAGCACTGGGTGTTATATGGAAATCAACTTTACAATAAACTATTAAAAAAAGAAAAAAAAAGAAAAACATCTGTTCAGATGTTTTAATTGGATTACAAACAAAAACCTCTGCCCATGTTTTAATTGGATTATTTGGGGTGTTTTTGTTATCAAGTTGAAATGAGTTCTTTATATATTTTGAATCTTAACCCCTTTATCGGATATATGATATATAAATATTTTCTCCCATTCAGTAGGTTGTCTTTCCATTTTGTTTTCGGCTTATTTTGTTAAAGTAATTTGAGAATAAGTGAGTTCAATAAAGTGGACCTATATAAGAAAATATGCCAATAGGTTTTCTTTATGGAAAAAAATAAAATTAAAAAGAAAATGGAGAAAAAGAACAAATATATATTAGCAACAAAAATTGGTAATGTTATAGTTTGAAAAAAGATATGAAAACTATGAGAAGAAACATATACAGACTTACTCAAGGACATACAGGAAGAAATATATGATTTTCCCAGATGAGAAGACTTAACTGCATTCAGATATAAAGGATTTATATTATTAGATTTTATATATATATACATTATTATTAGCTAATAATAATATATATTATCTGATAAGTGCAATGATATTCCAAACAGAAGCTTGATCTTTTAGTTCCTTTTAAAATCTGATAAGTGGATACACAAGCTAAGAAATTTTTGAAAAAAAAAATGAGAAGAGATGTGGCCCAGCAGATAATAATATGCACTTCCTTGTCATAAATATAAAGTCTAATACAAAGAATAGAATTTAAGAATAGAGAAATTAATAACCAAACTAGAATGAAGTTCAGAAACAATGCAAGTACATATTAGAATCTATATATGATAAATTTGATAAATTTGGCATTTCACATGAGTGGGGAAAGGAAGTTTTATTCAATAAGTGGTATTGACACATATGAAAAAGAATAGTTGAATTCTTATACCACATTTTTACCATAATAAATGACAGATCATTTAAGACGTAAATGTGAAAACAACAAAACTGTAATCAAGTTAGAAGGAAATATAGAAGAAAAATTTTGGGGCGCCTGGGTGGCTTAGTCGGTTAAGCGTCCGACTTTCGCTTAGGTCATGATCTCGCGGTTCGTGGGTTCGGGCCCCGCGTCAGGCTCTGTGCTGACTGCCAGCTCAGAGCCTGGAGCCTGTTTCAGTCTGTGACTCCCTCTCTCTCTGACCCTCCCCTGCTCACGCTGTCTCTCTCTCTCCTAGAAATAAATAAAACATTAAAAAAAAAAATTTAAAAAAAAAAAAAAAGAAAAATTTTATAACGGAGCCAATACAAGTCAAAATAAGTCAGATACCATTCTTCATGTATCAGCTTGACAAAATTAAAAAGATTAAGTTGATTTAAAAGTGGAGAAGCAGATACTCTTCAATGTTGTTAATGAGAGTACACATCATTAAAAATGAGCGCATTCTATGACCCAGCAATCATACTTTCATACTTCTAAGAATCTATTCTTTGAAAATAATGAAAAGAATACCAGTCAAATTTTTGTTTACAATAGCAGAACACTGGAAACAACTTTAAAATCCATAAGGGGGTAGTTAAACAAATCATAACATGTCTATACAATGGAATACTGTGCATTTATTAAAAACAATGAGGTGGATAACCAGGAAATATGTCCTGAATATATTGTTAAGTGCTAAAAGCAATCTTTCAACTATTATGCAAAGTATGGTTCTATTGACAGGCTTAATTGGTTACTGCAAGGAGAGCACAGAAACTGGCTGACTCTGCAACCCTTGGCTCCTATGTCTCATGCCCTGACATTATAGTAGGGTTTGTCTCCAGGAGTGAGCAGTGCTTGGGTCAAAGAGACATGTAACCTGAAAAGGTGTTGACACCAGGGAATATTTGGCAGATGTTAGGGCCAGAAGACGAGCTGCTGAGACATTATTCCCATCTCTTCGGGAGATGATTCCACCCTTCCTCCCAGGTCAGCTACCAACCGTTGGATTTCTGAACTATACAGATGAGTTTTGATGAAAACCAACACCATGAGGGAGAGAAATGAAGAAGGAATTAATAAGTGAGTAAAAATAACTACTTCTGCAATCAGAAAAGATACTTAAATGAGAAAAGGTGAAATCATGCTATTTGCATCAATGTGGATGGAACTGGAGGGTATTATGCTAAGTGAAATAAGTCAGTCAGAGAAAGACAGATATCTTATGTTTTCACTCATATGTGGAATTTGAGAAACTTAACAGAAGACTATGGGGGAAGTGGAGGAGGAAAACAGTTACGTTTAAACAGAGAGAGAGGCAAACCATAAGAGACTCTTAAATACAAAGAACAAACTGAGGTTTGATGGGGCGGTGGGGAAAGAGAGGAAAAAAATGGGTGAAGGGCATCAAGGAGCGCACTTGTTGGGATGAGCACTGGGTGTTGTATGTAAGCGATGAATCATGGGAATCTACCCACAAAACCAAGAGCACACTGTACATCCTGTATGTTAGCCAATTTTACAATAACTTATATTAAAAAAAATAAAATGTAATTATCCTTAAAGTGATACAGGAAGGTATTTCATTTAGGCAGTAGGGACAGAAAATTATGAAAAAGAAGTAATATATATTTGCTGAAATTAAAGAACAACAAACCTTGATATATATACTAAATAGCCATTGTTACAAAAACAAATCAGTGAGTTGGGAGTCAAAATCGACAAATTTTCCCAGAACACATCAAAAATGTATAAAGTTTAAAAACAGGAAAAAACCACTTAGAGACATAGAGAAAATTCCCAAGAGGCCAACATCCATCTGGTACTGTTTCCAGAAGAAAAGTCTTCAAAGAATAAAAAGGAAGTCATTGTAGAAAAAATCTGAAAGGATATAGTCACAAAATAATTTTACAGTGAAGTAGAGTTGAAGGGGGATGGAAGAAGGTTAAGGAAAATTTTTAATAGTGAAAAGTGCTGAGTGGTTTAAAAATTTTGTGTTGTAACAAAAGCTATGTTTATAGAAAGTGTGGATTCAGTTAATCATACAAAAAATATTTTTATTACCTCATAAAATATTAAAGTATACCCACAGTTATCTTTTTAGATAGCTACCCAGATCAGGTAGACTTTCGCCAGCTATGAAAATCACTATTCTGTTGTCCAAATGAAGCAAAAACTAAGAAAGCACAATGCCTGACAAATTTCTGTCTTAATAAGACTTACTCTATCTTATATACTATCAGCATAATAAATTCATCAGCATAATTCTACCTGTACTGATTTTAGTAAAACATGTGACAATTGTACCACAAAGAATTTGTTTTACTCTACTGTAATCATCTTCATGTCTGTTTAGTTTGGTAGTAGTTTCAAACAGATGTAATGTGAGAGGCCAAGTCATCATAACGAGAAGTGGAATCTTGAAAACATTATCTGGATGATTCTAAAAGACCTCCTACTTATCATCTTGGGCATTTATTCCAAATGATTGATTTGTTAATACACTATAACAATTTTCTAGTTCTTTTCCATTCTTACAGCTGTAGTCTTATCTTAAATGAAGAATGACAATCTCATCATCTTTTTAGATAACTACAAGTCACATCCAGACAAAGAAATAGTGAGGAGGGTTTTCCCTTCAATCTAGTAGGAGGATGAGGATGTTTAAGGTGTGTTTGTTAAAAGGGGCATAAGACAGAGCTCCAAATAATTTCACTTGCCACTTTCACCACTATCAGTTTGCTTCGAAATTGTATCTCGGGATCCACAAATCAAATGTAAACATTCTCACCTTGTGCCAAAGTGTATGGATGCCAGTGGAAAAAAGAAAGGCTACTTGAGAACGGCAGCCAAGATGGAAATGGTGCCAGGATATAGAGGCCAGAGCAGATGGAAGCAACAGAATCACCAAAAGTAGTGCTGACAAAGGAGATGAGTGAGCACAAAAGACAATGTCCCTTAAATTTTGTGTGTGGTGACAGACTAAAATTCAGCCTATTTGTAATGTAAGTAATAGAAGAGGCATGGGCTCAAAGCTGAAAAGGGTTACAAAGTCAAATGACAATTTTTGAGATTGTTTTATGAAATGGCAAATAAAGGGGCACCTGGGTGGCTCAGTCGGTTAAGCATCCGACTTCGGCTCAGGTCATGATTTCACGGCTCGTGGGTTCGAGCCCCGCGTTGGGCTCCGTGCTAACAGCTAGCTCAGAGCCTGGAGCCTGTTTCAGATTGTGTCTCCCTCTCTCTCTGACCTTCCCCTGCTCATGCTGTCTCTATCTCTCTTTCAAAAATAAATTAAGAAAACATTTTAAAAAAATTTAAAAAAAAGAAAGAAAACATAAAAAAATTTGGAAATGGCAAATAAGAGTCAATAATCACGAAAAAAACCAAGTGAAAGAAACCAAGGTAAAGAATGAATATTTCAAGATAATTTCTTTCTTTCTTTCTTTTTTTACAAATAGTTTATTGTCAAGTTGGTTTCCATATAACACCCAGTGCTCATCCCCACAAGTGCCCCCCTCTGTGCCCATCCCCCTTCCCCCCCACATCCATCAGTCCTCAGTTTTTGTCAGCATTCAAGAGTCTCTCATGGTTTGCCTCTCTCCCTTCCCCCACTATTTCCCCCTTTCTTCTCCCCCATGGTCCTCTGTTAAGTTCCTCCTAATCCTCCTATACGTGCAAACATATGATATTTGTCCTTCTCTGCCTGACTTATTTCGCTCAGCATAACACCCTCAAGGTCCATCCATGTTGCTACACATGGCCAGATTTCATTGTTTCTCATTGCCATGTAGTATTCCATGGTATATATATACCACATCTTCTTGATCCTTTTTTCTGTTGATGTACACTTAGGCTCTTTCCATGTTTTGGCTATTGTGGAGAGTGCTGCTATGAACATTGGGGTCCATGTGCCCCTATGCATCAGCACTCCTGTATCCCTTGGGTAAATTCCTAGCAGTGCTATTGCTGGGTCACAGGGGAGTTCTATTATTAGTTTCCTGAGGAACCTCCACACTGTTTTCCAGAGGGGCTGCACCAGTTTACATTCCCACCAATAGTGTAGGAGGGTGCCCATTTCTCCACATCCTCACCAGCATCTCGAGTTCTCTGATTTGCTCATTTTAGCCACTCTTGCTGGCATGAGGTGGTATCTCCGTGTGGTTCTGATTTGTATTTCCCTGATGAGGAGGGATGCTGAGCATCGTTTCATGTGTCTGTTGGCCATCTGGATGTCCTCTTTGGAGAAGTGTCTGTTCATATCTTCTGTCCATTTCTTTACTGGGTTGTTTGTTTTTAGGGTGTGGAGTTTGGTGAGTTCCTTATAGATTTTGGATATTAACCCTTTATCTGATATGTTATTTGCAACTATCTTTTCCCATTCCGTTGGTTGCCTATTAGTTTTGTGGGTTGTTTCCTTTGCTGTACAGAAGCTTTTAATCTTGATGAGGTCCCAATCGTTTATTTTTGCTTCAAGAGTAATTTCAAAAGCAGTTTCTTAGCTTTGGGTCAGTTCCTTAGCAGCTTCTAGAAAGACATGCCTATGCTAATATATGCAGAGGTAACAAATCTCCCTGAATTTTCCACATAGTTGCTTCCTGTTTCTGCTTTCCTCCTGCTATGAAGATTTGATCTCCCAGGTGACATTCATTTACCAATGCCACGAAAGCTAAAAAAAACAAAACAACCAAAACAACAACAACAATAAAACAAAAACAAAAATACTCAAATAAAAGTAAGTAGTGTCAATCTGAAGTGACGTGAA
Source organism: Hyaena hyaena (assembly GCF_003009895.1). Classification (NCBI taxonomy): domain Eukaryota; kingdom Metazoa; phylum Chordata; class Mammalia; order Carnivora; family Hyaenidae; genus Hyaena; species Hyaena hyaena. The sequence goes on along the minus strand of NW_024080906.1, from coordinate 319,889 downwards.
CGGCGACAGGAATTTGTGTGTATGTGTGTACTTTTGTGTGTTTCCTTTAAACAACACCAAAGCCTCAGTTCCTTCATTGTTAGGTGTTAGGCTTACTCCTTTTCAAGAGAAAGCCATCTGCCCTGTTGGTGTTCTCCTACAGGCAATGGAACACTGTAAAGTTCTATTATCTTCAAAGCACTTCTTTGGTAATTCCCAAGACCTCATCTCTCAAGCCAGCAGTGTTGCTGAGCAACTGTATGTATTCTTCAGAATCCGAATTACTGTCCACAAGAAATGTGGCTCCCCCTGTCCCTTTTAAGTCCTTCTCTGTGTACTTTGAGACAGCATTTGAAACATGGCCCATATAAAATGTCACATGTCTCAGAAAAAGCTTTTACTTACCCAAAGGCAGTTGTGGTTAAAGAAAAAAATAAGCAAGTCTTGGTCTCCTTAAACATCTTTGTGCCATTTTCCATCTAGATGTTAGGTGCTGTCCTTTACTGCCCATCAGAAGTGTAGTGACCTTTTTCTCCTACCATCATGTTAAAGACTGCTTTTATATTAACCATTTACACTTCAGTATGAATTTTATGTATATATAGATGTATATATATAGATGTATGTATGTATGTATACACACACACATTTTCTTTGAGAGCATGTGCAAGGGGGGTAGGGGGGCAAAGGGAGAAAGATAGAATCCACATTTCTGCACTGACAGTGCAGAGCCTAATGTGGGGATCAATTCCACAACCCTGGGATCATGACCTGAGCAGAAATCAAGAGTCAGATGCTTAAATGAATGAGTTACCCAGGTGCCCATAGTATGAATGACTTTTATTGTTGTAATTTTTCCTGGATAATTTGCATTTAAACCTTGTGTCTAATTGTATGAAAAAACATTTTGTCCCTCATTAAATTAAGTTTAGTTACCTTATAAAACTTGGTAACTATGAATTCTCATATTCCACGATCTTTTCTCTTGATCCAGTATCATTCTCATTTGCAAGAACCTAATATTTCAGTGATCAAAACTCACTTACCCTGTGCTTCTTCCCAGCCTCAGGTCTATCTAAACCTCCAGGTGCTTAGAGAAGCACCATATCCACATGGCCTGAAGTTCTACTTCCTTAAACCCTTCATTTTATAAATTACTCAACTGGAATTTGGAAACGGGTCAGGAAGAATTGAGAATGAGAACAGTAAAGTGAACAGGAAGAAGATAAGGATACTGATGTCCTGAAACTTGAAAAGTGAAAGATACCTGTATATTCCTCTTCCTTTCCTTCCCACTACTTCCACAGAGCCAGAGACATCTGGAGCAGGAGGCAGTAAAACTCAAAGCAGGGAAAGAGAAAAAAAAAAAAAAAACGCTAGTGACAAAGTCCTTACCTCCTCCACATTGTGGCTTCCAGGCAGTAGCACGCCAGAACTGAGAGGGGTTATATAGCTATAAATGAAGTTTGAAAGTGGTCAGCATTTTTAATAATCAGAAAAAAATAGAAAAGTGGTAAGTCCAAGACATCAAATTGGGTAAAAAAGTAGAACCACTTTTAACTGAGTGGTTTAAAGGGACAACAGAAGAAACAGAAATGGTGTCTTTAGCATCCACCCGAAAAAGAGGTGCACATGCTATGCTTCGAAAAGTTATATTTTGTTTGTTTTCATTTAGGAGGAGGAATATTTGAGGCAGAATTGTCTGGGAAGCAAGATGACAATGGCATTAATAACTATATTCTTAATTTGTCACTGGTCTTGAAGAAAGCAAGTGCAATCCAGAGACTAGTGTATATATATATACATATCTCAAGTATCCTGAAAAACAAGGAGTCAAAAAGTGCTCAGTAGAATAATTAGTGATGCCAGCCATTTATGTTAAAGCTTGATGAAAGAGCAAAGTACAAAAACAAAACAAAACAAAACAAACAAAACAAAACAAAAACAATATCAGTAGTCTTTACTGTAAAACTCCTATCCCCACTGAAGGGTGGAGACAGCTTTGGGCTGATGGGGAAAAGTTCCTGGGAAGCCGCTGTAGATGAAGATGAGAGAGAAAGAGTTCTGAGGAGTCAGAATGAGTACTTTTCCTCTTTAAGGAATTATAGAAGAGGAGAGTATCAGTAGAATTATTTGTGAAATGACCACAATAAGGCAGCTGTCAGAAGAATGGGGTGATACCTAGATTCTTTATTCAAACCAGTAGATTCTTAGGTAGGCTTTACCTCATAAAGTAAAATTACCAGAGTTCTGCCACTTGCTTTGATAATTTTATTATTTTAAAAAAATTTTTAATATTTATTTTTGAGAGGGAGACAGAATGCAAGCAGGGGAAGGGCAGAGAGAGAGAGAGAGAGACTCAGAATCTGAATCAGGCTCCAGGCTCTGAGCTGTCAGCACAGAGCCAATGTGGGGCTCGAACCCACGAACCATGAGATCATGACCTGAGCCAAAGTCAGACACTTAACAAACTGAGCCACCCAGGAGCCCCTGGTTTTGATAATTTTAAAGCATGTCAGCAAATTCTTTGATATTATTCTCATTAAAAGTTGTAAAGTCTAAGTCCCCTCCCCTTGGAAATCCACTGACTTTGGTGACTGTTAACAGACTCAACAGCGTCCCTGCATGAATTTTGTCATAGGTCTAGGTCATAAAAAGAGATAAAACAACACTTGGCTCTCTCTTGGAATGTGGCCCTGGAGCTCTGACCCTCCATGGATGACCTCCAACTACCCTGAAGACACCGTGCTGCAGAGAAACAAAGGGAGAACAGAGAGACAGAGATGGTATGAGGAGCCTCAGCTGTTGGCATCTTCCCAGCGTAGGCACAATAGAGGAACGAGCAAAGCTGCCAGGTGATTCTGGCCCATCAATATTTGACTGCAACCATGAGAGATGCCCTGGGTGGAAACCACTGAGCCCAGTCAACCCTAGAACCAGGCAACATAATAAAATGTGAATATTTTTAACCCACAAATTGTTGTTCTGACATGGTTTGTTACACAGCAATAAATAATCGCAACACTAGTATTCAGCAGTACTTTATAAACAAGGCTGAACAGTCACCTGGGATATAGGAAAATATAGAAATTTAATGTATATGCCTTTGTTATTGAATCATCTTCATACTTAGTTTGGAGTATGATTTATACTTTACTCAAAATTAATTTATCAGTACATGCATATGATTCATAAAGATACAAACATATACTTGTGGGTGATTCTCAAAATAATTACCTGATAAGCACATGCCAAAAAAGTATTTGAAGATCACTGCAACACCATATCTTCAGCTAGGAACCTGAAAATTGGGTTCTGGTCTCCATTCGGTCCTGTTAATTTTGTAAGCTTGAGCATACCTTGGTACTGGTTTCCTGATCTGCAAGTGAGGATTTATGATAATTATATCATATTTGTAAAGGCAAATTTCAAAGCTGAAAAGTAATAAAAAATGAAATGTCTTACTAAATCATATTTTCCCAAATGTTACTGTTTTAGGAAAAAAAGCTTTGTGATGTATCAGGAACCAGGACAGACTTCCTAATCCTAAGCTATTTTTTTTTTTAAGATAAAACTCAAATTAATTTTATTCTGGAAAGCTAATTACAATACAAGGTTTTTGAGACACTTTTTTCCAATATTATCATCAGTGCTCAGCTCAAAATGTTGTCATAAATGTTTGATTTAGGTTTGAAGTTTGATTTTGTTTATTTGTTTGTTTTTAAATAGCCTTAAAAAAAAACAGATTTAGATTTACAGAAAAATGAAGAAGATACTGTACAGAGTTCCCGGACCCAGCTTCTCCTTTTATTATTACCTTACTTTAGTATAGTACATTTGTTATAATTAATGGATCAATACCTAATAACCCTTTTTAGTTCCAGGAGTCTATCCAGAATGCCACATTACATTTAGCTGTGATGTTTCTTTAGGCTCCTGTTGCCTGTGACAGTTTCTTAGACTTTGTTTTTGCTTGATAATCAAGACAGCTTTAAGTAGTACTGGTCAGGAGTTTTGCAGTATCTCCCCTGGCAGGAATTTGTCTGATATGTTTCTTATGATTATACCGTGTTTATGGATTTTGGGAGAAAGAATATCATGGCATTAAAGTGCCATTTTCCTCACAGCATATCAAGGGTACATAATATCACCATAATGTATGACTATTGCTGTTGATATTAACCACCTGAGTTAGTGTTTAATAGGCTTCTCCATTATAAAGTTACTCTTCCCACCTGTTTCCATATTCTCTTGTTTGGAAAGAAGTCACTATGTACAGCCCATGCTTAAGAAGTGAGGAGTTGTGCTTCTCCCTGAGGGCATAGTATCTATATCAATTATTTGGAGTCCTTATACATAAATTTGTTCCCTCTCCTACCGTTATCTATTTATTCAATCATCTGTTACAAAGATATCATTAAGACAGGACTCATGAATATTTATTTTATACTTTGGATTATAATCCAATACTACTTTATTTTATTGCTTAAATTGCTTCAGTTTTGGCCATGAAGAGCTCTTTTAGTTGGCTTCTGTTTCCCTTTGACACACTCCCATCTATATGGATTTTGTTTATTTGTGAGCAAATATTTCCTTATTTTCTGGCACTACAGAGTAGTCCAGACTCATCTTGTGTAATTCCTACTCCAGTTCTAGAATCAATAATTTCTCTGGGAAGCCTTAGTTACCATACTTTGTGCCATCATGAAGATATGCAATATATGCTTCTTTTGCACCCAGAAAATATTATTTAACCTACAATAAAACCAAAATGTCATTTAACCTACCATAAAACCAAATGCATTGAGATTTTTATGATTTATCATAATTATGTAAAGGATCTGATAATAAAGGCACTGGAAACATGAAGAGACTCTAAGTGTACAAATAAACTGGTGAGATTAAGAATTTACTTATAAAGACTCAACAGTATTTTACCAATGATGATCATAAAAAAAGATAAAGGTCAGAAAAATCCACACTTCAATCCTCATTCACTGATTCTAGTTGAAACACCAAACACAGTAATGAAGAAGTATACACAAAAGCTGAGGGGGTAAAGTTTTCTTGTGTATAGTAGGATGCTACACTGTTAACTAGTGAGATTCTACCAATTCGTAGCAAATATCTAGAGGCAGAGGAGGACAGACAAGCAATATTAGGACCACTCCAAGTTTATCAGCATTATCTGTACCCACTTCGACTATCAGAAAAGAAAGAAGCCATCTTCTAAAAACAACACTAGAAATTTAGGTCTGGAAAAGACATTAGCAGTGATATTATTAATATTACTGTATTACATTGTTAGCGCTGCCATAACAAAACGCCACAGACAAGGCTACTAAAATAACAGAAATTTAATTTCTTACTGTTCTGGAGGCTAAAGAGCCAAGATCAACGTGTTGGCAGGTTTGTTCTCTTCTGAGACCTCTCTCCTTAGCTTACAGATGGCCACCTTCTTGCTGTGTCCTTCATATGGTCTTTTTTTCAGTACTCACGCATCCCTGGTGTCTCTGTGTGTCCAAATTTCCTCTGCTCATAAGGATACCAGTCGGAATGGATTAGGATGCAGCCTAATGGTCTCATTTTAACTTAATCATCTCTTTAAAGGCCCACATCCAAATATAATCACATCCTGAGGTACTGTGGCTTAGAGTTTCAACCTATGAGTTTTGAGGAAAAGCAATTCAGCCCATAACATAGGACAAACTCATTATTTTGCAGATGAGAAATCTAAGATTCAGTGAAGTAAACAGATTCATCTAGGATTATAAAAAGTTGAAATTTAAAGCCAATTCCTTCTTTTAGGCCACAGCCTTTATCTACTGTGCTGTGTCTAGAAGAAACTATTTTAGGACTAAAATGACAGTGGAGGACATGGAAAATAGTAATGGTGTATTAAGTTTTATAAAATATGATCGAGGCCAAGAGAAGATAATTCATGGAAAATTCAAGGCATAGTCTAGTCTCGTTTCTTTTTGTTTAATTAAGAGGTTTAATTATGAAGTAACTTCAAAGTAAATAATATAATATCCTTTATACAAAGTTTATTTTAAATAAAAGTTAAGGACACAGTAAAATCCCAACCCTCCTCCATTCATCATCTACTATCCTGAACTTGGTGTATATCATTCTCATGAATATTTTTGTAATTGTATTACATATGTATATATACATTAAAAATATATACTATTGTTTCTGTTTTAAATTTTACATAAGTAGTATTACAATATATCTTATTTTTTACTCATATTTGTGACAAACATATATACTGAGATAGGTTGATATGTTCATTTATTTTAATCAAGAAATTGCCTCAAGTACATTGCATAAATAGAACACATTTAAAGTTTAGTTATATCTCTATTAGGTAACAAGTTTTTCCACTTTATTATAAACAGTCTAGACTTGAATTTTTTTTTCTTCTGAATGTTTAGGGAAATGTTTCTAGGTTGTAGACACAAGCATAAAATTACTGGTTGGAGGCTATGCACATCTTCAACTTTTTTAGAACTAATAAATTGTTCTCCCTAGTATATTAGTATGTACACCCACCAGCAACCCCTCAGAGCTCCAAGCAACTGATATTTTACCAAGATTTGTGTTACCCGACCAATTAATTTTGTTCATCTGATAGGTATGAAATTATATTTCACTTTGATTTAATTTGTACTTCCCTACTTCCTAGTTAGCTTAAACAGCTTGTCAGCTTATTGTTTATTGGCTACTAATTGCCCATTTGTATCTTTTGCCTACTTGTTCTGAATTGTTCATACTTTTTTTTTTAATTAAGGTTTAGAAGTTCTTTATAGAGTTTGGATATTAATTCTTTGTTGGTTATATAGTTGCAAACATTATCACCCCTTCTGTCCCTTTTAGTGAGCCCATTAATAAATGTTTTTCAAAATGTGTTTTTGTACAAACTAACATTAAAGTGTACAAATCTTAAGTGTATAGATCAATGAATTTTTACGTATTTGTGTACCTGTGTACTCATCACACTAATCAAGGCATAGAACAATTCCAGCACCCCAGCGGGCTTCCATGTGTCCCTTCCCTGTCAATACTTTCTGCAAAAGTTATCGGTATTCTGACATCAACCATGACAGATCAGTTTTGCCTGGTCTTATGTCATAGGGATATAAAGATACAGTGTCAACTCCTGTAACTGGCTTCTTTTGTCAGCGTTATTTGTGAGATTCATCCATGTTGAGAGTAGCTTTAGTTCATTCTTTACCACAATTCATTCATTCTCATGCTTGTGGCCATTTAGGATGTTCCTAGTGATGGGAATACTAGAATCACGATTATAAGTGCTGTAAATATTATTGAAGGTGTGGATCTGCTTGGCCATGGGGTAGGCATTTGTTTAAAGTTGGTAGAAACTAACAGAAAGTTTTACAAAGGAGTTATCTCAATTTACAGTCTCATCAGTAGTATATGAATGTTCCAAATTCTCCACACCCAATGTCAACACTTGGTAGTTCAATCCTTTTCATTTTAGTCACTCTAAACTAGTCATTTTAGTCACTTTAGAATAGAAGTACCTCATTGTGGTTTTAATGTTTGCATTTCCTTAATGACAGTGAGCATACCTGAATATATTTACTTGTTACTCCTTTATAGTTTCTCTGTGTTTTCTTGTTAACATATCTTAATGCTATTGGATATCTTACGCTACTCCAATAGAATAAAGATATGTTCTTTTAAAATGTTTAGTTTTGGTGTTTATATTTAGTATATAATCTACTTGGAATATAGTTTTATATTGGTAAGAGGTAAGTTTCTAGCTTTGTCTAGCTTTGAGTAAAGCTTTACATATTTCCAAAGATACAGCTACTTATCCCAGTACCATTTATTGAATACTCCATTCTCAGTTTACTGATTCAGTAATACCTTTTTGTCTTGATTACGATAGCTTTTAGAATATGTGTTATGATTAAAGCAATGTCAGAAATAGACAGAAGAAGAAGAAGAAGAAGAAGAAGAAGAAGAAGAAGCAGCAGCAGCAGCAGCAGAAGCAGAGGCAGAAGAAGAAGAGGAGGAAGGGGAAGGGGGAGGGGAAGGGGAAAATGAAGAGGAGGAGGAAGGAAAAAGAAAAACAAGAAAAGAAAAAAGAAAAAAAAAACCCATCAGAACACATAGAAACACACCGGCATTGATCTAAGAACTAAGATCTGACTTTTGATGATCTTTATTATTCATGTTTCTATTTCATTTAACTTTCTTATCTTCATTATATCCTCCCCTCTAGTTTCTAATTTTATTCTTTAACTTCTTTAGTTGAATGCCTCAATCATTATTCATCACTCTGACTTCTCTTCAGATGAATTTAAGGCTATACATTCTCTTAACTGCTTTGAGTGGCATCTAGTAAGTTTTGATATAAAATGTGTTCATTGTTATCCCCCAAAGCAAGGGAATCAAGAGCAAAAATAAATGATTGGGACCTCATCAAGATTAAAAGCTTCTGCACGGCAAAGGAAACAACCCACAAAACTAATAGGCAACCAACGGAATGGGAAAAGATAGTTGCAAATTACATATCAGATAAAGGGTTAACATCCAAAATCTATAAGGAACTCACCAAACTCCACACCCGAAAAACAACCCAGGAAAGAAATGGGCAGAAGATATGAACAGACACTTCTCCAAAGAGGACATCCAGATGGCCAACAGACACATGAAACGATGCTCAGCATCCCTCCTCATCAGGGAAATACAAATCAAAACCACACTGAGATACCACCTCACGCCAGCAAGAGTGGCTAAAATGAGCAAATCAGAGAACTCGAGATGCTGGTGAGGATGTGGAGAAACGGGCACCCTACTACACTGTTGGTGGGAATGTAAACTGGTACAGCCCCTCTGGAAAACAGTGTGGAGCTTCCTCAAAAAATTTACAATAGAACTCCCCTGTGACCCAGCAATAGCACTGCTAGGAATTTACCCAAGGGATACAGGAGTGCTGATGCATAGGGGCACATGGACCCCAATGTTCAGAGCAGCACTCTCAACCATAGCCAAAACATTGAAAGAGTCTAAGTGTTCATCAACGGACGAATGGATCAAGAAGATGTGGTTTATCTATACAATGGAATGCTACATGGCAATGAGAAAGAATGAATCTGGCCATGTGTAGCAACATGGATGGACCTTGAGGGTGTTATGCTGAGCGAAATAAGTCAGGCAGAGAAGGACAAATATCATATGTTTGCATGTATAGGAGGATTAGGAGGAACTTAACAGAGGACCATGGGGGAGAAGAAGGGGGGAAATGGTGGGGGAAAGGGGGAGAGGCAAACCATGAGAGACTCTTGAATGCTGACAAAAACTGAGGACTGATGGATGTGGGGGGGAGGGGGGATGGGCACAGAGGGGAGCACTTGTGGGGATGAGCACTGGGTGTTATATGGAAACCAATTTGACAATAAACTATTTGTAAAAAAAATAAAATAAAATAAAATGTGTTCGTTGTTATCCAGTACTAAATAATTTCTAATTTACATTTTTATTTCTACTTTGGCCTATGAAATATTTAGAAATATGTTGTATTAATTACCTAATGTGTAAGGAATTTTTATTATATTTTTATATTATGTATATTGCTTTTAATTTATTTAATTATTTCTATATATTTTCCTGGTGAGGGAATGTTGCCTGTGTAATATTGATTTATTTGTATTTCTGAGACTTTTTTCTGGTTGAGAATGCAACTAATTTTGGTACATTACATGTGTTCTTGGAAAGAACATGCATTTTATACAGATTGGGTACAGGGTCTAAAACAGTCCATGGGTTAAGAAGGTTAATTGAAATGTTCAAGTCTTCTACAGTCTTATTAATATTTCATTGGCCTAATCTACTTATTAACTGAATGGGATTTAAAAATTCCTCATTATATTTGAAACAAAAATGGACACAAACACCTTCATTCTGAGGCCATATTCTTAGTGTATTTAAGACTGTTATATCCTTCTGGTGAATTGTTGCTTTTATCTACCTATTGTTAGAAAAAATGAAGCAGTTTTTTTTCTCTAAAGGTTCTATTTGGTTCTTCTAAAAATATTTTTAAACAGGTATTTCTTCTTAATATTCTAATGTCTTCTTTTATGTCTTCAAACAAACATATTTAGTCTTTTAAACTGTTCTATTATACAAAGTTCTGGAGGTTCTATTCTTCCTGTTTGTTATCTGCTATTTTTGGGGGGTCATTTTTATGTGGATTCCTGTATGATGCGGATTATGTAGTCTAATTTCACTATGATTCTGCAAAGACTTCTGCAAGATATTCAAGAGTATCCAGCCAGGGGCCAACTTGTATGTTAATCTCTCAGTTTGCAATTTCAGTTTCAATTTGGATCCCTAACTTGCAAGAAAAAGAGCTAGGAGTTTTGATTTCTCAGAAAAGACCACTACTGTTGTGTTTTACTTTTATTTCCATCCACATCCTAGTTAGAGAAAACTCTCTTATTGCTAGAGATGGATTTTTTCCCTTAGTATATTATTTCTCTCAGTAGCATAGCTTTTCAGGGATCATGGCTTTTGTATTGATCTTGGTTCCAAAGGCCTGTCAAATCCCAGGCCTCATATTTGGTGCCTACATGAGACTTAAAACACAGCTCCTTGATTACCAGGACTGAGATCTCAATAAAGGGCATGGTAAATTAATGCACTTAGCACTCCAGAAATCAGTTCCTTCTTCATTTTTGGCACGTTGGTATTTCCCTGTCTTTTTCTGAACTCACTGGTTCATTTAAAAATTATTAAATTTTATTCATGTTAGGAGGAGGAGTATAATCATACCTTCGTTTGTTTTCATCAGGCATACCACTGGAAGCATCCCATTTAACTTAAGCATCCTATATAACTTGTATATGAAAACGTAAGAGCTATTAATTCCCTATTTCTACATTGAAATACAGACTATTTAAAAGACATTTCACATGGAGGCAAACAACAAAAGCTTGGGAAAATCATTTACAAATTACTTTGCAAGTGAAGTAAATAGAAAAGTATTCAGAATGTGTTCTGTACCAATATTGCCTTCACACTCAAAGTTAGTACAAATATTGGACCCATTAGCTTAATACATTTACATACATATGGGATAGAAACATACAGTTCTAGATTATTGGTTCAGTACCCTGCTTACCCTATTTAATTGCTTTCAAGTACATTACATGTGTTCTGTGATTTCATTTTACCATGTGACTAGAACACACTAGTTTTTTTTTTTTAATAAAATGAACACACTATAGGAAATAAAGATGCAAAAAGGAGTGACAATCGATCTCATTATCTTTTCATTACATTAATTACAATATTTTTAAATATTTATATGATTTTTATTCTCTGGCAGTGTGTGATTAGGAAAGATGTGAAATCAACATGATAAAGGAGGAGAGAGAAATTTTTCTGGGATGGTAGACTTTCTGTCTTGCTTCCAAGCAGACAAAGGAATTTATGGTCCAAATGAGATCCCAGTCACTCATAGATTTTTGTATTTTTTCATGCTAAAATCTCTTCTAAAATGCTGTTAACAATTTACTAGATTGTTTAAATCACCATGTGTTAGCCCATGTTGCATTTTGTAAAATAAAAAAAAAAGAATTTTTCAAAATTTTTGAATAGTTTGTTTTACAATATGCTTTGAAATTTTTATAAGGCAGATGGTGTGAATCTTGATTCCTTTTTCTACTATAGGTACTGATTTCCGCTAATCCATAGGTAAACTTCAACCTAGTTCTCCTATAGCACGTACCTGACAAACAACGGTATGGAGTTAAGGCACTAGGGCTAGAAATACAACAAAGCTAACTGGCCTATAAAACCCAGCTCCCTGGCCTTATTAACACTGTACTTTAACTTCAAAATATGCTCAGCTGTGACTTCTGGAAAACTTATGGTGCACTAAGGAAATCTGTGTGAATTAGATCATCCTCAGCTGACCAGGGAAAGCAGGAAGGCTCAAAAATACACTTAGTCCAAACAAATAGTTCTTTGTACTAATCAGACACCAAGACAAGTACGAGTCACACATTAGCACAGACAAGGGTGATATTTAAACGAGGCACTGCAGTGGTTCAGAGTTTAGACTGCTTTAAAGAACCATTTGATAAACATCAGCATAATCCCACTGTTACCAGACTGTCTCAAGCTCTTTTCAGATGTATTTTCAAGACTAGATGATATTAAAAAAAACTAACTTTAGATTAGATGCTGGAAAATTAGTGATCTTTATAAATGGATATTTATCATTACTATCTAATGCTTTTATAATAAAATTTGCCTAAAATACTTAACACATTTTACAAATGCTTTTATTCATTTTTCCCAGTGCTCCTATAAATTCAACAAACAGTATGATTGTGTCTTCCTCAAAGAGAAATTAATGTAAATTCATGAAGGAGGCAAAAGATTAGAACCACTCAAATTTTCCTATTATTTCAAATCAAATGATGATCGCTCTCAGTCAAGAATTCTGAAATGATTTCATAGCATAGTTCACATGACCTAAATCAGCTTCTGCACCTATTTACACTGGCACATATACACAAAAAACAAATGACAAAGGGAAGGGAAAAGCTATATAATTCTAGAAGATCCTTCTCTCACCCCTTTCTCTCTGTCTCTTTCTCTCTCACACACACACATACACGCATACATTACTCCCATTCCTCTCTCTCCCAGAGATTACCTGGAAATGATCATTGAAAGAAGACCTGAAGTCAGGAGAAAAGGAGGAGAAACCATTAAGAAGAACAAAAACCTGCTGGGCAATTTTAGGAAAGTACTAGTTCTAAGAATTAGTATTTCTGAACTTTAAATAAAAAATGCATATGTGTGGTTATGTGTGTGCATTTACAAGAAAGGATTCATATACTACATATTATTTTTAACTTAGTTTAATTTTAATATATCAATATATTATGATCACTTTTCTTTTTTTTAGTTTATTTTTGAGAAAGAGAGAGGGCACACATGGGTGCGTGTGCATGAGTGGAGGAAGGGCAGAGGTAGGCCCTAAGTGGCCCCAATGATCATCTTTCAATGTCAAGAAATAGTCTTCTACAACTTCATTTTTAATTGTTCATTTGTATTCTATTAGACTGATGTGGCATAATATAATTAATTCATTAATCCTCCCTTCTGGATATTTCAATTTTAAAATAGTCAAGTGGTCATTTGTCCCTTTTTCATTCTTGGTCTTTCAAGCTTTAGTCCCTCTCACCAACAGCACCCTAATTTCTAGGGTAACTCTTTTCCATTGTTTTAAATTTTGGGGGAGAAAAATTCTCAAAGACTGCCTTCCATTACAGAAGCCAAAGGGAATAAATGATCTCTTTTGGTTCAACAGCTAGGTATTGTTGGCAGGTAGCCTAAATTTGTCCTTGTCATGGGACTTGGAACACAGTCTTGAGTTAAGTACAGAAGGAAGATGTTAGAGGTTGTTCATCTGAACAGGGGTGTGTCTGCTAAAGTTGTGAGGGCATCTGGGCCAGACCTACTGGCTACAAGACTGCTTCTTTCTTCTTCCTTCCTGATAACTTGATCCTTATTGAATCAGCTTTTCATTCTTCTGGAGACCCTTTGAAAGCCTCATAATAAATAAATAAATGTCTGTGGAAGTCTGATTCTATAGGATTAACTAAGAATTTCAATATAAAAGTCTCTAATAAAAACCTGGTAGATACATTTAGCACTTATCCATTATCATTTCTTTAAGTTTTAGAAGTACTAATTTTGCAAAATTCTAATTAAAAAAATAGTGTCAGGGCACCTGGGTGGCTTATTCTGGTAAGCATTGCAGTGCAGCTCAGGTCACGCTCTTGCGGTGCATGAATTCGAGCCCTGTATTGAGCTCTGTGTTGACAGTTCAGAGCATGGCCCCTACTTCAGATTCTGTGTCTCCCTCTCTCTCTGCCTCTCTCTCTCTCTCTCTCTTGCTCTCATAAATAAACATTTTAAAAATATAATAAAAAATTTTTTAAAAACTGTGTCAAATTGCCTTCTAAAAATAAAGCATAGAGGTTAGGAAGGATAGCCAACCTCCTACTGTATAACCCTATGCAACTTATCTCTGGGCTTCAGTTTACTCACTTATGAGATTAATCAGAGCAGCAATTAGAGCTACAGTGAAGAAAAAAAGAGAGAGAATATATACAAAGCTTAGCACATACTAAGCTACTAATCAATGTTAGATTTTGCTGGAAGAATGTACAAATTATGCTCTCACTAGCAATGTCTAGGTGTGCTCATTCACTCTTCTTCTGCTTTCATTTGGCTCTCCTTTGGTCTCCTTTATCCATTTTAATATGTTGTGCTATGATTTGAATTCTTTGCAGGGGAATTATGCATAATTCTGGGCTTCATCTCGACCCTCCCTTTAACTCAGTGATAGATTATACAAAAGGCAGCCCAAATTTAGAAATCCTTCAATATAGACCATCAGATTTTTTCTAAAAATTTAAGAAAAAGAATATGTTAAGAAAACACTGCCATACTGCCATAGTTATTATTTAACTTTTAGTTACATTTTTTAATAACATCAATCATCCTTACAATTTCTTAGTTTACTATATTTTGATTTAATTACATATGTGGAGATGTGATCTCACAATCTTTTCCATGCTAAGGGTAAACATCTTAATCCAGCCCTCATTCTGAAAGATAGTATAAGATGAATTTAGAGAAGTAAGTCAAAAGTCAGGCACTAAAAAATAATTTTGCATACAGCACTGTAAGGAAAATAAGCAGAGCCATGATTAACAACATCAGAGTAATAAGAATTCCTTCACATGGCATGAGAAAAGAAAGGAAATTTAAATGTAAAAACTGAAGAGAATTTAGTTAGATGTAAAATAGGGTCAATGTAAGAAAAGCTTCCAGAATCTCAACTGTATTGTGTAACAGAGACACCTGCTGGTTATTATCTATTTCACTGTTAAAATTCTCAAAAGCATTTGTTCTTTCATTCTGTATCCTGTTCCCCTGGATAGTCTCTAAACCACTGAAAATTCACAGCATGAACATAATGATAGATTCCTATAAAAAGATAATTAAATCAATGGAGTGTATTTTTCACTTTGAATCTGGAGAAAAATCTGTGCTAGCAAGACAACTTTGCTGATGCCATTTTAATATAATTACATTAAAACTGCTTTGCGTAATGTAATAACACTGCTCAAAGTTAAAGTATACCATAAAACTCTCCTTTACCAGAACAAAAATAACTAGTGTTTGCTTTTTGAAAGTGCATAATAATAGTATGGTTAATGACAAAGATAAAAATGATACAACAAATGTACTTAAGATACCAAGTTAGTCCTTTGTCTTAGAAAGAATGTAAGCCATGATTATGTAGAAATAATAAAGGCTTACCTTCTAATATTATATACCAGTAAAAGAAAATGGTTTATTTTCTCTCACTGCTATAAAATTTTCACCATAGATGTGTCTATATCAACTATAGTGGTACTTAAAAGGCAACAGACATCAACATTAATCAGTTGATTGAGACATAAATTGGGACTTCTATCTCAAAGAGAACTTTAACTCAGTAAATTTTTTTTTTCTAATTCAGATTAACTAAGATATGAATAAATATACTTCTGGCAAACAAAATATAATTTACATTTTCCTTAGCACCCTCAAATCTCTTGCTTTGAAAACAAAGATTTAAAAAATATTTCAAAACCAAGAACTACATTCAGAATCTAAAATGGCTGTGGCATAAATTTACTCAGTGAGATATTGTTCATGGCAAAATTTACAATGTGAGTAAATACAAAAAGTGCTAATTGCCATCAATTAGTTCATCAATTGACATTTATTAACCCACTGTGTTCAATACTAAGAATTGTAAAAGATGCAGAACTGTAAGACACTATTTTCAATTCTAATTGGATAGACTACTTTATCTCACATGAACTATTGTCCAAAAAGTCATCATTTAATGCTAAATCACATGATGATGGCCCAAAGTCATGCAAAAGCTTCTGCATGAGTGCTGGGATGGTTAGAGACCAGTTAGGGAAATGTTCATGGTAGAAATAAACACTGAGTGGGCAAATGAATACTGCACTGAATTTGAGTAGGTAGAAGTTTTAGTGAAAGTTGTTTCAGGCAAAGAGAACAGCATGAGTAAGGGGAAGAGAGTAAATCCTGCTAAGAATTTATTTGTGGGCACAGAGCAGGTCTCCCTAAAGCAGTGAGTGAAGTTATAGAATAGTAAGAAATATCTGGCTTGAAAGTGGGGGCACCTGGGTGGGTCAGTCAGTTGAGCGTCCGACTTCAGCTCGGGTCATGATCTCAGTTTGTGGGTTCGAGCCCCATGTCGGGCTCTGTGCTGACAGCTAGCTCAGAGCCAGGAGCTTGTTTCAGATTCTGTGTCTCCCTCTCTCTCTGACGCTCCCCTGCTCACTCTGTCTTTCTTTCTCTCTCAGAATAAATAGAGCATTAAAAATTAATTAAAAAAAAAAGAAAGAAAAAGTGTGGAGCCAGGGTAGGGAGATTTTTGAAAGCTTGGCAGAAAGTTTAGATTTGATGGATCAGGACATAGAAAGAGGAGTTTTGATAAATTCAGAGAGAGTGACTTGATAAATTCACTGTTTAGGGAAGATTAGTTTGGCAGGAATCTTCGCCATAAGTGGTCTAAAATAGATTGGCTCCACTTGAGTTACTCTGCTAATAATATTTGGATTCAAACTTTAGCTGCAAGGAAAGCAGTTCATATATAACTTCATACATTCTATATGATGATTAAATTATTTACTTGGTATCTATGCCAATAATAAATGAGGAAGAAAGTTAAGCAATAAATTTGATTCATATTGATGACCAGTCTGGTAAATGAGATTCCCATGCTCACCCTCTTCTACTTTTCTTGCTCCATTCCCTGACTGAAGGATAAATACTGCTTAAGAGAAAGCAATAATTAGCATTGTTCTTTTATTATCCAATCCTTTTTAGGAAAAAGTAGATTGGTCCTGAATTATATAGGCCTCCAGTAAGTATATACTAGTGATTACAATAGGGAATATATGCAACTATTAATGGATGCTTTCAAATATAAACTGCAATATTATCTTACTTCATTCTCACACACTTGTGCAAAAAAGAGACTGTGATCTCTATTTCCATCTGGGGATGCCTGAGGCTCACAGAATCTGAAAGAACTTCCCTCAGATTGTATTTTGGGATATGAAGTCAGGTCCATATAGCTCCAAAGATCGTGCTCTCAATATGATGCTACTCAGTCTTTCTGGGGAGGATACTGCTTGAAACACTGAAATGAATCCTGTCCCTGCCTCATCCTCATAAAGCTAAATGTCAAAGTTAAAGGCTGTTCAACTACATTCAATTTGTAGCATGCCAAAATGTTAGTGGACTACTACTGCAGTAATCATGATAAGTATGAGTATTGATAGCAAGATCTGGCTAAGAACTCAGGTGGCAGACTTTCAATTCATGACTTCAAAATTAACTTGAAGTATCCTAGAGTCATACTAAAGCTGGACATGGAATAACAGGTTTTGTTTGTTTCAGATACTTAGTTTTGGGGATATCATTCAGGCATATCTATATTGTAGCTTGTTTTTTTAAGTTCTTAAAATTAACTATTGATATTGAGATTTTCTTGATTGCTTTTCACATTTTGGCATGGCTTTTCACTATCATTGATTAGTATAACCCTATTTGGGAGCAAATAAGATCTAATTTATAGTTTTTAAATGAGAGATAAAGAAGTTTAAGGGCTGCTAACTATCTAGGCACACAGTTCTTTCCAATTTCGGTAATAATGTACCATAAAAAAAGAAGAAGTAGATCTGGGTCAATTGATTTTAATGGCAGAGCTAAACTGTTTGGTCACTTTCACTGACCCTAACTCAGAAGTAAAAATTACCATTTCAGAGGTCATCAGTCAATTCAAAATATGACACTTTTGGCTCAAGACTTTTAAGATTGCAACATAAGAAATCTGGAGGACTTGTATTTCTGTAAAAATTGTATATTAGACACATTAAGAGCTCTCTCATTAGGGAAAAGGTGGGGGTTTCCATAAACAATTGTTTTAATTGCATGCTAATCTCCTGAAACTTGGAAGAAAATATCTGAGGGCTGAAAATATTTTAAAAGTTTGCTGAAACTCAAAAGGAGGGAGGCAGAGATATCCTAAAGGCAAATGCTAAGATCATCACTCCAAATCTTGGGCCATTAAGTCATTTTTTTCTTTTTTTATATAAATACTTAATTTTTTTTAAATGCTGGTTTTTTGTTTGTTTTGTTTTTATTTAAGAGAGATGCAGGCATGCACGTGAGAGACAGCAGGGGAGGAGCAGAGAAAGAGGGAGAGAGAATCCCAAGCACACTCTGGCTATCATCACAGAGCCTGAGGTGGGGGCTCTGTCCCAGAAAGCATAAAATCATGACCTAAGCTGAAATCAAGGGTCTAATTGCTCAACTGACTGAGCCACCCAGAAGCCCCAAGACTTAATTTTTTAGAGCAGTTCTAGGTTCACAGCAAAACTGTTGAGGGTGAGAAGTACAGAGATTTCCCATATATTCCCTTCCCTCACACACATGCATAGACTTCTTCATTGTCAACATTTCCCACCAGAGTGGCACATTTGTTACAACTGATGAACCTACACTGACACAGCATAGTCACCCAAAGTCCATAATTTACCTTAAGATTCACTCTTGGTGCTGTACATTCTATAGGTTTTGATAAGTGTATGATGATATATGTATCCATCATTATAGTATCATTCAGAATACTTTCATGACCCTAAAAATCCTCTGTGTTCTACCTATTTATCCCTCCCCTCTACTTCACCCTTTGGCAACCACTGATATTTTACTAATCCCACAGATTTGTCTTTTTCAGAATGTCCTATAGTTGGATTCATACAGGATGTAGCTTTTTCAAATCAACTGCTTTCACTTAGTAATAGGCATTTAAGGTTCATTCATGTCTTTGCATGGCTTGATAACTCCTTTCCTTTTAGCGCTGAATAACACATTCCATTGTCTGGTCGCACCATAATTTATTTATACATTCACCTACTGAAGGACATCTTGGTTGTTTCCAAGTTTTATTAATTATGAATGAAGCCACTATAAATATCCATGTGCAGATTTCTGTGTGGATAAAAGTTTTCATCTCCTTTAGGTAATTATCAAGGAGCACAATTGCTGGACTGTACGGTAAGATTGTTTAGTTTTGATAAAAACTGCCAAAATGTCTTCCAAAGTAACTGTACTATTTTGCATTCCCACGAGAAGCGAGATGAGAGTTCCTGTTGCTCCACATCCTCACCAGCTTTTGATGATGTCAGTGTTCTGGAATTTGGCCATTCTAGTAAGTACTATCACACTTTGTATTTAATGTGCATTTCCCTTAAGACATATGATATACAACATCTTTTTACATGATTATTTGGTATCTTTGTGCCCATTTTTTAATCTAGGTGTTTTCTTTTTTTTTTTTTTTAATTTTTTTTGTGTGTTTATTTTTAAGACAGGGAGACAGAGCTCGAGCAGGGGAGGGGCAGAGAGAGAGAGACATAGAATCTGAAATAGGCTCCAGGCCCTAAGCTGTCAGCACAGAAACCGATGCAGGGCTCTGCTGGGAGCCGCACCGGTCTCTCTGGATGACAGTTACAGCGAGGAAACTGCAGCGTTTGCACAGCTCCTGCTATGAGAAACGAAAACTGGTGTCTTCTTCCGCTACTACTGGCTCATGTTGGAAATGAGGCTGCTGGCATTGACCAGGCCTCACATTATTCCAGATCAGACCGATATTCCCCACACAGATTGCTCATAAGGAAAAGACTATTCCTGCCTTTTCAAACAAGATTTCAGATGAAAACATTGTGGATGATTGTTAAAAGGCTCTTCCTATGGGCCTTGCAGATTCAAGACTTAGATAATAAAGGGGGCTAAGAACACAAGTTACAATTGAGTCTGGCCCTGAGACAAAGAGCCTAATTTAGAGTTAAGGGCAGATATCCACCTCCACCCAATTGTTTCTGCTTAGAGCACTGCCCCCCCTCCCCCAAGGCACTTGTTATCAAGTATTTGGAGTGACTTATTCTGGCCTTGAATATGCTGATTGCTCCCTGTGAAGGAACCTATTGAGGAACTTCTTCTTTTGTGATTTTGGGAGCAAAGGTGTTTCCTGAAAGACCTGTTTTTCTTGATACTTCCACCTTAAACAAACAAGCTATTGGCCTCTGCTCACAAAGAACTAACTTCACCCATTTTATGCTAAAAACATTGTCTTGTATGCTAAAGATACCTTCCTTCCCCATAGGATAAGCATCTAAATCACCTTCCTCAATCACTGTTGATAAAGGTTATGCAGGAGTCTTCTACAAATCTATGTTTGGGGTAATTCTTACATATCAAAGAAATTTGTCGTCAGAAAACATTGTCTAAAGCAAATGCCACTTCTGTGCCATCCCCCAAACACTTAATTATAAAATAAAGTTGAGCCCCAGTCAGAGCAGAGGTGCCTGCCTGGTGACCAGAAAAACTCTCCTGGCTCTTTCATCCCTCCCTCGCCTACACCACACCGTCCATCCTTCAGGGACCCCTGGACCCGGGCAGGCAGGAGCCGGTCACCTACAGGGCTCAAACTCACAAACTGCGAAATCATGACCTGAGCCAAAGTTGGATGCTTTATGGACTGAGCCATCCAGGTGCCCAATCTAGGTGTTTTCTTATGGTTGAGTTTTAAGAGTTCTTTGTGTATTTTGGATAATAATCCTTTATCAGATGTGTGTTTTGCAAATATTTTTTCTTAGTCTTTGGTTTGTCTTTTCATTCTCTTGATATTGCCTTTTGTAGAACAAAAGTTTTTAAATTAAAAAAAAATTTTTTTTTGTTTAATGTTTTATTTATTTCTGAGAGAGAGACAGCATGAGCAGGGGAGGGTCATAGAGAGAGGGAGACACAGAATCTGAAACAGGCTCCAGGCTCTGAGCTAACTGTCAGCACAGAGCCCGACATGAGGATCGACCCCACGAACTATGAGATCATGACCTGGGCTGAAGTTGGATGCTTAACCAACTGAGCCACCCGGGTGCCCCAAAAGTTTTTAAATTTTTTAAATGTTTCTTTATTTTTGAAAGAGAAAGAGATACAGTGTGAGCGGGGGAGGGGCGGAGAGAGAGGGAGACACAGAATCTGAAGCAGGCTCCAGGCTCTGAGATGTCAGCACAGGGGTTCGAATGCATGAAATGAAAGGTCATGACCTGAGCTCAAGTCAGACACGTAACAGACTGAGCCACCCAGGTGCCCCAGTAGAACAGAAGTTTTTTTTAATTTTAATGAAGTCCAACTTGGAGTCCCTAGGTGGTGCAGTCACTTGAGCATCTGACCCGTGATCTCTGCTCAGGTCATGATCTCACAGTTGATGAGTTCGAGTCCCATATAGGGCTCTGCGGTGATGGCACGGAGCCTACTTGGGATTCTGTCACTCCTTCTTTCTTCCCCTCCCTCACTTGTGTGTATCCTCTCTCTTACTCTCTCTCTCTTAAAAAAAATAAATAAACTTAAAATTTAAATACTTCACTCTCTTCTTGCTTTCATGGTTTCTGAGGATACGCCAGATATAATTCTCATCTTGTACCTATATTATCTACCTATCTATCTATCTAATTAGAGAAAAAGACCTAGGATAATATGATATCAGATAATAGGATAAATTCCGCACGCCCCACCCATTTCTCCTAGGCGATTGCCTAGTTCTTTCTGAGCTTCCTGGATCTGTTTTATGATTAGATCTGAATATTTTAGTGAATCTATGCCTCTGGACTGTAAATTTCACAAGTGTTTCACAGGTCCCCTCCCCAACCCTCAGGTTGGAGTGGATGGCTTGAGTGGGCTGGGGTTGAGTATTTTCCATTCTCCCACATGGAAGGCTAGAACTGACTAAAGTTGGGTATCTCCCTTCCTCCAGGTCAGCTGGGCTCTGGTTAATTAGCTTCTCCTAAGCGCAGACACTATTAAGAAGAACAGGGAGATCTGGTTTATTTCAAAATGGTTCCTTTTCTCCCTCCCTCCTGAAAGTAGGAGGGGATTTTTCTATGATATTTGTTGTCCACCCAGAGCTTCCAACAATTCACCAATTATAGTTCGAGTTTTCCTACCCTGGCACTGGTTCTCACAGCAATTTCCACTCCTGAGTCTCTGCTCTGGTAAGCCATGACTCCCTGTATTCACCTGTTTGTCTCTATAACCTTGGGGGCAGCAGTTTACCCTATGTCCTCACTTGGCTTATAAATCTTAAAAGAGTTGCTGATTTTTCAGTTCAGTCTGTTCACCTTTTTACTTGTTAAGACATAGTGGAGACTTCCAAGAGCCTTACATACAGAACTGAAAGCTGGAGTTTTTTCCCTAATATTTTGTGAAGAATAATGGACAGAAAAATGGCCAACATACTCCTGAAGAAGAGGAATACAAGCAAAGGTTTTTGCCTTGATAAACAGCATGATCTACTATAAAACTATAATAATAAAAACAGTAATAGATCAATTGATGGGCAAAATAGGATAGCTCAGAAATAGAGTATGCATATTAAAACTTGTTATATGAAAGAGATGGTCATGCAAAATATTATAGAAATCATGGATTTTTTAAATAAATATCGAGCTAATAGTTATGCATATGGGGAAAAAATGGTACAGGATCCTTACCACAAACCACATACAAATCAATTCAAGGTTGATTAAAGATCCAATCTCAAAGCTAACAGAAGATAACACAGGAGGATTTATTAATGACCCCAGAATAGGTTAAGGATTTTCAAACAAGATACAAACAGTGCTAACCATAAATGATTGATAAAATTGGGCACTTTATATAATTAAATTTTGTCATTACATGACACTACAAATATATTAGAAAGATAAACCATAGAGATATTTGGAACACCTATAATCTGCAAAATGTTAGTATTCAAAATATATAAAGAACTTATAAAAATTAGAAAAAAATAGAAAAAAACACAAGTGAAATTAAATAAATGGGAATTTCCATAAGATAAAAAGAACTGGAGAATAGCATGAAAGTATATCAATTTCATTGACAATCAGGAAAATGCAAATGAATATCACAAAGAGATATCATTCTACTTTCAGCAGACTAGCAAATATTAAGCAGTATGATAATGCCATGTGGCAGCAACGTGGTTCAATTAAAACTCTAAATGGCATGAGTAGGAGTATGAATTTGGCAAAACCACTCTGACAAACAATTTGGAATTATTTTATAAATCTGAACATTTGTATATCATACTTTCCCCTATTTCTAAAACATCAGGAGAAACAGACAAGAGTGTCCACTGCATCATTCTTCACCATGATGATAACTGAAAGCAAGTGCAATGTCCAGAAATGGAAGAATGGATAAATAAATTTCAGAGTTTTCCCATAATGAACTATTTATATCGTCAATGAAAATTAAGGACATATAGCTACACAAAATATCTTACAAAGTAAATATGGAGAGGAAAAAGTCACATAAATCTATAAAGACTGGATACATTTTCCATTGTGTCAATTTAAGTAATTTGAAACCATATGAACCAGAACACTTCTATCTGTGATTTTTGGTTAAGTTTGCTTGCTTCAAAAAACTGTGTCTGACATTTTAGAAGGTGAAACTTTGAACTCCCAGAAGGTCAGGATCGTT
This sequence comes from Hyaena hyaena, assembly GCF_003009895.1. Lineage (NCBI taxonomy): Eukaryota > Metazoa > Chordata > Mammalia > Carnivora > Hyaenidae > Hyaena > Hyaena hyaena. The sequence goes on along the minus strand of NW_024080906.1, from coordinate 296,207 downwards.
CATGTGTAGCTGTAGCTCCAGACACACTGTCACTGACCCGGGCAAAGGACAGCAGCTAGGCCTGTCTGCAGCTCCCCCAAATTCTTCCACATTTTTTCCCTCAGCTTCCCTGACTCTGGCCGGCTATGGCTCAGCTCCTGGGTGAAGAGAGGCATCCTTCAGATCACCTACATCATCAAGACTGGAGGCCACAGGAAATACATGTTTGTTCGTGGTCTCTCCCACTTCATGTCCAGCTTCACACTGACATTCAGGCCTGGCTGACTTTGAGCTGAGGAAGGCCAGATTCACAGACTGTCAAATTGGTCCCATAATTATGGGTCCCCAGTTGCCTAAATTCTGATCCCTATGATAAATCTCTTATTCATTATCACTCACATGGGTTCTGCTTCCCTGAGCAAACCCCAACTGATACAAACAGCATGATGTAAGTGTGTGTCCAAATGTTTTAGGTAACTCAAAACTAAAACTTAAAAATGCATTGCTTTTCTATGCATCATATTGATAACAAATGTTTTAAGACAGAAAATGGCAAACACAAAATTTGCCTCTGGGAGGGAGGTGGAGATAGGGAAGGATAAGAAAGAAACACATGTGTGGATTCAGTAGTATTCAGAATGGCATGGGTAAAGTCCTCCAGGGGAGAGGGGCGACTCACTGGTGTTCATTTTATTATTTCACTTCATCATTTGCATATAGATGATACATATGATTTTGTGTATACCAAATATTATGTAAGACAAATGAAAAATAAAGCACTGAGATAAGAAAGGCATAAAAACAAGAGTTAAGAAATTTAAAAAATGGAAAGGAAAAGAATGCAGTGTCTAGAGAAGAAGGTGCACCAATTTTCTGAATAGCCCTAGAAAAATCCATCCTCAGAGAGAGGGAAGGCTAGAAACATGAGCAGGCCCGGGTGTAAGCCTCAGGGTAATCAGAGTAATTTAGGAGTAGTAATTTTAGTACTCTGAATGTACACCAGAAAGGCTTCTCTGTCCAATGAACTAAGGCTATAACCAGTGAGGACTGCATTTAGGACAACATTGCAGCAGGTTCCTAACATGGTTGTCACAGCCAGAGAAGCAATGGTGTTGTACAGTAAAACCTTAATTTGTGAGCATAATCCATTCCAGAAACATGTCTGTCATCCAAAGCACTTATACATCAAAGTGAATTTCCCCATAAGAAACAATAGAAACTCAGATGATTTGTTCCACAACCCAAAAATGTTCATATAAATATGACTACAGTACTGTAATATAACACAAAATAATAAACAAAAGAGAAAATATAAAGAAAATTAAACAAATTAACCTGCATTTACCTTTGAAAGCCTTCGTGGCTGGTATGAGGGAGACAAGAGAAAAGAGGGTTATTGTGTAGGACGACTTTCACTATCACTAACGGAATCACTGCTGTCTATTAGCTCAATGGAATCTTTTTCTTTTCATGCAACTTTAACAGGGAACCTATCAACTAACACTTGTTTTTGCCTCCTTTTGAGGATTTCGCAGAAATGTAACATTGCATTGTTGTTAAACAGATTCATTGTTCGCATAGTACAGTCTTATTTGGGTGGTGCTTTTCTACAAAATTGTGCACTGTTTCCCACATTTTACACATCTCCCTAATCTCATTTGAAGTGAGGAATTCCTCCATTTTTTCTCCTTCTCCTCTGCAGACAAGATGCAGACGGTAGACTTCTCATAAAATCTTGCAATTTCAGCCACTTGCACACCTTGTTCCTACTTCTCGATGATTTCCTTAACTTCCACCATAATCATCTCCTTCTTATCACCTTTCTTTTCAACTTTTTTATGTATGGGGACCATTGTATATGCTCGCACAGATGTTCACAGTATTAATAAACTCTTGTCAAATACTGTATTTAATGTAACTGGCAATTAGAAAGTAGAGGAAAGGGTTTAGATCTGCAGGCAGCACCAGCTTAGAATGAAGCAAAGCATTCTTAAGCTTACTCTTGTATGGAAAAGTAAAGGACTGTCCATAGGTGCTTGGAAGTGACAAAAAATAAACTAGTGCCAGTTGTGGGCATCTTCTACTGTTCTAAAAAATCACTGTTTTCTGCCAAACATTGCAGCCTGAGACCAAGCATCTGAGCATGGGAGATGATCACCCACAATCCCGCAGAGAGAGAGAAGGGGGGAGAGAGAGAGAGAGAGAGAGAGAACCATTGGCTCATTTGTGATCATGTGACGTTCAGTGTCACATACTCCTATTGTAAGACATCTCTCCTTTATCAAGTTAAAATTTGTTAGAAATGTTTGCTTGTCTTGTGGAGTGCTCACAGGACAAGTTACTTGCAATCTAAGGTTTTACTGTATTCCCAATAGCACCATTCCACATGGTCCATATGGAAAGAAAAATGCTTCCACCCATTCACTGGGAATTTCTTCCTTATTTCCTCACCCCACAACAGAAACCAATTATGATTACTTGGAGATGATCATAGCTTAGAAAATCAAAAACAAATCAAGTATAAATAAATTCAATGATTTAATGTATCAAAAATCAGCAGTTTAAGAGTTTTAAATTGACAATATAATTCTAACAAAGATTGCATGACAAGATACCAACAAAAGTTACAGAACACCTTGGAATAAACTTAGCATAGAACATGTCCAACTATTTGAGGAAAACTAAAACTGTACCACTGGACATAGAAAACTTTATTAAGTGTTTATATATATATAAAAGATATATATGTATATCTTGTTCCTAGATAGGAAATCTCACTGTTCTAAAGATGTCAATTCTTCTCAAACTAATACATAAAATTAAAGTTTTAATCAAAATCTTTGTAATATTTTTTAGAGGAAAGGGAAGTAAGCTGATTCTTAAGTCCATGTGGAAAAGAAGGTCAATGAAATGAGACAAGACATTGTCAAAATGAAGAATAATAAGCATACATTTGTCTACTCAGACATAAATACTTACAATAATGCTTCAGTTACTAAAACAGTATTTTACTCACACTGATAATCAGATTAATGAAACACAGTAGTAAATGAAACATTTCAAACCAGTGGGGAAAGAATAGCTTAAATATTATTTTAACAATCGCCTTTATATTTAGAAATAAAGTTGGAAATCAATCTTGCAATATATGTTATAAAAAATTATTTTAACTTGAAGATTTGAATATTTAAAAACATAAGTATGGAAGAATAAAATGTGGGAACATTGTTTAAATCTTTATTTTGGACGTTCTTTCAATGCATGAAACCAATTTTAAAAGCCATAAAAGAGACTTAACTATATAAAAATGTAAATTTTTAACATGACAAAAGATGGCATAAACAAAATAAAACAAAAACAAGTGACATACTGGGAAAAACTATTATAACATATAATTGTGAGTTTTGATGTGAATATTCATAGCAAGTATCTACAAAATAATAGGTAAAAATGAGTAATAAGTTTGGATATGAAAAAAATAAGTATAAATGAATTATAAACAGTAATAAAGATTTTTAACGACACCAGTAAACATATAATTGCAAAAATAAAGCACCTGCAATTTAATCCTCCCTACGAGATGAGCAAATATTGATAAAATGCAGCACTCGTCAAAAGGCAGGGAGGGACAGGGGCACATACACATTTATACACAAGAGTATAATTTAGTACACAACTTTTTAGATGGAAAAATAGCAATATCTATCCAAAATCCTCAATCTGTATAAATTTTAACCTTTAATTAGTAGGACACAAAAATTATAGAAAAACGAAAAACAGACGCAGAAGGATTTTGTTGCAGAATTATACTAGCAAAAAACTAGAAATAACACAAGCATCCAACATTACCCAAGCATCTGACTGTTTAAATAAATTATGGTGCATTAGTGTACTGGAAAATTACATAACTATTAGAGTGAAACTGTATTATATAAAATGGTATGGAAAAATATCCCCTCTGTGTGTGTGTGTGTATGTGTGTGTAGTTAAGGAAGATATACAAATTACAAAACTGTATCACACAAGCACATTTCTGTTAATAAAATTTTTAGCTATGTTATGTATATCTATGCTAAAACATTTTTTTTTTCAAGGAAAGACACCATATGGGAAAGTTGGATTGCTTGAAAGGGAAAAGTTTTCTTTCTAATTTTATATACTACTGCATTGTTGAGGTTTTTGCAAAAAGCTATATAAGGAGAATGTTTTCAGCTGGCCTAAAATCTAGAAAAAAATTCACATTAAAAAAAAGGAGAAATCTAGGGCACAGTATATTTCATCTAAACCTCTGAGCTCATCATCTTCATGAATAAAACAACTCATTGGCAACTTTTGTAATTCCTAAAGTAAAAGTCACCGAAATCTCCTAGAATAGTGCAAAAGAAAATTTTTAGGAAATGGACAGCTAATGTTGCTAAAATGTATTTATAAGAGTCTTCCAGTTAGCCTAAAAGTTCCAGTTAGCCTAAAAGAACTTCAAGTTAGACTGCACAAGTATTTTCTTCATAGAAATTTTAACCCATTATCAATTAAATTTCCCTTTCATTGCAGTAAGGAAAAAGGAAAAAAGACGGAATGCTTCCTTTTAATAAATGGAAATTTAAACATATATAAAGACATAAAATAATATTATTAAAAGCCTCCTCTCCATTAAGGTAAATTATTCTCTGAAGCAGTTATCACACTTAAAATCATAAGACTATTTCAGTAACTAGTTGTGAAATATCTGAGCTCTTATAAGTTCCCTAAGCGCAGGAGTTCTTTCTTTCTGGTTCCTTACTGTGTGCAGAGTGTCTAGGAAACAGTAGGTATAAGACAAATATTTATGGAAGGGAGGGAGGGAGGAAAAAAGGAAAGCAGGGAGGGAGGGAAGGAAGGAGGAAATTGGTCACATTTTTTGGAAGAAAAAGGTACTCCAAGGCCATCTCTCTTTAGCAGAGATAAAAGAGATATAAGACATATGTAATCAGTGTTACTGAGCTGGCCCTGGAATTATCTTCTACTAACTGGTCCAGAATTTTTCTGCTCTACCAGACAACAGATGCTATTTTGTTTCAATTAGTGGATTTCATCCCAATTTGAATATCTTGATGTACTTAGTACAGCAAACTTGGTAAAAATAAGGCAAACCTTTCAACAATTATCACTAAAATCTCGGATTGTTGTTAAAATATTTCAGTCAGACCATTTGAATAGGACAAATGGATTATGAACATCCCTTCCTCTCCCTTTTCTCCTTTTTCCCCAGCCTGTCTGTAGTTAAGGCTAGAAGCTATTTTATTTTGCAACTCTACTGAGTGTCTTCTTTATGTTAGGTAAAAATTTAAGGCCAAAATTATGTGTTATAAAAAAACCAAATAAATACTTTGAAAAGACCACTTTTCTTAAGGTTTTCTTTGTTGAAAGAAAAAAGAAACTTGAAAAACTGCTGTATTTTAGACTCCACATTAACTCTCTTACTGGCTCAGTTACGTAAAATAATTTTTAACCGTCAGGACAATTGTCTTCATGTGCTCAAAAGCATATCTGAAATCTAATGATCTTCCTGTGACAACACAATATTTTGTTTTTTTTTTAAGGCATGAGTTTATATATTTATTTATTTTTAATGTTTTTTAATAAAATTATTTCTGAGAGAGAGAGAAACAGCGTGAGAAAAGGAGAGTCAGAGAGAGAGGGAGATACAGAATCTGAAACAGACTCCAGGCTCTGAACTAGCTGTCAGCACAGAGCCCGGTGTGAGGTTCGAACCCATGAACCATGAGATCATGACCTGAGCCGAAGTCGGATGTTTAACCGACTGAGCCACCCGGGCAGCCCAACAACACAATGTTTTGATGGGCTGAGGAGCAATGAAGGTGGCAAAGAGAATTAGACACTTGAAGTGCCAAATCATAAGGCATAATTAAATTTAGGAGTCAGAAGCTGAGTTTTAGGCTTTGAATTCTAGAGCTGCTAGCAAGCACAATTAAAGGATGTGTCATTTGCATTGAAAACAATGCATAATTTACTCATATTTGGAGACAAAAAATTGAAAATTCTATAAGAACACAAGTCTGTGTGACCATAAACTTGTTCTTATTAGGCGGTGGAATGCATTCATTATTTCACCATTACTCTGTGCCATGAGTTACTCATGGAATTAATTGCAAGTCACAAAATCACACCCAGACGACAAATAAAATAACTGAAAAATAACTTAAAATTATAAAATGTTTCATCCTCATTTAAAAATTATAACAGTATTAAGTACAAAACTGCCTATTAAAGTGTTTAAAAACTGCTATGGATTGAACTGCATTCCCTCAAATTCTTATATTGAAGCCCTAAGTGCCATGTAACTGTATATATATATATAATCTATAGGAGGTGATTAAGATTAAATGAGGTTACACAGGTGGGGTCCTAATCTACAAGGACAATGATCAGGGCCCCTGAGTGGCTAGTCACTTCTCCTTTCTCTTATTTTGAAAGAGGCAGAGAGAGCGCGAACTGATGAGGGACCGAGACAGAGAGAGAGACAGAGAATACCAAGCAGAATCCCTCTGCTGTCAGTGCAGTGCCTGACGTGGGGCTCAAACTCATGAACTGTGAGATCATGACCTGAGCTGAACCAAGAGTCAGATGCTTAACTAACTAGGCCACCCAGGTGCCTCTTAAATAAATAAACTTAAAAAGCATTTTAAATAAATAAAAATAAAAGGACTATGACCTTATAAGAAGAGAAATCTCTCTCCCCTCCCCTCTCTCTTCCTCTCTCTTTTTTTTTTTAAAATTATTTTAATGTTTTATTTATTTCTGAGAGAGAGAGAGAGAGAGAGAGAAAGAGAGAGGTAGTGTGAACAGGGGAGGGTCAGAGAGAGAGGGAGACACAGAATCTGAAGCAGGCTCCAGGCTCTTGAGTTAGGTGTCAGCACAGAGCCCAATGCAGGGCTCTAACCCACGAACCGTGAGATCATGACCTGGGCTGGGCCTAAGCCGGATACTCAACCGACTGAGCCACCCAGGCACCCCACTCTTCCTCTCTCTTAAAACCACATGAAGACAGGGGCGCCTGGGTGGCTTAGTCGGTTAAGCGTCCGACTTTCGCTTGGGTCATGATCTCGCGGTTCGTGGGTTCGAGCCCCGCGTCGGGCTCTGTGCTGACTGCCAGCTCAGAGCCTGGAGCTTGTTTCAGAGTCTGTAACTCCCTCTCTCTCTGACCCTCCCCTGCTCACGCTGTCTCTCTCTCCTAGAAATAAATAAAACATTAAAAAAAAAAAATTAAAAAAAAAAAAACCCACATGAAGACACACACAAAAGGCAACCATCTACAAACCAGGAAGAGAACTTTAATGAGAAACTGAATCAGCTGCTACCTTGATACCTTGATCTTGAACTTTACATTCTCTACTAGAAATATGAGAAAGTAAATTTCTATTGCTCAAGCCACCCAATCTATGGTATTTTGTTATTATGACAGCCCAAGATGACTAAGGCAAGAAGAGAGATTGTTTGTTAGTGTCTTTGATAAACAGACCTAGTTTCAAATTCTGCCTTAGCTAACTCTGAAAATCTGTTTCCTGTCTGTAAAAAGTTATTAACTGATCCCCAAATCTATTTTTTAGAAATAAAGCTTGAAAAAAAAGCTTATAATACATATAAAGCAGTTATTATAGAAGTAAATAAATAACTACTATTATGTTTTATTCATCATTTAAATAAACTTTTTAGCAAATCATAGACTGTTACAGCTTAAAGACTGTTACAACTTAAAGACAGCTCCAATAATACATATTTAAATACAAATTCATAGCTTAAAATTGATTGTCCAGAGAGAAGTGATTTATCTCTTATGAGTCTTATCATTTGTTTTTATTTTTGACTTCAAGGTAGTGTGAACTTTGAATAACTAGCTTCATGGAAGAATATACTAATACTCATTAAAGAAGATAAAAGCTTATAAAATTATTTTGTCAGGTTTTTCAATACACTGTTCAAGCAGCATTTGGCAAAATAAATGTAAAGATATAATTATATTATTTGTATAAACTCACATATCATTATTAGTTTAAGTAAAAATCGCCCTCAGTAAATACAGTATTTGACACAAGTTGGGAATAAGTAATAGTTCATGGATAAATCCAATTATTTTAGCAACACTAGAAATATATATGATGACATGTTCCAATACACATTCATCCAATCACAAAGCATCTAATATTCATGTACTGCATGCTCTGAATATATTAAAATGTGCTAGACATAGTTATAGTCTTTAAGCAGCTGGATCCCTAAGACTTAGTAAAGGGTTTCATCCATATCCCCTTTTATATCCTTTCTGTATTTACTTCTTTTATTTATCCATGAGTTAATATATTTTAGGAAGCCATCATGTATTTTGCACTCACTGTTCTAGGAACTGGGACTGTAATGAAGAAAAAGACAAGAACAAGCCCCTTCTCTCCTGAAACCTCCACCATAGTCTGCACTGTACTTACCGGTTTCATTCTTTATCTTCCTTTGTCTTGGGCACATTTACCACCCACCAAAGTTTGAGCACACAGTGATAAACAGTGCAATTAGACATAGGTGTGCATGTGTGCCACACCCCCATATCCAAACCCATGATAGACATTGTTAATTATGGCTCTCATTCCCCAAGAATCTGAATATGATTTCAAAATCCTTTTGAATAGTGTGAATACTGTGAACACTGAATCACAGTATACACACCAGCAATAACTTATCAGTTAAAGTTAACAAACAAGATGGTGCGCCTGGATGGCTCAGTTGGTTAAGTGTCTGATTTCCACTTGGGCCATGATCTCCAGGTTAGTGAGTTCATACCCCACATCAGGCTTGCTGCTGTCAGCATAGAGCCTGCTTTCTATCCTTTGTCCCCCTCTCTGTCTATCCCTTTCTGGCTCATGCTCTCTTTCTCTCTCTCAAAAATAAATAAACATAAAAAAGTTAATAAACAAGTAAATTATGTATTTACAACCCCTGAATATAGGGGTGTCTGGGTGGGTCAGTAGGTTAAGAATTAGATCTTGATATCGGCTCAGGTCATGATCTCATGGTTCATGAGTTTGAGCCCCAAGTCAGGCTCTAAGCTCACAGCAGAGGAAGTGTCCTTGGAATTCTCATTCTCTCTCTCTCTCAAAAATAAATAAATAAACATTAAAAATAAATAAAACCCCTGAGTAGAATGCAGAATGTAGGAGCAAGCTCTAACCTCTGTTTCAACAAACAAGAAAAAAAGCATGCATCCAAAAGTCAAGTTTGTAAAGGCAAACTTGAAAGTAGTGAGAAAGCAAAGAGGACTAGAATTGTTTCCAGAGATGGAATAGCACTTCTTGGGCAACATGAGACCAGTGGCAATTCTCTTCATTGGGAGCATTTGCCTTATCGGTATGGATACTAAATATCCCGCTTGACATAGGTTAAAACAAAACAAAAAACCTGCTACAGAAAGAGATATCAGCAGAGTTTGGGGCGGTTATTGGCCATAGAATCTAAAGGAGACCAAATATGAGTGTTGGGGTGATGCAAAAATAACTGCTTTTTTGCAGAGCTGAGGAGACAAAGTCCCTCAAGAGGGTGACAGGTCTGCAAAAGCACAGGGAATTTATTTGAAATATATGAAACCGTAGAAGTACTAAATTTATCTTAAGTTCCAGTTAAGCACCCACCAAGCCAAATTCCCCACGGGAACTGAGATGATCTGCCCTCAGCCCATGTGTGTAGCAGAGAAAAGTGCAAATGCTATCTGAGGGAAGTAACATCAACCTCTGACTTCGTGGTTCTTTGGCATGCAAAAGTAAATATGAGACACTGGAAGAAGGAGGAAAATGTAACTGAAAGGAAAAATAAGTAAGTTGATATAAGGAGATCACCCCTGTTCCATAAATGTCATCGGAATAAACAGATAAGAGCTTTAAAATAAATGACAAGATTACAGTAATTTTAAATAAAGTATATTATATAAAGAATAAAAAATTGACAGTTTCAACATATAATTAGAATTAATATAAAAATCAGTGAGACATTCTAGAACTGAACATATATGAATTTAAGAATTCATGGAATATGTTCATGGAATAGCAGATTAGACACAGTAAAGACCCTATTAGTAAACATAAAAAGAGGAAAATATTCAAAGTGAAGCACAGAGAGAAAAAAATAGAAAGAACACAAGAACTGAGAATAATTGAATATAGGACAAAAAGTTAGTATAGGACATGAGCTAATTAATATATGTGTAATTGGAATCTCAGAAGGACAGAAACAATATTTAAAGAGATATGGATGAGAATTTTTCCAAAACTATGAGAGGCATCAACCAGAGATCCAGGAACCTCAGTTAACCCCAAAAAGGATAAACACAAAAGAATTATATATGGCAAAACATAGGTAAAATGCTTGAAAACAAATAGAGAAATTTTTTAATCAGGCAGAGACAACACAAAGTGATTTCAGAAGATTTGATTACCTTCAAAAAGTAAGAATGAAACTTATGACTGACTTTCCAAAAAAATAAAAAAAAATAGAAGACAATGGCAATGGAATGTCTTTAAAGCAATCATTCCTTCCTACCCCTTAAATATATCCTGTATATGCTGTAACGTAATCCCCAATATAATAGTATTAGAAGGTGAGACCTTTGAGAAGTGATTAGATCATGGGGTAGAATCATCATGAATGTGATTAATACCCTTATAAAAAAGACCTCAGAGAGTTGCCTTGCTCCTTCACCCTGTGAAGACATGGAAAGAAGACAGCAGTCTTGACCCAGGATACAGGGACTTCACAGCCTCCAGAACTATGAGAAATACATTTCTGTTGTTAATGAGTTACACAGCTTATGTTATTTTGCTATAGTAGCCTGAACTAATACAATAATATATAACTAGAAAATGATAATAAATTTGCCTCTTTATTTTTCCTGAATACATACTTTCTATTTATTTTCTTGCACAGACTGTTAATTCCAAAGTAATGTTATATAATAGTTGTAAATGAGTATTCTTACCTCACTTTCAATTATATTGCTAATAATTCTAAGTTTGGTATTGGTTTGTTGTTAGGAAGATATTTTTGATCATATGTTTCTGATTGTAAACATATATGATATTTGTTTCCACTTAAATTCATTTGAAACTTACAGACAATAACCAGATTATAAGCTATTGTTAAAATAAAAGGCAAACAGATTAATTTTTAAAAAGTTTGGCTGTATACTAAGATTCTATGAAAAAAACAAAAACAGCACCAGTTTTTTACTTACTATTTACTATTTATTTATTTATTTCCTATCAATATCTTTATATGAAGATATGAAGATACTTACTATTTCCTATTTATTTATTTATTTCCTATCAATATCTTTATATGAAAAATCTTCATGTAATAAATTTTCAACCCCCCGAAAACAGAAATATATGGAACCATAACAGTCTAGAAGAAGGAAAAAAATGTATAAATACTCTGGTTCAATAAATGAGATTTGTCCTGTTATGGCATAATTTTAACAGAGTAGTAATCTTTTATGTTTAAATATTATAGTGTTTCATAGAATCTAGCAATGAAACTCAAACTGAATTAGAATTTCAATACACTTATTCTTTTAATGAATGTGCAGAGAACTAGATCAATTTTACATTCAATGAACTTTTTGTATATAGATGAGGGAAGAGAAATAAGTGTGAATTAAACAACAACAAGGACAATTCGTCCCCTGAATTTGATATATAGTGAGATTTTTATTATTTGGCAATGATTTTCCTAGTGGAGCACATTTCTGAAATAATAATGAGAAATATTGGGATATATAATTAGACAATTTTTCACTCCAGCTACTATTGTTAAAGATTACCTCTAATCACCAAATTGAAAGTGAAGTATAATTTATTAAGAGAATGAACACTAATTGAGATAATAATTTTCTTGACTTCTCTAGGCCTCTATTTTTCTCTCTATAAATAAAGGGGTGGGTCCAAATGCCCTCTAAGATATTTTCCAGCTATTGAACTTCATTTAGTTATCTATTTAAAAGTCTCTAATAAATACTTACAACTGTGAATTAAAAAAAGACAATCTGGCAGTTTTTAGTCCACCCCATTTAATTTATGCATACCATAACAATTGATCCTAAATCTGTTATCTGGTAAGGGTTTTTGGTTGTTTTTTTTTTTTGGTTTATTGTTTCCTTTTTTTATGTATTTTGGTATATGGATTTTTAAAATTTAACTTTACATGATGTGTATTGACACTTTTCTAGGCAAAACTAAAAAAAAGGTATATATTTTAATTTTGTCCCACTTATTCTTCTCTATAACCTAATTTTTGTCTGTATATTTTATCATGTTTTAATCATTCAGAACGTTGTCTTCTCAACCTTGAATTACCTATTTAAGCTTCAATTAAATTCTCCATTCCAAATATCTATGAACTCCTTGCTAAGAAATATGAAGAAAACAGTATATCCACATTTCTTTCCATATCCCTGCCCTCATCCTTATTTTCCAACTCTGGGGCTTGCTGTTCTATTTAACATTAGTAAAACCAACATTCTTATCTAAGTATTTCATTGTTTCTCCGATTATAAGCAGACAAGATGGAATAAGTGACCATAGTTACCACCCAATTTAGATGATCTGGGCAATGACATTTATGACTCTTGAGCTGATGAGGTTTAGAAGAGCCTTTTGGACTTTGAGTTGATGCTGTAGTAGGTAGGATGAGACTCTGCATATGGATGGATATAAATCTTTGGGGACCACAGAGCAAATAGTGGTAGGCTTAAGTTCACATTCTAATTCTTCTAACCTGTGAGTATGTTACTTTACAAGGCAAAACAGACTTCACAGATTCTTAAGTTACAAGCCTTGAGATGGGGAGATTATCTTGGGTTGTCCAGGTGGGTCCAGTATAATCACATGATGTCTTCTGAGTCTACTGTTGTCACAGAGGATAAAAGTCTCTCAGTTAAGTAATGTGGGTGGCTTCTAGAAGCTGGAAATGAGCCTCAGTTTACAGCTAACAAGAAATAGGAACCTTGATCCTACAATTGCCAAGGAAATAAATTGTGCCAGCAATTCCCATCTAGCAGGAAACAATTCCACTCTAAAACCTCCAGAAAGGACTGTAGACCTCTGCTGTTTTGATTTAATCCAGTGAGATCCATACCAAATTTCTGATTTACAGAAATGTAAAATAATAAATTTGTGGTAATTTGTTAAGGCAGTAATGGAAAAATGGATACTGTTTAGTTCTGTTTTAGTTTCTCTCCTATATTAAGAGCATTCCACGATGATATTATGTAAGCGCTACCTACTTCTTGACCATATCAAGATCCCATTAACAGAGGAGGAAGGAGCGGGTGGCAGTGATAATAGCAATGACCATTGCCTGCCACAAATGACTAACCCTCTTGATTTGGTTTATATCTCTAGTCTTACCTCTCAGACTTTCACCTATTGCTTTATGATCCAGAACATCTAACCTATGAGATTATTTTCTGTTTCTATGTTCTTGGTAATTCAGTTCCCTCTTTCTGGGACACCTTCAACCAATTGCTTCATAATATCCTATTAACCCAACTCCTGGCTCTCTTTTCCTCTCCTAAATATTTCTTAGACATATTCTCTTTCACTAAGTCTTCTTGATTGATTCAATTCTGTTTCTTCCCTCTGTCCATACCACAAAAATGGTGTTGTCAACCCTAAAGCTATCCAGTTATTTTATTAGCAAAATGAATTTATTTGGTAATAGCAGAGGAATTGCAATTTGGGCCAAGTAAACTATAGTGAACCATAGGCAAGACCAGGGAACAAAGGTGAGTGGCTTGCTTTTATGGAGGAAAGAATGAAATTGTGAAGGACTTTTTTGAACAAAAGTCTATTGGAGTCAGGTGAGAGTTTTAACTTTCATTGGCTATTGCTTTGCTGGGCAAGGAGAAAAGTTTACTTTGTCCTGCTGGGGCAGTAAAATAAGCTTATTCCTGCTAAGGATGCAAGGTATGATTCCTTCTGGTGGGGTCAGCAACTGATAGCCAGTGGTAGTCCCAGCGAACTCCCCTTCAGGGCTTCTGGGCTCCATTTTAGATGAGGTTTCCTTTACTTTCACAGTATATACAGTAAGAAGTTACATGTATGTTTTTACCTTTTGTCTCTCCTGTTGTTACCAGTGGCTACCACTATGGTATATAAATGTTTGTTAATATGATCATTACACCTAATAATATTCATGAATTGAGTGAATTATCTGTTCATAAGAAAATTATACTCAATAGTACTCACTATAGACATACTTTTTATGATTTACATTATGAAAAAAATTTTAACGTACAAAAGTGGAGAGATTATAATAAATCCCCATTAACTGTACTTCACCTTCAATAACCATCAGTATTTTCATATACATGTTTTAATCAGCTGGAAAGCCAGTGATGGTTTATTACTCCAGCAGGTAGACCTGTTATCAACAGGGACTGATTTACATCTAAGGTGAGGAAACAGTTAGCGGTTCTCCAGGACCATAGCTCTGGTGAGCTCTGGTGATCTTTATTTACAGCATTAGCAGACAAACACTCTCAAAAAGAGCCATTAAATACTACCAGCAACCAAGAAGAAAAAACAAAACAAACAAAAAAATAGTTGGGGGGAGGTTGTATATTATAGACTCCGGCCTGAAAAAAACATTTAACAAGTGTCCTAAATGGCCATTACATTTTACAGGACTTGTCCATGAAAGCAATTTCTACCAATTATGACTTAATTTAAAAAAAAAAAAAAAAAGAAAAGCTAAAGTGTTTTGTTTTCGTTTACAATAGCCCACTTCGGTATTGGCAAAAGAAAATGTGTCCCTGCTCTCTTGAATAAATCACATTCACTGAAGACTGCTTGAACTCATTTATCCCAAAACAAAAGAAGAGGGCTGAGGATCTTATTGGTAGTTTCAGGGACGCCCCAGCAGCCTCCGTCTGTGCCCACACTGCTGCAGGGGCTCTTACAGGAAGGCTGGAGGGGTGGGGGGTGGCGCTTGGAGCATCCCCACGCAGAATCTAGATCTAGGCAAAGGAGCACTCTTTTAAAAGGTACGAAGAATAAAAAAGCAAAGGCTCAACCCGGGCCTGGTTACAAACAGGGCCAAAGAAAGGAACGACATAACGGTCCTCACTCTCCCTCCAGTGAAGAGGGGCGGGCCGGAACTACACTTCCCATAAGGCAAAGCGGTAGGGCAGCGCTAAAAAGATTGTTTTTACCTCCACTTGGCTCCGGTCGCTTCAGGTTTGATTATACATTCCAGGCCCTCTTCTTGGCTCTCCTTCACCTCAGCCTCATTGGCTCCGCAGCCCTGGCGTAGGAGGGCGGCTCAGACGTCACTGGCAGCGGTTGAATGGAAGTTCTCAGCCCTGCTACCTGACGGTAAATGAAGTCCTTTCCCCCGTGAGCTATGTAGCTTCTCCGACTGCGTCGGAGGAAGAGAACTACAATACCCATTAGGCCTTGGGGCTGCGGGGCGGTGTGGGGGCGGCACCTCACGTCTGGTACAGTCATCCCAAGCCTCTTCGGCGGGACTGTGATGGCCGGAGAGATGACGATCTTAGGTTAGTGACCAGGGGGTTCCCTGTGGCTGTTGCGGACACTCGAGCGGTTTGGGGAGGCGGGGACAGGCGGGGAGTGGTTGTCACCTCCCGGATCCAATTGGCGCCGTGGGAAGGGCTGCGAAAAGGTGACTTAGAGTCGGATTTTGGTTCTTCGGGTCGCCGGATTGGGGGGTCGCGTCTAGAATGGTCTGGGCCAGAGTAGGCCAAGTAGGGCCGCCGGCGACCCTCTGCGTCCATCCCAAGGACATCGGACCCCAGGAAGGGTTCTTTTCAAAAGAACGTCGATTTTGAATCGTTGGTTGAATTGAGGCCTTCGAGAGGCCGCAAGAATGTGCATCCCCAAGACCCCTTTGTAGGGGAGGGGGGAGGAGCAGCCCCGGCAGCCTGAGCTGCAGAGGCCCGGGATGCTGCGTCGTGAGAGATCAGGCCTCTTGGCTGTGTAGTCTGATGCTCTTTCCACCCATCTAGGTTAGCAATTAATCCTCCCCGAGCGAGAAAATGAAATGTTTCTGAAGTTCTCCACGTAGGAGCAAGTGGGAAAAGGAGTTGGCACTTGATGTCCACTTTTTTGAGTTATGTGTTAATGAAGATGAGCTTACAGTTAGTGAAACAGACTCCTACCGATGGACGTTAAGGTCGTATGTAACACGTATGGACATAGTCTCCTGAAACCAAGTTACAGATAAATTGTGAATTCAAAGTAGCATCTTTCTTCATGACTTAAGATTACAGTCTGCGTGGTGTTCACATTTGTGAGGTTTTTTTTAATCAATTAATATTAGTTGAGCATCTGCTATTTGCTAGGAGCCATTCCTGGTGGAGGGGACACAACAGTGAACAAAACCTGCCTTCCGGGCGCTTTATGTTGCCTTCAGGGTTCCACATTTATGGTTCTCTTTACCTGCTTCTGCAAGAAGTATTCCTTAAATCCTGTTTAAATACCAGAAGTTAACTGTGTTCTGTTGTCAAGTGACAGTAAACAACTTTCAAAATCATTTTACCACTTTATCCAGTTCACCCATTTGGAAGGAAAAAGGAGATGAGGAGATAAAAGAGTTTTAGCCCTACGATAATAACAAAGGTTTTGCTGTGGAAATTTTAATAATGGGGTTTCTTTTTAATAATGATAATTAAAGCTGTGTATAAAGCTATGAAATCTAAATCTCAATCAAGAATTTGAAATATATCTATATTACATTTGTCTAGCTTTTGCTAGAGATAAATGTCTTTTTCTGTCAGCATTAGCACGATTAAAATTTTTTACTTCTCATTCACCCAGGTGAAGTACACAGACATACAACTAGAGGAGTTATCTGTTTGTATTGTTCTTTATTTTAATTGTAGTATAATCATTTTGCAGTATGAAAACTTGATGTCTGAGAGAACTGTTACCATTGATACTGTAAAAGAAAATATTTTGAGTCTGTATTAGTCTCATCTCAAAGAGTGAAATTAAAGGGACTTTGCTATAGTAATTTAGCATATCGTACTATTTTAATAAGACAGATCTTTTAATTTGCCTGTATTTCAGGATCAGCTGTTTTGACTCTCCTGTTGGCTGGCTATTTGGCACAACAGTATTTACCATTACCTACTCCTAAAGTGATTGGCATTGACCTTGGCACCACCTACTGTTCTGTTGGGGTGTTTTTTCCTGGCACAGGAAAAGTAAAGGTCATTCCAGATGAAAATGGGCATATTAGTATACCCAGCATGGTGTCCTTTACTGACGATGATGTATATGTGGGTTATGAAAGCTTAGAGCTCGCAGATTCAAATCCTCAGAACACAATCTATGACGCCAAAAGATTCATAGGCAAGATATTTACCCCAGAAGAGCTGGAGGCTGAGATTGGCAGATACCCATTTAAGGTAAGAGATTAAACTCGATTCTGTTTTAATTTTAGTTCACCATATTGTTTCAAATAATGCCTTGGCTTCAAGTTATAAAACATTCTGTTTCACCTTAGTTAATCTGCATGGAGGTCATATTATAACAAGCAGCCCTACAGCAGTTCCAGAATGAGTTGATTCACTGGCTCCACACTGCTGCCTATCATGTACTTCGAGCCTTAGCAGCATTCTTGCTTCACCATCCTCAGAACGTCTGCTTACCCCTTTGTGTAATTGTAGCAAGAAAGCTGGAGCCGCCATCTGCAATGGATGGATGTCCACCTGCCTGCCTGCTTAGCTCCTCATTGTAGCAAGAAGGTTAATGAAGCCCCCTAGTTACTATGGATGGCTGGCTAGATAGCTAGATAGACGGAGAGAAGCTGTGTGTGTGTTAGGTTATACACATTTGTGTACTTAAAAAGAGATATCCTACCAGGCATGCCGTTTTAAGACTTTCTGGAAACTCAACCGTGTGACACGGACAGTTAGATAATAGGTTCACATCATTGTTTTCATGGTCACTTGTTACGGCTATTCCTTTAATTGTCCAATCTCAATAAGTGCGCATTTTATTTTTTCCCTGGTTTTCCACTTACGTTGTAGCTTCTTTGAGTATCTTTGTACATATATCTTTGTGTACTTCTTGATCATTTCCTAAACTTGAATTGTAGAAGTAGGAGAATTTGAGTTCTTTGAGTACTTTGATTTATATTGCCAAATTGCACACTGAACAGGTTGTGTGCTCTTATCTACTATCTTTTTTAGAATGCTTATATCTTCCCATGTTCCTATTTTTTAATCTTTCAATGAATAAGTGAAAATGATATCTTGTATTAATTTGCATTCCTTTGATTTTTAGTGAGGTCAGATTTTTTAAAAATTTGTTCATGGCATTTTTATTTTCTGTAGTGATCCATTTCTTGTCATCCTATTTTGCGGGGTATCTTTTTTAAATGACTATAAAGTACCTTTGTGATATGTTTTCAGTGTTTTTTTTTTTTAAATTTTCTTTTCCTTTAACTGATGCTGTAATGTTAAATTTTCATGTGGCAAATCATCTTAAAATTTAAAAAAAAAAAATGGTTTTAGACCCTTACCAGGCTTACAATGGCCACTCCCACCCTATCCATTTGTATTTTTTTCCTAATGCTTTTACTTGAGGATTTGTAAGGCTATGGTTTGCTGTTTTTTCTTTTAAATATTTTAATTTTTCCTACAACACATTTTTTTTTCCATCACGGTAAGTGTACTTTTTAATCCCCATCACTTATTTCATCCATCCCCCCCACGCACATGTTTTAAACATTTAAATATTCTTTCCATAGAGGAGTTTTCTTCTGGCAATTATGAGGTGGAATTCTAAGTGAATAGATTTTAAAAGTCATAACTGTATCAGTGCTACTTACTGAATAAAATTCTCAAAATTTTTATGCATTTTCAAAGGAGAACTTAAATTTATCCCACGTTTTTCTGATATTTATTTCTTTGTTCTTTTTTAGCTTTATTCTTATAATCCTTTATTAATTTGTAAATCTTTCTCTTAAGCCATGATTAAATTATATCAAGTTAAACCTGTCATCAAAATTGTGATTTTTAGTATATTATTGATGCAAGAGTTATTTTTTCCCTAAGTTTTAGGATATAATTGACATACAGCCCTATATAAGTTTATGATGTACAACATAATGATTTGACTTAAACATATTATGAAGGGATTAGTACAATAAGTTAACATCCATCATCCTATATAGATACAAAAAAAGAGGGGCGCCTGGGTGGCTCAGTCGGTTAAGCATCCAACTTCAGCTCAGGTCATGATGTCACAGTTCGTGGGTTTGAGCCCTGAGTCAGGCTCTGTGCTGACAGCTAACTCAGAGCCTGGAGCCTGTTTACGATTCTGTGTCTCCCTCTCTCTTACCCTCCTCTGCTCATGCTATCTCTCTGTCTTTCAGAAATAAAATTTTAAAAAAATATTTTTTCCTTTGTTGTGAGAGCTCTTAGAGTTTACTCTCACAACAGCTTTCAAATACATCTAAGTTTGGTTGTTGTTTTAAATTCTACATATGAGAGGTCATATAGTTTTGTCTTTCTCTGACTTTCTGGCACTTAGCATTATACCCTTAGGGTCCATTCATGTTGTTAGAGATAGAAGGATTTTCTTTTTCATGGCCGAATAATATTCTGTTATGTATGTATATCACAACATTATCCATTTATCTGTTGATAGACACTTAGGTTGTTTTCACGGCTTGGCTATTGTAAGTAATGCTGCTGTGAACGTGGGAGTACAGATAGCTTTTCTTTATAAGGATATATTCCTAGAAGTAGACTTCTACATCATTTGGTAGTTATAGCTTCAGTTTTTTGAGGAACCTCTGTACTGCTTTCCAACGCAGAGTTATTTTGAGTTGTTGTTATTGTTGTTGTCGTCGTTAAGCTTTTAAGTGTTTGATTTTTTTGTTGTTTCTGTATCACATGGGCTCTGATGGTATGGTGTTTTTAACTCTTATTTTAATCATGTCTGTAGCTTGTTTTTGTTTTTCCCAGATAGGTTTGTGAATGTTAAGTTTTCTTCATTGAAACCTAATTATATAGTCTAGAATGATGAGAGTAAAATTCTTACTGTTTCTTAGAACAGACTAATTCTCTTTACTATTGATATGAATATAGTCTATTGGTGAAAGTAGGACAGCATGTTTTAGAATCAATCTATTTTTTAATTTTTGTTAATTTTTAAAAATTTATTTGTTTGAGAGAGAGAGAGCATGCGTGCACAAGCAGGGGAGAGGGAGAGAGAATCCCAAGCAGGCTCTATGCTGTCAGTGCAGAGCTGGATTCAAGGCTTCATACCCCACAAACTGAGATCATGACTTGAGGCAAAATCAAAAGTCAGATGCTTAACTGATTGGGCCACCCAGGTGCCCCTAATTCAGTTTTTTAAATATACACAACTACATTAACCGGGATAAGGAACTAATATATGATACATGTTTTCATGGAAATTGGAATGTAAGTAATACTTGATTCTTGGATAAGAACATAATGAGCTACTAAAACTATTCTTGTTACAATGTACCAGAACATTTGTTCAGTTATCTGTTATTTTTGTAAACAATTAGAAGATCCTGAATCAAATACATGATCCAGCAACTTTTATTCCTTATATTTCATCTTTTCTTTCATTCATCTAACAAATATATATTGAAGATCTTCTCTGTTCCATACATATGCTTGGTGATGAATTTGATTTATTCTGCTATTATTGAAGGCGATGGTGTAGATTCACTTCATAGATTTTAAAGTATAACTTTTAATAACTTCTCATCTTGGTAAGTGATAGATGACAAAATATTTTATGACCTTATGAAGTTAAATTTTTATTGAGTAAGTGCAGTGTGTATGTATATATGTGTTTAAATAGATGTGTGTGTATGTGTAGGCGTACACACACATTTTTACATTTATTTATTCATGTATTTATTTTTGCTTAATCCTATTCATAGGTTTTAAACAAAAATGGAATGGTTGAGTTTTCGGTGACCAGTAACGAAACCATCACCGTTTCCCCAGAATACGTTGGCTCTAGACTGCTGTTGAAGTTAAAGCAAATGGCAGAGGAGTATCTTGGAATGCCAGTTGCCAACGCAGTTATTTCTGTACCGGCAGAATTTGATCTAAAACAGAGAAATTCAACAATTGAAGCCGCTAACCTTGCAGGTAATACCACCCTTGCCAGTGTTGCATTTTTTTTTCTCAAAATATTCTTAGGTTGAAAATCTCCTGTGGTAAGGTATATCAGTTTGCAAACCACCTAATTAATTAGGCATGTAAATAAACCCAAAGTAGGTAAATTAAATGGATTTCCATATAAATTTACAAACAAAAATTAAGAAAATTTTATAGCACGATGTAAAATGCAACATATTTTGACAACGGCCAATCAGATAGTCCTATAACAAAGGCTGAGGACACGAGTTCATGGTAGCAATGAGGAATTTTTTTATAAATTTTCTTTAATGTTAAGATGAATGTAATGTTTTTTTTAAAAATCAGAGGTGGAAGAGAAATCATTTAAAACCATCCAGCAAATATTGGGTGCCTTGGCAAACAAAACATAAATCCCTGTTCCCATGAACTTCTCTTCTATTGGAGGGAAATAGAAGGTCTGTATTAAAGATAAGAATATTGTAGGGTTTTCTACTCCTAGTTGTGGATATTTGGGCCTAGATAATTATGTGTTGTGGGGAACTGTCCTGTGCATTATAGGAGAGTTAGTAGCATCCCTAGCTTCTGCTTATTAGATGCCAGCAGCACCATCCTCTCCAGGTAGTGACAGTCTCCTGTTCCCTGGCATGGCCCATTGTTCCTGAGGGCCAGAATTGGCCCTGGTGCACACCCCTGACATAGTGTGTATCAGAAAGAAACGTGCTATAGAAGAAAGAGCAGCATAAGATGAGGATTGCTGGGGGTGGTCAGGACGTGGGGGACGCAGGGTTTAGAGTGGCCAGGCAGGCCTCCTTGAGAAAGTGACATGTCAGCAGATTTGAAGGAAGCAAGGTTGTTAGGCAAGAAGAAGTCTGTTTCAGGGGAGGGAACAGTCAGTTTAGCAGCCTTAAAATGGGGATATGCTGGTACATATGAAGATAGGAAGTTGGTAGTGTGGCCAGAAGCAGAGCAAGTGACAAAATCAGAGAGCTAGAAAAAACGGTGTTAGGTTTTAAATAAATTTTTCAGAATTTATCTGAATCTTAATGGTTCCTGATATATATATATATATATATATATACTGATATATATATATCCTGAAATATATATATATATATATTCTTTCTAAACCACTCATTAAGTGTGGCACGTAGGTTAAGGCAGGAAGTTTGCACAAGGAAATCTTATCTTTTGCCTGCACTTTCACTGTTCACTGTAATGTTTAACGTTATCTTCAAGATCAGATTGTTGTATATTTCAGATTTGCACTTGAGGGTCCAATTTTTTTTTTTCTTTTGGATGATCCTAAATTTTAAGTATACTTTAAGAGTCATTGTATCTACTAGAATATTTCATCTAATTGTTTTTTCTATTTGTTTTTATCAAAGTCTTTTTTTTTTTTTTTTTTTTAGTTTATTTATTTTGACAGAGACAAAGGACAAGTAGGGGAAGGGCAGAGAGAAGGAGAGAGAGAAAAATCCTAAGCACAGCGCCCAGCATGGGACTCGATCCCACAAACTGAGATCATGACCTGAGCTGAAATCAAGAGTCAGATGCTGAACCCACTGAGCCACCCAGAAACCTCTATCAGAGTCATTTTATTTAGTTAGTTTTTTATTTTAATGTTTTATATATTTTTGAGAGAGAAAGAGTGCTAGTGAGCAAGCGGGGGAGAGCCAGAGAGAGAACGAGACACAGAATTTGAAGCAGGCTCCAGGCTTTCATTTCCACAGCAATTTATTATAGCAGATAACGATTAAGGTTTTATTGCTCATTATTTCCAAGTAAAATAATGAAAATTAGAAGGGGCTAAGATTTTTTAATTAAATATTAATTAATAAAGACTAGAATGATATATTCCACTGAATCTGGGCTTTTCTTTTTTTATATTAATAATATTTAGAACAATTTTAATGATACTATTAAGAACAACCAATGTTTATCCTTCCTATTTCATTATTTTTGATGGCTTTGTGACTACTGTCATTGTTACTCATTGGAGTTCATGCTGTAGAAAACACACTAACATTGTATGAAGTTGAACGGGAAGGAATTTTGGTAATGGTGTCCTCTGATGCATTGTTCTTTCTTCAACCAATATTACAGGACTGAAGATCTTGAGGGTAATAAATGAACCCACGGCAGCAGCTATGGCCTATGGCCTCCACAAGGCTGATGTCTTTCACGTTTTGGTGATAGATTTGGGTGGAGGAACTCTAGATGTGTCATTGCTAAATAAACAAGGAGGAATGTTTCTAACCCGAGCAATGTCTGGTAAGAAAAATACAGGGAGACTAAAAGAGGTTCACACAGTGCTTTCCTTCCACACCTAATGTGTTAAGTGTTTTTTTTTTTTTTAATTTTTTAACGTTTTATTTATTTCTGAGAGAGAGAGAGACAGCGTGAGCAGGGGAGGGTCAGAGAGAGAGGGAGACACAGAATCTGAAATAGGCTCCAGGCTCTGAGCTGTAAGCACAGCTTACAGGGGCCGAGGGAGAGGGTAAAATGGGTGATGGGCACTGAGGAGGGCACTTGTTGGGATGAGCACTGGATGTGGTATGTAAGTGATGAATCATGGGAATCTACTCCCGAAGCCAAAAGCATACTTTATACACTCTATGTTAGCTACCTTGACAATAAATTATATTAAAAATTAAAAAATAAAAATTTTAAACAGATATGCACCATTTTTTAAAGAATACATTTTAGTTAAAATCATTTTAACCCAATTATTTTTAGTCAGTTTTTATATGAATAAAATCTTAATACTACACAGACATGTGTATGCGCATACACATACAAATGCATAAATATAACGTAAGCCTTTTTATTTCTAACTTAGGAAACAATAAACTTGGAGGACAGGACTTCAATCAAAGATTGCTTCAGTATTTATATAAACAGATCTATCAAACATATGGCTTTCGACCCTCTAGGAAAGAAGAAATTCACAGATTAAGACAAGCTGTGGAAATGGTCAAATTAAACCTGACTCTTCATCAGTCTGCTCAGTTGTCAGTATTACTAACAGTGGAGGCAGAGGACAAGAAGGAACTTCAGACTAGTGACACTGAACTGCCAAAGGACAGATTTTCCCCCGCTGATGGTCACCATGTGAACAGTGTGTTTGGAGCTGGCCTTTCTGAAAAGAAAAGTGGAGAAAGTCAGGTGTTATTTGAAACAGAAATATCACGGAAGCTCTTTGACACTCTTAATGAAGATCTCTTCCAGAAAATACTTGTACCTATTCAGCAAGTACTAAAAGAAGGCCACCTGGAAAAGACTGAGATTGATGAGGTGGTTTTGGTTGGGGGCTCTACTCGTATTCCTCGAATCCGCCAAGTCATTCAAGAGTTCTTTGGAAAGGATCCCAACACTTCTGTAGACCCTGACTTGGCTGTGGTGACAGGAGTGGCCATCCAAGCAGGGATTGATGGAGGCTCTTGGCCTCTTCAAGTCAGTGCTTTAGAAATTCCCAACAAGCATTTACAGAAGACCAACTTTAACTGAGTTATGGAGGGATGAATATTTATGATTGTCTGATGATCTCTTCCTTCTTATCAGACCACCTCCTCCAATAGAGAAAAATCTCTAAAATATCTCACAAATTTACCTGAAAGGTAACATTTAGACATAGAAATTTACATAACATTTTATTTTAGGATTAAATGTGACCAGATGGATCCTATTTGATTTTGGAGAGATCCCATTCCAGCAAATACTTCTAAAATGACAGAATTGAGGTAAAACTCTTAAAGGAGCATGGGTGACTTTGTGTTTTGGATTCTGGAAGTAGATAACCAGATGCATTTAAAATTGTATTCTGTAAACATCGCCTAGTGCCAATTTTACAATTCCCAGTTCTTACTAAATTGTATTAGCAGGAGCTGGTAATTGATTGACTTGGTTATCACATGTAACTGTTAGTTTGAACTGTACTTGAAGGACCATATTAGTGTCAGATTTTTACATTGGCTGGGAGATAAGCAGTATTATTAATATAAGCTGCATATATAACATTCAGTAACTGCCAAGTATGTAATAAATTTGCTTTTACAAATCCAAAATTATGTGTTCTATTCATATAATCTGCAGTCTCTGAATTTTCAAAATATATTTATTGTATCAATTTATTTTCTTTCTAACATTTATTCAAATGTTTCAATACCAGGTAGTAAAAGTAACCAGTTTACACTCTAGTTCCTTCATTTGTTATGCATCATTCTCTGCTTGGATTTCCATGATTCAGCCTGGTTAGAAAACAGGAATTATTAATTTCATTTGATACATGTCTTAATGTCACAATAAAGCCATCATTACTAGCTCTTTTTTGTTATCCACAACCTTTGCAGACATTGGTAATTAGTAGTAATTAGCTACAGTATTTATGTTTTTGTTGTTGTATCTTTGTTTATTTTCAGTAAGCCCTGGAGAATGTAGCTTGCATTTGAACTATCAGATCCTACTTGATTCAGTTTTTACTGAGATTTTTCCCCATACTGGTTTTGAGTGAGGCAAATATGCTCAGCTGTAAAATCCTTATTACTGTTTCCCACTATCATTTTACAATAGTCACTCCTGGACTGTTTTTAGCCTTAAGGTTAGTATGTGATGAGAGCAAAAGAAAATGTGCATATTGGAAGTAATGTGTCAATCCAATGTGGAGGGCAATGTGGAAAAATTTCTACAAATCAGCATTTGTAGCAGTCTTGTTTGTTTCCTTTTAGAAAAGCTACAGGGACCAAGAAAGAAAATATAGCAAGCAGTTCTATTTTTCTTAATAAAGCATGCTTCATACCAGTTCTCAAAAGATTACAGGCTGGTCAACATGTTTGTTAATGTAATGTCTGCTTTATATCCATTGTTGAATTTAAAGGGTGTTGAATTTCCAATCACTGAGAAGAGAACTAAGCAAATTCATTTCAGCAACTTCAAAATATTTCAGCTTCTCATAGTAAAAAGCTGAATGCTAATATTTTTTGCAGATCTAAAAAAGCAATGTGAGCAATGAGATTGCTGTTAAGACACAATTTTAATCAAATTGTTCTGTGTACAGAATGTCTAGTAGTTAGAAAAAAAAAGTTTGTTGACATATTTTATTTTAGAACTAACAGAGAAATGCCAAAGATGAACCCTTCACTGCATCACGAAAATATTTGAGGTTCTCTCAGACTCAGTATGAATCTTTAATAGATGTTAGATTGGAAAAGATCTTTTGGTGAAGATCTTTAAAAGTGTTCAATCTATCAAAATCTCCACATATAGTATCAATTTTAACCTGAAGCATTTTAGCATTTTTTAAAAAAAACTTTGACTTTCTCAAATATATGGGATAGTTCAGGACAATCTGTTAACAATTCAGTGGAAACAATTTGTAAAAATACAGGGCAGCTAATCTCCTACACTAAAATGAGAATTTAAATATTTCGATTGTGTCTGAAAAATAGAATGGCAGTGTTGGAATTTGGAGGCAACGTTTAGCATATTCTCTAGTATAGTTACACCTTTAAAAATACGAAGTAATGTCTGCCTTCGATCATATTTCAGGGGGCAATATATAAATGGTCTTGAGATCAATGTAGTTTATTTATTTAAAAGATAAAAATGCTTCCTGGAAGGGATATTTAAGCCTAATATGAAGACATTTTTCATAAAACAAACTGAATACATTTGGTTGTACATCTAGCTAGTGTTTTTTGAAGTGTATAACTTTTTAAATATTAACTGTTGTATGATTAGAATATGTGAGTGAGTAATTTATTTTGTATCAGGAATGTTTTGGTACTGTGTTTTCACTCAAACCACTGACTTAATAGATGCTACTGTGTATACCATATACTGAATTATATAGTTCTTGTGCATAGCAGATTGTGCCTCTTAAACGTGTGTGTGTACAGGTAATTCACATTTTAATGTAAATAAATACCACTTTGCAGTTTGTTTTTTAAACTGTGTACTTTATTTTCCATTCAGGACTAGACCAGAGAAGGTAGGGAGAGAGCAGATCTGAAGTTCATGGCATGTGGCCTCAGCAGCTTTTGCCTACTTCCCTGCATCCTGATTTCTTTGGGGTTGCTTATATACTTTTCTACTTATTCCCCTAATTTAGAAGAGATAGTTCTTTTATCATATGAACAATATGTCCAGAATTCTGAATACCAACCCATGGCCTTTGACCATAATGGAGCCTAGACCTAAATTAACCTAATCCTGCATAATTGGTAGATTCATTAATGCTTTATAATTTTCTGATAAAGTTCATCTTGTTCTTTGGACAAAAACTATATAAACATTTGGTCAAAGTGTCATTTTGTTGGCCTTATGCTTCTGCTCAAGATGGAATAAAAAAGGAACTGATTCAACTAAATAATCAGACAAAATATATGAAACAAAGGGACTTTGCACATCATGGTCAAGTCAACATTAATTCAATGTCCATTACCTCTATAAAGCCATAGATAAGGTAATACAGGGAAAGCAGAAGGCTGTTTCGTAATACGTGGAGACTCTTATACAAATGCTCAGAAGTCAAAAGCAGATGCTCAGAGGGAATTCATGGTGCCTGAAGTGTTACTGATATGTATGCTTCATTTCTGTTTGCACTACGCTGTCACTCAGTCCAAATCGTTTAAGTCTTACTCTCTGATCACATTACATTTTCTACTACATATATCAGCAGTAAGCCAATCATAAATATAATAATGATGAACTACATTTTGTAAACATGAATGTAAACATTTACGTTTATCGCTTATCTTAGCACGCACACAAAAATACATGTGTGTTACTTACTTTCTAAACATTTTGGAGCACATATTTTTCAAGATTTTCACAATTTGTTTTTATAAATGTCATAAATATTTCTCAACTTCTAGCCTATTTTAACATTTTACTCATATGTCTATTCATGTTTATTTTGTTCTTTGTGTCATGCTTAGGAGATAAACAAGATTCCTCTCTTTGATCAACAATCTACCTTCCCTGTGTGCTCAGATTCATCAATATATAAAAAACAAGTGAGCAACTCTGGCTACCTTGTCAGCAATCAGGAGGAGCCAGTCAGCCTTGGCCCAGTTCATACCCATCACCTCGGCCTTACTAATTCAGTCGCACAGCGGCCACATGAATGACCTAGATGGTCTTCATTTCCATTAGCACATTTACAGAAAGAGCTCACAATATGGTCAGAAGTCAATATTTCAGTAATCTAAAGATGGCCCTCTTGCTTAGAAAATGACAAGTAGAAAGATGGGAATTAGGAAAACAAGAAGGAACTAGATCTCTCCTAATTGCTATCTCCTTAAGTGATAATAACCTGATAATAATATGATAACCATATTGTGTAACACTGGGGACTGTATCTTATTTTAATCCCAGGTTATCCCAAAGTTATTGTATATAGAATAGACTTTCATAAACATTGGCTCAATTTTGCCCTTTTTATTTACCTAACAGTATATTCTGTGATGTGTTTGCAAATAGAAGAATCCAACTGCAAGGAGCTGTGACTTTACATATTGAATGTGTTCTATATGCCGGATACTGTCCTAAGAGTTAGGTGTTACATGATTTAATTTTCAAAAACTTTAGGAGGTAAAGTTGTTACTCTCATATAAGCCTGATGAAGTTAACTTGCCCCAATGTACACGACTAGAAAGTGGTGAGTCTCACGACCCTAAACTCTTTTTAAAACTACTGTATTATCTTATTTTTCCTAAGAGAAAGGCCCTAGAGATAAGTTATAACTATTTATTATTTGTGTGTGTATTAAAATACATCATTACATATCAATACTGTTGGATACCAAAGGTATCTTTTTTTTTTTTAATATTTTTATTTATTTCTAGGAGAGAGAGAGAGACAGCGTGAACAGGGGAGGGTCAGAGAGAGAGGGAGACACAGACTGTGAAACAGGCTCCAGGCTCCGAGCTGGCAGTCAGCACAGAGCCCGACGCGGGGCTCGAACCCACAAACCGCGAGATCATGACCTAAGCGAAAGTCGGACGCTTAACCGACTAAGCCACCCAGGCGCCCCATCAAAGGTATCTTTATAAGTATTTGAAATTACCATTAGCAAACCATCTCGACCTACAAAAACGGCTATTTCATATTGTTCAAGCTAATAATACATTTGAAAAAGCAGCCTCTCCCCAAGCTTTAATTCCATTTACTATGCTTACAGCACTATTGGTTTAAAATCCTTCTCCTCTGTTTTTAACCATCAGATGGTTAAATGGCTCTCCCAGGATGAGACATCTTAGTAGACACTGGGAAGACATTAATTTTCTCATCACATGGACCTGGAGTCTACATTTTATTGGCCAAGATCCTCTTGAAATCTTATTTTTGGCAAAATAGGGTGTATAATAATCCCTTTCTTATATTCCTTAGTGAAGACTGAAGTAACAAATGATGCCAGTGCCTTACACATCAGTTGGCATTGGTATACTTTCAATAATAAATATCCTCAATATCCTAAAAAAAAAAAAAAATCAACTTAATGCTGGTTAGGATTTTCCTTCTATAAGCTAGCTATTTCTACATACTGAAATTATTATTATTTTCTTAATCTGTTTTGGAGTTAAAGCCTTTAAACAAATCAATCATTGAATAAACATACTTGTTTTAAAAACTCAAATGAACTACCTCTCTGTAATCCAGTCATACTGAGGACCTTGCACTTTGCTTCTCTTATACTTCAGTGATTGAATAAGCTTGATGAACATAATTAAAAATGTAATGTTAATTTCTTAAGATATAAAAAAATTATCTTTGAGGAATTTTGGCTTAGTCATTTTTTATATTTAATTTTTGCTTTCTTTTTACTCTTTATTTAATATATGTTATACATGTGTGTATACATATACACACATATACTATATATATATATATATATATATATATAATTGACATATCCTAAGTATACGGCTTGATGAATTTTCACAAACTGAACTGATACTCAGACCCAGATCAAGAAACAGAATACAACCATTATCCAAGAAGCCCCTTTTGTGTACCCCTTCAATCTTGTCCCCTCTGTCTTCACCAAGAATAAACAATATTCTGACTTCTAATAGCAGTATAGATCAGTTTTTCCTTTTTTAAAAACTTTGGTAGAAACAGAATTATAGAATCACATACTACTATTCTTTTGTGATTGGCTTCTTTCACTCAACATTATATTTGTGAGATTCATCCATGCTGTTGCCTGTAGCTGTTGTTCATTCTCATAACTGTATATTGATTTCCCATTTGATTTTTTAAATCAGGGAGGGTCATAAATAAATCAACCAACCAACCAACCAACCAACAAATAAATAACAGGTCTCTAGTTGATTTACTAAAGGTGTAAAGAGGCTAAAATATAATCTTTTAATGAAATATCTAGATCTCTTTCCTTTTTTTAAATTGAAGTGTAATTAACATGCAGTATATTAGTTTCAAGGGTACAATATAATGATTCAGTAATGCTATACATTACATAGTGCTCATCAAAATAAGTAGTTTTAATCCTCTTCGCCTATTTCACACACCCACCCCCTTCTTCTTTCTGGCAACCACCAGTTTGTTCTCTGTATTTAAGAGTATGTTTTACAGGGCCTGTGTGGGTGGCTCAGTTAGTTGAGTGTCTGACTCCTGATTTGGGCTCAGGTCATGATCTCAGGGGCATGGGATAGAGCCGCACATCAGGCTCTGCCCTGAGCATTGGATCCTACTTAAAATTCCTTCTCCCTCATACCGATTTGTGTAAAAAAAAAAAGAAAAAGAAAAGAAAGTCTTTATTTTTAAAATCTTCTTGTCCTTGTTTTATTTCTTAAATTCTACATAAGAGTGAAATCTTTTTTTTTTTTTTTTAATGTTTTATTTATTTCTAGGAGAGAGAGAGAGAGAGAGAGACAGCGTGAGCAGGGGAGGGTCAGAGAGAGAGGGAGTCACAGACTGAAACAGGCTCCAGGCTCCGAGCTGGCAGTCAGCACAGAGCCCGACGCGGGGCCGAACCCACGAACCGCGAGATCATGACCTAAGCGAAAGTCGGACGCTTAACCGACTAAGCCACCCAGGCGCCCCCATAAGAGTGAAATCTTAATGGTATTTATTCTTCCCTGACTTGTGTCACTTAGCATTTTACCCTCTAGATCCATCCATGTTGTTGCACATGACAAGATCTCATTTATTGTTCTAGAGCTGAATGATATTCATATTCTCTTTTTTTATACACACATACACATGCACACACACACACACACACACACTGTATCCTCTTTATACGTTCATCTATTAATGGACACTTCGGTTGCTTCTGTAATCTTGGCTATTAAAAATAATGCTGCAATAAACACTGGGATGAATATATCTTTTCAAATTAGTGCTTTTGTTTTCTAGTAGCGGAATTACTGGATGATCTGGTGGTTCTATTTTTAATTTTTTGAGGAACCCCATTCTTTTTTCTACAGTGGCTGCACCAATTTGCATTCCCACCAACAGTGCACAGGGTTCCTTTTCCCCCACATCCTTGCCAATGCTTGTTATTTCTTGTGTTTTTGATTTTAGCCATTATGACAGGTGTTACATGATACCTCACTGTAGTGATTTATCATCATTACCCTGTAGTGTAGTGTCAGGGATTTGCATTTCCCTGACAAGGAGTAATGTTGAGCCTCTTCATGTGTCTGCTGGCCATGGGTATGTTTATTCAGGTAATCTGAATTTAATCAGATTACTCTTTTTTTTTTTTTTTTTTTGGTGTTGAGTTGTGTAAGTTTTTTATATATTTTGGGTGTTAACCCCTTATAAGATACATCATTTGGGAATATCTCTCCCATTCAGTAGGTTCCCTGTCATTTTGTTGATGGTTTCCTTTATTATGCAAAACCTTTTTATTTTGGTGTAGTACCAATAGTTTATTTTTGCTTTTGTTTCCCTGGCTAAGGAAACATATCTAGAAAAACTTTGCTAGGCCAACGTCCAAAGAAATTACTATGTTTTCTTCTAAGAAAACATTAAGTTTCAGGTCTCATATTTAGGTCTTTAATCCATTTTGAGTTTATTTTTATGTATGGTAAAAGAAAGTAGGCCAGTTTCATTCTGTTGCAGGTAGCTATCCAGTGTTCCCAACATCATTTGTTGGAAGAGTCTAGATCCCTTTCTTAATGGAACTCAACAGAAATTTATTCATTGTATACTGAGTACAAAACACAGCGTTCTATATTTCAGGGATTGTAAAGACACGACAATACCTCTAGTGGCTTACATTCTAACAGAAGGAGGTTTTAAGTAATCTAGGGTTTTATAACGTAAAGCAATTTTCATAAATACCTGTAGGGATGAATCTAGGTTGTACATGGTTGTGTGTAGGAAGGAGAAAAGGTGAATAAAAGGAATAGTTGATGGTTTTTCAAGAACATGTTAAAATATTGTATTAAAACCATCTTGAAAAGAAAATACCATTAAAATTTAAGTACTTCAAACTGGAAGGGCAATTCAGAGAAATAATATTGCTTTTATTACATAAAACTACTAAATTAAAAAGTCCTTCAAAATTTGATTCGTATTACAGATCAACACTCTTTTATGAATGTATACCATCTGATACATGTCACTGAAATTGATCCAGCCAAAAATATAATCTTGCATAGAAAATATTTTTTTTGTACTCCAAGTCAACAGTAAAAATATTTAAAATGATCACTTTAAATAAAGTACACCACAAAATTCAGTTAATATATAATTGCTATTTCTAAAATCAACTGAATAACAATATTTTTCTGTGATTTCTCCTTCGTTTCATATGCTTTCCAGTAGCTCAACAGATATTATGTAGGTCTACAAATCCCTGTATCATATTACCTGAAAATGCCAAGTCATTCATTCTTCAAACATTTGTTGGGTATCAACTATACGAAAATCACTATGCTAGGAACTTCACATACAAAGACAACTGAAACTGGGTATTTCCCTTTAAGTAGCATTAGTGGGAAGATAGACTAAAATAATTAAAATAGAATATGGTCCCTGCCATGGTATATGGGGTATGCATGTGGGGATGGTGAGTGCACAGAAATGGGCAGCTGGATCAGCCTGGAGAGCAGAGGGGAACATCAAGGGACACATCATGGAGAAAGTGATTCCCGAATGAAGTCAGAGATTCTAAAGGACAAATGGCATGTAGCACGTTGGGCACTGTGGAGAGAGCAGGAATGGAAGAGAGAAGGTTGGGTGCAGCCCTAGAGAGTTAGAAATATGGCGCTTATCAATTTTTGTGCCGACATGTAGCCAGGGGCCTGCTTTTGTGCAGTGCTCCTCGTTGTTATTTTTTAAAATACTAACCTATTTTTTATTCAGTATAATCAATACACAGCTAAAATTATTCATTATTTTGTCAGTGAGTCTTGTGTTATTCCAGCTTCTGTTAGCATTTCAAAGAAAAGTCCTTTCTGGCATATCAAATTCTGTGGTGTTTCAAATTCTGTAATCCTTCCAGAGTCTAGAACAAGTACCCTGCAATGTGAAAAGAATCCAGTCAGGTAATCTGAATCAGTTTTCCAGTTCACCCTTTTTTTTTCTTGTTAATGTAAAGTTTCGATTAGCATGTGAGTTATGTCACTATAAAATACGGGGACCAAGGAGCTCAAGAAGTATATCCAGAATATTCTAATATTCTGTTAGGATTAACATATTCTTCTAATTGTTTTAGAAAACAATTGTTTTCAGCACAGATAAGATTATTAATGGCATTCAGTATGTTGAGTATATTTAGTGACTAACCCTGTAGAGATAAATAGATACGTTTTATTTCTGAAAACAAAGCATACCTATCAGAATCAAGGATAGAATGCAATCTGTGAGCAATTGTCAGGATGGTACAATCAGAAAACTCCTTCCTGACTGTGGTCTGCACCAGGTTATCAGTCTCAAAATCGATGGAGGCTGTTGCCTCATCCAAGATGAGAATTTTTGTTTTTCGGAGCAAAGCACGAGCAAGACAGACAAGCTGCCGTTGTCCAACGCTGTTAAAAAAATAGTAAAATAATTTCTACAGTGGACTTTATGGCTACACACTTCCTGTTCTTTAATTCTGATCATATTACAATTCATTCTCTTTCTAAGCCACACATTCATTTATTCAAGACATATTTATTTTGCCAAAAGAGACAAAAATCTCAATGTGGAGTTTATATTCCTGTGGGTAGACAGAAAAAATAGACATGATAAATGAGTAAAATGCATAGTAATAAGAATTTCAAACACACAGAAAGGGAGGGTATAGAGTGTGGGACTGGGGTGGACATTAGATAGGCCTGCCAAAGAAATCCTCAGTGGATTGAGGAAGTTGCCTTTTATCTTGAGACCCTTAGGAAGGGGAGAGTGAGCCATGCAGATTTCCAGTGGAAACTTGTTCCTGGCAAAGGGAACAGAAGATGTAAAATCCCTGAGGCAGCCAAGGGCTGGCCTGGCATGTTCAAGAAACAGCAAGGAAGCCAATGTGGCAGAAATAGAGAAAGGTAGGGAGAGGCTGAGTCATGCAGTACAGGGCTTGAGGGAATCTAGTTCTCTTTCCTTATGTCTCTGATCATGTGAAAGGGACTATCATTGGGCATCAAACAGCCAGGAAGAAAAAAGGAGCCCCTTACAGCATTTTTTAGCAAGAAAGCTATTTGAGTAGGAGTCTTTACAAAAGAAGAGTCAATTAAATTAAAAGAAGTACTTTTCATACTGTATTGTTCTTTTTTTCTCCCTTTCTTCCCTTCACCAGCATTCCTGCGCCAGTAGCTACCATTTTATTCCTTGTCCCTCTTCCCTAGAGGGAATCGGCAATAGTGTGCTTTGAATAGACCAAAGGAGGTCTTTGGTGACTCAGAATCGAGAATCGATTTGTCTTTGAGGCATTAAACTCAAAGTTTCTAACGAGCCTTGGAATGAATAACCTGACCAGGCTTTGTTCTTAGCAGCTTACCTGAGGTTTTCACCGCCCTCTGAAATCTCATGCAGCAGCTTCCTGGGAAGGGACTGCACAAACTCTTTTAAGTGACACAGTTCTAGCACCTCCCACAGCTGGCTATCAGAATACTTGTCTAGGGGATCCAGGTTCATCTGAAGGGTTCCAGAAAATAAAACAGGATCCTAGAGAATAAAATCATCACCAGTAACCTCACTGTCACATGGTGCACAGATACATTAAAAAAATCAGACTCAGAAAATAAATAAGGAAAAAGCAAAAAAGGATCAGACCTAAATAATTACAAAATTCATTTTATATTGAAAGCAAAAGCAGAAGAGAATCAGAATAAGCTATAAGTGAGATTAAATCATTATCAATTTCCTGATCGTCTTTTTCCTTAACAATGTCAATACTAACCCTAATAATAATGATGATGATGACAGCTGCCATTTGGTCAGAGACATAAGATAACATAGAACAGAATAAATGCAAACTATAGTATGGACACAATATTATCAATCAGCATACCAACCCAGAAAAATGGAAGTCAATATTCCCATTTTACAGGTGGTGACCTGGAGGTTCCAAAGAGCTCTTGTCCAAATTGTCCAAAGACACAGAAGGTAAGTGGTTGAGTAGAATTCAAATAGGACCAGTCCATGCTCTTTCCAATTTACCAACATGCCTGGTGAAACTGTATTATACTACACTTGTATTTATTTTTAAGACAGGAATGACTAATATCTCTTTTCTTCATTAAATTTTTTCTCTGCAAGAATTCCATCCAAATTTGCTTTTGAAGTAAATTCATGAATACAAGCATATGTCTAAATAATATGACAAAGAGATTATAATATTCTAAGATATTTTTAGGAGGTAATACAAAGATATCTCATAAATGCTCAGCTTAAATCTCTCAAACTCAACTGAGTAAGTCATCTTTGACTACACAGGCATATTCTTGAGCCAATTTGCATACTTGTTAATGATCAAGTTCCTTTGATGCCAGAGATAGAAAAATCAAAGGACCTGAAAAATGATCTAACTGAATTATTGTTCTTTTCATCTTTTAAAATGTTTTTAAATTTCAAATCAAAAGAGGCAAAATTCTACACTCACTCTACCAACTAAGCAAGAGCTCTTGTAATTTTTTTCTTCCAAAAAACACCAATGCATGTTTCAGTCTGATCCACTTCATCCAAATTTCATTTGCATTTACTATTATGAAGGAACCTTTAAAGCAATGTACCAGTTTTCAAATAGATAAATGCATTTAGGAAAAATACTTTAGGGTAAGAGTGTTTAGTAGGATCCAGTTATGTAGTGATTTTTCATAACACATTTAAAATGCAGAAACCAACTATTTAAAAAAATAAAATAAAATGCTCTAGCTTTGAAAATGAATTTACATACTTGGAAGGAACATATTAAAAAAAAAAAAGAAGCTCACTTAGAAGGTGTTAATAAAGTCTACTAACAAAACAGTCTTTACCTGTGGAATAATATTAAGTTTGCCCCGAAGGTCATGAAGTCCGATAGTTGATATGTCGATTCCATCAATAATAATTTTGCCTCCTGATCTTTCCACAATTCTAAATAGGCAATTTGAAAGTGTTGATTTGCCTGCTCCAGTCCGTCCCACAATTCCAATCTGTAATGAAATGATCATGAACAGTTTGCACTGTGCTTTCTGTAAGGGACTGGGGCCTTTGCACTGACAAAAGATACACTGGATGTCAGGTCAGTGGGATTTAACTTTGCCAACTGGAATAGCCCTGACTGGCATGGAATATGTAATGTGAATTTGGAAAGATCAGTCTTTACCCAGACACTCAATGCTCACAGGAAAGGCTCAGGTTAAAATGTGTATTTTCTCTACTTTTTAGTAATTTCATAACCACATAGCCAGAGCTTGCCAGCAGCCGCCCGTGGGGCAGGCCACCCATGACCTATCCTGGGACTGGCTATTAACAGTGTGGCCAAAGACAACTCCAATAATGGCATGGTTTTCTTGGAACTTTCAAAGCAAGGCTTCTCTATTCTCCCCCCCTCCCCAAATAAAACAAACAAAGGGGACAAGAACCCTTTGCCAGAAGGATAGAAAATCCAAAGGAATGTTTGCAAATTCCCTTGGTGTATCAAAACAGCTACTATGTTAAAACTATAGAAGGTGGCCACAGCTAACATCTGAGGATCTTGGATTCCTGGACAAAATAATCACCTTGTCATAAATAGCAAGTGATTGCATATATTCCTTCGACCATGAAGACTAAAACAATCCCTTCTGGGTGTTGATTTGTACCTTGGTGCTAATGGGAACATAAGGCAGAAAAAACATTAAGGAGGTTGGTTTGCCCTCATAAAAGATCTTTTTTTTTTTTTTAAATTTTTTTTTAATCTTTATTTATTTTTTTATGTTTTTATTTATTTCTAGGAGAGAGAGAGACAGCGTGAGCAGGGGAGGGTCAGAGAGAGAGGGAGTCACAGACCGAAAGAGGCTCCAGGCTCTGAG
This sequence comes from Hyaena hyaena, assembly GCF_003009895.1. Taxonomy (NCBI): domain Eukaryota; kingdom Metazoa; phylum Chordata; class Mammalia; order Carnivora; family Hyaenidae; genus Hyaena; species Hyaena hyaena. The sequence continues at coordinate 258,587 of NW_024080906.1, read as the reverse complement.
CTGGCAGTCAGCACAGAGCCCGACGGGGGGCTCGAACCCACAACCGCGAGATCATGACCCAAGCGAAAGTCGGACGCCCAACCGACTAAGCCACCCAGGCGCCCCGCCCTCATAAAAGATCTTAAATCTGACACACTATGCCAGAAAAATCAGGAATCTGTTAAATTAATTGGCATAATCAAAATTCCACAATGATTTCACTTGTTCCAAAGACATTTTTTGTCCTTGATATTACTGCAGTGGACCTGGTTTAGAAATACAGAAAAAGAGATGTTTGGGGCTACAAAAGCCAGATCTGTAGAAGGAAAAATGTGATATTGCTGTTAATTTTTTGTTAATTCTTTTTTTACTTTTGTAAAATCTTTCTGTCTGGGGAAATAAGGTGTTTTTATAAAACATTTTCAAAAATGTGGGAAAAACTATAGAAGTAGAAATTACTTATAATCCTATCACCTGAAGAGAACCACTATTTATGGTTTACAACTATTCCAGGATATTTGCTAATGTGTTTACCTGTTTGCTTTTTTAAAACAGAAAACTGATATACTATCAACAGTTTTGTATATAGTTTTTATTAACCAGATTACATCTCAAGTATTTTCCCATCTCACTAGTAATCCTGGAAAACATGTCATTGACTATACAGATATTCTTTCCTATGAATTTACTGTATTTTAGGTAACTTAATTTTATTGTCTTATTATCACTCTTTACTTAACAGAGGAAGAAAAATAACAGTACACTACTACTGTGTATACATACAAATGAAATAAAATTAGTATGTAGAAGAGAAATCTGCACTTCCATATTTATATTCCCAATAGCCAAGATAAGGAAACAACCAAAGTGTCCACTAAAGAATGGATAAAGAAAATGTATATGTATGTACACACACACACACACACACACACACACACACACACACACAAACGGATACTATTCAGCCAATAAAAAGGAAGGAAATCCCGACATTTACAGTAACATAGATGAAGCTGGTGGACATTATGCTAAGGAGAATAAGATATACAGATTAAGACAAATACTGAACAATCTTCCTTATACGTGGAATCTAAAAGTCAAATTAATACTACCACAGAGTAAATGGTGGATACCAGGGACTGAGGAGTGGGCTAAAGGGGAAGATGTTGGTCAAAGGGCATAAACTTTCAGATGAATAAGAAGAACGTATTCTGGGGATGTAAAGTACAGTGAACTAACTGTAGTTAATAGTACTGTATTGTATACTTGAAATTTGCTAAAATAGTAGATCTTAGGTGTTCCTACCACATCTAAAAAATTTTTAAAACAAAAACAGAAAACCTTGTAATTATGTGAGGTGATGCATGTGTTAATTAATTTGATTGTGGTAATCATTTCACTATATATATATGTGTGTGTGTGTGTGTGTGTATCACATTGTACACCTTAAATATATACATTATTTACTTATTAATTATAACTCAGTAAAGCTGAAAAATAAAGTATACTAAAATCATGTTTCATGATATAGTATGCACAATTTTAAAATACCTTTTTAAAATTTTTTATCATTTACTAATTTTTGAGAGACAGAGGTAGAACACGAGCAGGAGAGGGGCAGAAAGAAAGGGAGACACAGAATCTGAATCAGGCTGTCAGCACAGAGCCTGACGCGGGGCTCAAACCCACAAACCATGAGATCATGACCTGAGCTGAAGTCGGATACTTAACCTACTGAACCTCCCAGGCACCCCTAAAAATACCTTTTTAAAATTTTATTTATTTATTTGGAGAAAGACAAAAAGAGCATGAGTCGGGGAGGGGTAGGGAGAGAAAGAATCCGAGGCAGGCTTCACAAGGCCAGTGCAAATCCTGATGCGAGGCTTAAACTCACAAAACTGTGAGATTATGACCTGAGCTGAAATCAAGAGTAGGATGCTTAGCCAACTGAGCCACCCAGGTGCCCCTAGAAATACCTTTTTTAAAAGAGGAAATTTTATTCTATATACTATTCTATATACTATATACTATTCTATATATTCTATATATATATAACCTGTTAGAAATAGTAGCTGAGATGAGGACAGTTTGGCATTCACTCATCACCCAGATACTGAGTATTTACTATGCTAGTCAGCGCTTTAGTTGCTGGAGATTCAGCAGTGAGCAAAACAGACACAAATTCTTGCCCTTACAGAGCATACAGCCTGCTGGGAAGGGACAGAGGAAACAGTTAATATCTTTATATGAAATGTGAACAAAAGACTATCTTCTACTCAATACCATATTAACCTTTGACCTTAACAACGAATGTTTTCAGATAAAAAGGAGAGTGAAACTTATAAAATATATATGGTACCTTCTCTTCTCCATGAGTCTGGAAACTGATATCTTGTAATGCTAAACCAAGATCATCTCGGTATCGAGCTTGAAAATTAATAAATTCCACTATCCCTTTATTGGGCCATTGTGCTGGAGGCCTTGTAGACATTATCCAGGGTGCCTTCAAACAAAGAAATATTACAATAACTACAATAAAAATACCTTTCCCTCTAAAAAATAATTATCATGCGTAAAAACAAAAGTGATGGAAAACATTTGTGGATATTATGATCTAAAAATAGTTTTAAATATTACCAGCATAAAATTTCTCATCTAGTTACAAGAAAGCTTAGAAATATTTAGCAGTAACAAGTCTTCCCATCTCCTATCCAGTTATTAAGAAGAGTCTTCTAGAGGCGCCTGGGTGGCGCAGTCAGTTAAGCACCCGACTTTGGTTCAGGTCATGATCTCACGGTTGGTGGGTTCAAGTCCTGCATCTGGCTCTGTGCTGACAGTAAGCTCAGAGCCTGGAACCTGTTTTAGATTCTGTATCTCCCTCTCTCTCTGACCCTCCCCTGCTCACGCTGTCTCTCTCTCTCAGAAGTAAATAAAAACCATTTAAAGTTTTTTAAAAAGAAGAGTCTTCTAAAAACCCTACAAAGGAGCTGAAGGTAACCTGTTAGAAATTGTAGCTGAGATGAGGACAGTTTGGCATTCACTCAGCACCCAGATACTGAGTATTTACTATGCTAGTCAGTGCTTTAGTTGCTGGAGATTCAGCAGTGAGCAAAACAGACACAAATTCTTGCCCTTACAGAGCATACAGCCTGCTGGGAAGGGACAGAGGAATAATATAGCATATGTAAAATGTTAAATAGTGAACAAGCTTTGGAAGATGGGAGATAGGCAAGGTTAGCGGTGGTGGAGTGATTTTAAGTGGGGAAGGTTGGGAAAGGCTTGGTTGGATATTATATGGGAACCAGATATTTGGATATGGGTTGAAGTGCTTTCCAGGAGGGCACCTCACAACATGTGCTGAGGTCCTGAGACAGGGGCCTGCCTGGGATGTTGGGGGAACAGCAGGAAGCAGAAGAGGGTAGGAGAGTGTGGTGTCTGGGCAGCAAGGTGAAAAGTTTTCACGAGAGTGAGTGATGGCCAGTGTCAGATGATGGATCAGGTCAAGTGAGGCCTGAAAGGAAACCACTGGTGATCTCCAAGGGCAGGTTCAGTGAAGTGGTGAAATTTAAAGCCTGTTTGGAATGAGTCCAAAGTAGAATGAGAGAAGTATAGGCTATTCCAAAGAATTCTGCTGTAAAAAAGTGCAGAGAAAGGAGGCTACAGAGAGATAAATAGAATTATCTGGACAGTTTACTTCTCGCATGTCAACAGTTTTTATAACTTGAGTTATCAAATTATATAAAGATTATTTTTTAATGTTTCTTTACTTATTTTGAGAGAGAAAGGGTGCACGTGAATGGGGGAAGGAGCAGAGAGAGAGAGAGAGAGAGAGAATCCCAAGCAGGCTCCGCACTGACAGTGGCGGACAAGGCTTGAAACCAGGAACCGTGAGATCATGACCTGAGCCAAAACCAAGAGTTGGATACTTAATGGACTGAGCCACCCAAGTACTTCACATAAAGATGATTTTTTTTTTCCATTGTGTTGGTGTGGGTATTTTATGTGTGTATACATACACATTTTATTGTTTTTTTACAATATGAAAAGTATATTACAATTTTATACATATAAACAAAAAGTTTACATACAAAAATATATATACAAAAACTTAGAAAATACAGAAAACAATAAAATGGTCATCACATGGCAATAGGCTGAGCAAACTGAACACTGATAATTGGAGGTTGTGAAGGTAGATTAATCTTCCATGAAATATGGGTAAAAAAGGAAGTTAAGACCCGAGGATGAATCTAGAGGAAGAATCAAAGTTCAGGTAGGAGTGGGAGGATGCACATATTAAATTTTTTTAAGTTTATTTATTTTGAGAGAGAAAGAGAGGCACGGAGGGGCAGAGAGAGAGAGAGAATCCCAAGCAGGTCCCTCGTCAGCTCCAAGCCCAATGTGGGGTTTGAACTCTCCAACTGTGAGATCATGACCTGAGCCAAAATCAAGAGTCCAGTTGCTTAACCTACTGAGCCACCCAGGCCTTCTGGGCTGTCAATAATATTTAAACATATTTGTAAGTTGAGAGGCAAGGGAGTCAGGGAATTGATATGTAGGAATTAAAGGAAGTGGTTAATGAAGCAACATCTGAGAGAAAACATGAACAGATATTACCAAAAATACAAGTAGAAGCTCCAGTTTTCTATTTGGAGGACGGACACCTTTTCCTGAGAGTTATGAGCAAAAGAGGAACATTTCATGAAGATTTTGATACCTTTATAGGTGGACTGAAGAAGATATAGAAACTCAAGTCAACTTTAACATCTGCCTTGTTAATTCACAGAACTGGGAGGCAGAAGTAAATCAGATTACTAAAATACAATGAAAACTCAAATATCATACTCTGTCAATAGTCTAATTCTACTTTTTAAAAAATTTTTAAATGTTTATTTTTGAGAGAGAAAGAGATATAACATGAGTGGGGAAGGGTCAGAGAGAGAGGGAGACACAGAATCTGAAGCAGGCTCCAGGCTCTGAGCTGTCAGCACAGAGCTCCATGTGGGGCTTGAATCCACAAATCGTGAGATCATGACCTGAGCTAAAGCTGGATGCTTAACGGACTGAGCCATCCAGGTGCCCCTTTAAAAAAATTTTTTTTAAATGTTCATTTATTTTTGAGAAGGAGAGGCAGAGTGTTATTCTTCTACTTTTGTTAAGTTTATTTATTTTTGAGAGAGTGGAGGAGAAAGAAAGAGAGAAAGAGAGAGAGAGAGAGAGAGAGAGAGGAAGAGAGAATCCATAGCAGGCTCTACACCACCAGTACAGAGCCTAATACTGGGCTCAAACTCAGGAACCTTGAGATCATAAGAGTCGGGCACTTAACTGACTGAGCCATCCAGGTACCCCTAATTCTTCTCTATTCTAAATTATAACTAATTAAAGGAAACAAAGCAGACTGATTTATTCTCCTCCTCTTTCCCATGCACAAAGAAGCTAATGATGAGAAAACAGAACAGAAGATATAAGCAATAAAGGTACAGTTAATTTAAAAACTGCAGACTATTTATGAGAGAACTATATTAAGACACCTTTCTCAACATAAAATCCTCACAAAGTTATAATCTTAGGTTGAATATTTTACTCTACATTGGTAGAGGACAAATCATTGTGCCTTCTAAAAACAGGTAATCATATTTCATTCTTATAACATAACTGAAATAGGGATGTATCTTACAATTTATGTACTATCCTAATTCAGTCAACTGTGGTCTTTTCTTCTATTTTTGTGATACATAAAATAATAGTGTATTTCACAATGTGCTGTGGTTTTAATTTCATTGAAATGCTGAATATTAAAACATGAATTTGGAAAAGCAAGTTTTGTTTAAAATTTATTTTCTTTATTTTTTAAACATTTATTTATTTTTGAAACAGAGAGAGAGAGAGAGAGTGAGCGGGGGAGGATCAGAGAGAGAGGGAGACACAGATCCAAAGCAGATTCCAGGCTCTGAGCTGTCAGCACAGAGCCTGACATGGGACTCAAACCCACAAACTGCAAGATCATGACCTGGGCTGAAGTTGGACACTTAACTGACTGAGCCACCCAGGTGCCCCCAAATTTATCTTCTTAAATATCATTTCAAATTGCATTACAATATCTTAATCCTGCATCTATTTATTGGTTATTTAGAAGTGCTTACCTCTTTACTTATATTTTCATATTCACAAACTCTTTCAATGGAAACTGCATTGGTTTCAATTTCACAAGCTTTCCTTACCCAAAAATTCAGAGATTGGGTAATCTGGAGGGAAAAACCCAAGACCCAAGAGCTTAATGACTGGTTCTTTAGTCTTTTACATAATATGAATAATACTTTATAAAGTTTTACTTTTCATAGTTTTCATATACTTTTACCTTTTCTGATTATTTAACAACTTTAGAAGTAAATATACTTATATATTTGCACACAAGTGTTTCTGCAAGTATGTTAAACTGATTAAATAATGTTTTTTTGTTTTTGGCAGAAGACAGAATGAATATAGTTCAACAGGTATTGAAGGAGTTCACACTTGGTGTAAGGAATGATGGATACCAAGACTGATGGGCTATGCCTCAAGAAATGTACATCCCAAGTGAGAAAAAAGTTGTGCACGATGTTACCTTTGGCAGAATTCACTGGAAGCAGGATTCTCCTAACTCTTGACCACTCTTGTCTCTCTCTTTTTTTTTTAACTATACTTTCTTCTCACCCTACCCACAAATATAGGTGGCAATTCAAGCCTAATTCTGAATGTCAAAAAAACTCTTGTCAATTCAATTTTTCCTTAAGTTTGGTGTCAAGTCATTTGATGGCCAACCTGACTTGAACTAATATTGGGTTCTTTAAAGTTTTTATTTAACCCACTTAAACATTCACATATTTTACTCCAGAACAAGTAGTTTGATTATGGGATTCTGCCCTTGACCTTGACTATAGTATGTGTCATTATTTCCTTTCTACAAGACTAAGTTCTGAATTCTGAAATGCAACTGGCCTTAATTAAGCATCTTGGATAAGGAATGAAGGGCAAGTACCCAAATCATCTAGACTTATCCTCTAACAATGTGTAATTATACTAAGTAATTTAAGAAATATTCTGTTTTACAAAAAGGGCATGAACACACTCATAACACTAGTGCTTTTCAGTGTAATATAAAATAGGGCTTATTAGGAAAAAACATAAGCAAAGAAGCAGCAGACCGTGTATTCTCCCGAGTTTGCATTATCCTTGGTTAGACTGGGCGAACTGGATTGGCAGGCCACAATGGAGAGAGGCCCTACCCTTGTTACATTCTATAAATCCATAAAGATAGGAGAGCAGGAAACTTCTGGGTAACTATGTAAAGCAGGAGTTTCCTGGTCTTTAACACTCAGCCTGTTCTTTCTGTGAGCTGACTCAGAATTGCTGAGCCTGTTTCCTGCTAGTAGCAGCAGAGGAAGAAATGAGCCTCAGGGTAATCCAGATTTGTCTCTCATTACTTAGTTAATACAATCTGTAATTCAGACAGGCAAAGGAGAGGAGAGTTTAATTAACTGGATTATAAACATATCACATACCACAAAATCATTATTACTTACATTTAGGGCATAGGATATAGACAAGCCAACTATTGCTGAATCTATCGAATTGCCAGCCAGCACAGCAAGGAGTGCAGCAAAAAATACCATTAAGTTGCCAAGGAATTCAAGTCTAACAGACAGCCACCTGTGATAATGGAAAATATTCTTCAACCGAGATGCAAAAGTTTTGTTGCATTTGGTCTGAACTCTCCTCTGGGAAATGGAAATGTAAACATCAATAGCTTCTCCCTTTTATTCTTCACTTACTTAGATTTCAGTCAAAATGGGACTGTTGCAGTGATGATACATTAAAGGATTCCTCTGCATAAAAACACACTTTACTTTTGCTGAACTTTGCTTTAAAACTTAATCAGAATTAAAAAGAGAACACCAGCTAAAATGATGCATCATATTTTAAAATCCTATTGGAAAATCAATCACCTTTATGAATACATATTCTTTTTTCTACGGTAAAATCAGTCTCCAAAAGTTAAAATGTGTCCAGCTATTATTTAATATTTCATTTCCCTTTTATGTGCGATGATATTATAAAGTATTGTTTGCTAATAGGATATATTCTACAAATACAGAATATAACAGAGCCATACCTTTAGTAATTCCAATAGCATCCTATATGACCTTCAAAAAATCTGGGATATTATTTTCATGCAAGATAGCATGTACTTTTATATGAATATAAATTGATACATTTCAACTTAAATGTGTGTTAAATATTAGAAACAGCTAAGGCTTTCTTCTTTTTCTTTTTTTAATAATTTCATGAAATGCCATTACAAAACATTCTTTCTGTTTAGAAGTCAGTGCACAAGACATCTAAAAAGAGACTGGTCTTGAGGTAGGTCTATTGATGTCACTTACCTGTTTGAAATTACATTATTGTAGAAACAGACCAAGTTCTCATTCACCACCTCTTTGTTTTGCTGGATAAACCTCTGTTCATGTCCAAATGCCCGGATAGTGGACACCCCTGATAAAGTCTCACTAAAGTGGGAAATGATAGGAGAGCGAGACGCTCCTGCCAACCGTCGGATCTGCCGAGAGCTTGCCACGTAGTATCTCTAACCAGAAAACAGAAAGAGGCAGTTGGAAAGATGTAGCAGAAATTGCCTTAAGAGTTTGAAAATGGCAAGACACTGAGTGACCCCCAAAAAGTGAGGTTCAAGTTCAACCTCCAGTACCTGTGAGTGTGGCTTTATTTGGAAATAGAATCTTTGCAGATGTCATTAAGGATCTCTAAATGAGATCATCCTGGATTTAGGGTAGACCCTAAGTCCAGTGCTGAGTGTCCTTGTAAGAGACAGAAAAGGAGAGGACAAAGACCTAGGGAGAAAGCCATGTGAGGATGAGACTGGAATAATGTGCGCATAAACCAAGGAAAATGCCAAGCATTGTTGACAGCCACCAGAAGCCTAGAGAGAAGCATGAAACCAATCTCCCTCAAAGGCTCCAGAAGGAACCAACCCTATGTGCACCTTGATTTTGGACCGTTGGCCTCCAGAACTGTGAAAAAATAACATTTCTGTTGTTTTAAGCTACCAAATGTGTTACAGGAGCCCTAACGAATACATCCTTGGCACAGTAAAAAGCCCAGATTCTGGAGAGCATAGCTAGAACAGAGGTGGGCAAAGTTCCGCTTTGATCATCCTTTCAACCAACCATTACTTCGTACCTACTATGTCCCATGTTGGAAATGTGACCAGGGAGTTAACCCATTAAGTGAAGGAAGTCAATCAAGTGTTCAGACAATACTATTTTTGTTCCTAAATATAATTATGAATATATATATATTTGGTCTACACCTCCACCCCACCCCAGTGCAGCCACAAGTATAACTGGCTACTTCCCCTCCAACTTGGTTGAGAATAATTGGGATGAACAAGACAAGTGCTGGAGGGAGCGTGTCCTGAGTTAACTGCACCATCATTCACCAGCCCCGGGTAATTGTAACACACTGGAAATGAAAATTGAGAACTACCACATCTTGCAATTTTTTTCAAGAAAATCTTTGGACCTGGAGTTTTATATATATTCACTGATTATCAAATGTCTTCATTTTGCTAAAAACACTGAGCAAGCTAAGCAAAAACATATCTGAAACTACATATGGCCTGTCGACTTGCAGTCTACCAGCTCTGCTCTGTGCTAAGTGCCCTGGAGAACTCAGAGGATTATGGCATTCTGGAATTGCAAGGGGACTTAAGAGACTGTCATAAAGAAATTTTCAGGGAATTTCAATGAATTGCAAAAGCCCTGGAGTCCTTCAGGATACAAATCTCTCCAGAATATTTCATTTAAGAACTATTGATATAGATCAATGCTTCTCACACTTTAGTAAAAAGGTTTGTTAAAACACAGACTGTGGGGGGTGCCTGGATGGCTCAGTTGGTTAAGCGTCAGACTTCGGCTCAGGTCATGATCTCACGGTTCATGGGTTTGAGCACTGTGTTGGGCTCTGGGCTGACAACCAGCTCAGAGCCTGGAGCCTGCTTCAGATTCTGTGTCTCCCTCTCTCTCTGACCTTCCCCTGCTCACGCTGCCTCTCTCTCTCTCATCTCAGAAATAAATAAAACATTAAAAAAATTTAAAAAAACACAGACTGTGGGCCTCGCCCTGATATATTCTTTATTTCCTCCCAGTTTTATTAGAATGTGATTACCAAATAAAATTATATACATATTTATTAACATGTGATTTTTTTAAAAAAGAGGTACAACCAGAGATTCGGATTCAGTAGGTCTGGGGTATGGCCCATAGGTCCAGTGACCATTCTTTGAGTAGCACTGCTATAAAACAAACCTCCGGTTTTATAGGGAGAAGCAATGAAGCCTAGAAAGGGAAGTGATGTGCCAAACATAAGAGTCAGGAAAGTAACTAGAATTTGAGGCTCCTGAATTCACATTCAGGGCTCATCCCATACAGTGTTCCCTAACAAGATGTGGTTTCTAGACTCATGTCCACTTCTGGTCACCCTGTTATAGTTTACCAACCACAAGACTATCACATAAATTTTCATTTTTGATATGAGGCATTATTTTTTTTTTTTAAGCAGATACAACTGATTCTCAAAACCATCCCTCATGTTCTAGATTTGTGGATTTGTTTCTTTTAGCTCTAAGATGTAGTTGTCTTCCCTGGAGGACTTACAATTTCACTGGGGAGACAATTTGTGTCTAAAAATAGCGTATAATACTAGCAGTATAATAAACCCATAATACCTGAATGAGTCTGATCTCTTTGCACTATTTTGGTAGAGAATACTTCATTTGCACAGAAAATGAAACATGACCTAGGCCATGAAAGGTAAGTAAGATCCAGTCAGTCAGAGAAAATAGGGAAAAAACATAGGAAGAAGGATGAATAATAATCGCATAGGTGTAGAAATGAGAAAATGATTAACATTCTGGTTTGGGCAGATTAAACTCTAATATGTATTTTAAAACTTGGGTTTTGGGAAAGCATTGAACTATAATAACTGCATCTGTTTATGTAAACAGCCTCAAAATACTTTCATATTTAAATCAAATATGTGTTAAGACATCTCATTAAAAAAATAAACTTCATTTTACACTATAGCCTTACAGTGACATAATTTTAGAATGAAGTTGACCACATTGTAATTGGAATATAAAGATATATATCATGAGAGATCTCTTTAGATCTTCTAGGAGTACTTTGCTGATATCAGGGAGAACAGGACAAAAAAGCAGTATCTGTCTTTTGGATTTACAAGCATATTAACTTTCTGCTAAAATGCAAAGACCATATAGATTTTGTGGTGACCATAAAAATGCACAGCTCAGTTCACCTGTTGCAGGGAGAACATCTACTACTCTATTAGCATGGAGGCCATGTTTCCCATAGGTTGTTTACAGGCAATGACGGTGCATGGCAGGGGTGCTAACACAGGCCCATTTTGGGGACACATGGAATACTTCAATGGGTGACATTGGTTGTAGACTTCCCATCCATTTGATGAATCTTTCTGGAAATGTCCTGTAATCCAAGATTTTCCCCACCCAATCCTCTTCACTCCCTCACAGGAATCAGACCGGCATTGCTGTCTGAGGGCTCACAGCCTTCTCTGGCTCCCTTTCCTTTATCTTTTGCAGGCATTCCCCAGTAACATACTATATGGAATCCTTTCTTGGAATCTCCGGTTTGGAGAACTTGAACTAACAGGCAATTTAAGTGGCTCTGAATCTGTAACTGACTGTGACTTCTGTTATTAATACACATAAAAGTTCATGTACTTACCTGTATAATGAAATAGAGGAAAGCCAAGGGAATAACCCCCAGAATGAAGAGTGGTAAAGCTCCTACAATGACCAAAATGGTTCCAATAACATCCAATGTACAATTCACCCAGGTCCGTAAGTAATAATGGAAACGCATATCAATTATAAACATGTCCTAAAAAAATTGGTATCAGGTCACTATATTTTTAACTTTTCACGGTTTAAAATGAGATGAAGAAATATATCATTCAATGTAAAAATAAAAAAAAAATAAAAACCTGGATGTGACAAGATGATGATTGAATAAGTCTAACTACATGGTCTTTGCCCTTCCCAATCTACCCCCAAGTAGTTTCCCCCAGTGGTCAGGTGTAATTGTTAAGAGGGTGTTCTTCCAGAAATTTTCAAGGGTTATTTTGATTATATGTGTAAGATGTGATGCTTCTATACATCAATTATAAATGTCCCAAGAATGAGAAGTAAAATAACAAGGAAATCTATACAAAACATAATCCCATCTCTCGAGGGTGATTTTTTTTTTTTACAAATGCTATTGCAAGATATTAAATATGGTTCATCATTTTTAGGTATGCTATTCAATAAGGTATGGCTCTACTTACCTTGGTGAACCGATTGATGATCTGGCCTATAGGATTCATTTCAAAATACTGGAGTGGGAGGTGTAACACATTATCCAATAGCTGAGCATACAAAGTTCGAGAGGCAGCCAGGGATCCCTTAGTGAGTACATAGGCTCCAGAACAGACAAAGAGACCTAAAATTGTTACAAATACCAAATTATTATCAAGGACATGTTAACCTCTTTAAATAATTTTATATTTTAATGCTCAAAGGTTGTTTATCATAGCATTTTTAAAATGGAAAACTCAAGAAGCAAACTTAACAATGTGTAATTGTGGATCAAACTGAGTATAAATTTATATGGTTCACTGATAATGAATACAGACAGTCTGATGGGTTGCAATCCTATCAAAAAAGAACTCTCCTTATTCATAGGCATAGATTCTAGAGGAATGCACAAAACGTAACAGATCAACCAGGTTAACAGAATTCTAAGCACCTATTTGTGATGTCTCATGGGACAATATGGTAGTCATTGGTGCTGCTAGCCAAATAATTTTAGTTCTCCTAGCTTCTAGTCCATGGTAGAGTTGTTCTTCCTGGCCTCCTTGATGTATGGGACCATATTAAGAGTTCTGAAGAACAAGTTGAAGGAGAAACAACACATAATACCAGGTTAAGTAATTGCTGGTACCAGAAACTGCTAAAGTTTATTCCTTGGAGAGTGCCTGCTAACATTTATAATGGTGGTTGGACTGCTTCTTCAACTTGGGTCCAAGAACAAGTGTAGTCCTTTACCTGAACCACAATGAACACTTTCTTTTTTTTTTTTTTTTTTTTTGGTCTATTAAGCTCCTGAGATTTGGTTGGAGGAACTGTTGTTCTTGCAACAACTGAAAAAGCAGACATATAAATAATAAACATCTAGCTTTATCTATTGACTATTATTAGCTGCATTTGACAAAGTATGACAAGAAAGAGACATGCTCATAAAAAGAGCTATCCATGTGGGAGAGGAAATGAAAGGACAAAGAGTTCTCTCAGATCGGAGAACTGATAGGGCTAAAAGAAGACATGGTATGTTACAGTGATTGGTCAAGGATGGATATGTGATTCAAATTGTTTCAAGGAATATCATTTCATGGATTTCTATGGAAGGAAGTTCTTTGAAAGAGAACATTTCCATCACCACGTGAAGCCTGAGAATTAAGCCAATGAGGACAACAAGTAGAGTTGATAAAGAATAGTGGACACTTCATCTAAGCACGGGGATGGAGTGTGTATAATGACCTATGTCTGGACTTTTCAGTTTGGGGAGTCAATAAATTCCCATATTACTTGTGCTAGTTTGCTCTCAAAGGGGATACACAATTGCTCCACTGCTCTCTAATATAAAAAATTTGCTAACAAAAGTGTGATGCCAGCAAAATTCTTATTCCCTTATAAGTATGTTTAAATGAAACAAAAGATAGTTAACACTGATCATCTTAAATTATTTTTGCTAATTCCTTTATATTTTAAATAATATCACATGCTGCTGTTAAGTGATTTCTTAGCCTTAAATATTTTCTTTTTTTTTCTACCTCACTTCCCCATACTTCCTTCGTTCTCTTTCAAAAACAGGTTATCACCCTCTTTCCTCGAATAAATATTCAATATTTATATTACCACCAAACATACATTATGCATAAAGTTCACTAAATTTATTATGGTTGTGCCACTCTTTTTTCATATTCTTAGTTTTCTATGCGACACGCACTAATTTATTCCCAAATACTTCAAGAGTCAGCAAATCTCTTCTGAATATATTCAAACTCATCAGATATTCTATTATTTCCTTATTCTATTATTTAGCCCCCTCCTCTTTTGCAGCATCATCTACTCTTTTGGAACCCTCTTTCTCTCCACTCTAAACTTGAATGGTTGCAAGATAAGAACACTTGCATTCTTCACTTATGGGAAATGCTAAATATTATGAATCTGATCATTTTCACCTGAATTTACTGAAACACTTATATGAATGTTGGACTTCCTGAATTATGCCTTTAATTTTCTTATTTATCATTTTCCATTTATATTTTTTATGTTGTACTCCTGGGATAATGTCTTCTAATATATCTTCTCCATTTGTACAATCTCTTTAAATTCTTTAAATGTTTCAAGTATATTTTGTCTAAGATTGAACTTATTTCAGCACATTTTTGCACTGGCTTAGTGGATATACTATTTTGAATCTCTGAAGATACTAATTTGACATTTAAGCTTCTATTTCAAAAAGGATTGTTTCATTGCTGAATGTCATTGTTTTATTTGTTAGCTCTTATTTATACTGTTGGTTTGATTAAAATGCAAAACCATCCATCATTATCAGTTTAAACATATGAAATAAACACATGGTTAATGAATAGAGGTAACTGATATGGCTTCCTTCTGCTATTGCACACATTAATTTCCTCCAACATTTTTTTTTGTTTTGTTTTTGTTCTCTGAATGGAAGAGATTGCTTCAAATTCTACAAAAGTGGGTAGGTGTGACACAGAATCTGGAATACTGGAATCTAGACATGTAGGCTAAAGCTTCTCCAAAAGCCATTTAAGGAGAATTTCTTCTATGTATATCACACACACTAGAAAACCTCATTTCGTCTTTAGATGTCAGCTTTCTAGTTTTCATTGTATTACTACAATAAGGTTGCTGTGCACATTGGTGATGGTGGTGGGTGTTGTAGGAGAGGCCAATGGGAAGAGAACAATGGTCTGGTGAATTATTGGGATTATTTCCATGTAATTCAAGTCTACTCTCTACCCATGACCATGAGTTTATTGTTTCTCCACAGCTCAAATGAACAACTCCCTCTTCTGTTACAGCTTCCTCCATATTTACAGGTTCTTCTACCTTAATTATCTATCAGTATAACTGCTTATGTAAAAATTTATCACTCTGAAATCTTCTGAGGTCTTTCCTTTTATATTTATTCATTATCATTTCAGTGGAATTTTGTGAGGTAAGTAAAAAAGATGATCTACTCACTCATGTTAAACTAGAATCAGCAGTGTACTGTAAACATTGCTTTGGGGACATCTGGATGGCTCAGCCAGTGGAGCGTCCGACTCTTGATTTCAGCTCAGGTCATGATCCCAGGGTCATGAGATGAAGCCCCAGTTAGGTTCCATGCTGGGCATGGAACCTGCTTGGGATTCTCTCTCTCAATCTCTTCTCTCTCTCTCTCTCTCTCTCTCTCTCTCTCTCTCTCTCCCCCACTATAATTTCATATTGTATGGGAGAAAGGAAGTTCCTAACAACGAGACATAAAACACAATAGATACAAGATGTTCAGAATGTCCTAGAGATTCTAGGCAAATAGCTGGGACCCAGGGAAAAAAATGTTCAGAACTATGTCTTAGAAAACAATGTAAGATTTTTATTTTTGTTATAAAATATATATCTAACATTATGCTTTGAATTCTACTTTATTTTGAATGTTAACACTTACATAATTCATAAGAGGCCTGCGGTATTAACATATGACAATGCTGTTTATGCTTTCACTCCTCCCACCCTCCTGCCGGCTTTTTAATTTTGTGAGTTTGATGATGTCAGGGAATACAGACTGCTCTTGATTGGACAAAATTCCATAAGATGTAGCTATGGTCTACTGAAAAAACCAGAAATTATGCATTTTCATTTCTTAGGTTCACCCTACTTAGAGATGACTTATAATTGCATCTAATAATAAATCTTCAGAAAATTTTAATTTTTAATGCAAAAAATTAAAAAAAATAAGAAAAAATAGAGAAGATTCATATTTTAATGACTGAAGACCACTTTAGACAAAACACAAAACAGGAAAAAATCTTTTGATAAAGCTGTGCATAATCTATTGCCTTCATTACAAAATATTTCCTATGTCTATTGGTAGTTAATTAAAAATAAGACAGTCTCTTCAACAAATGGTCTGGTAAAACTAGAAGCAACATGCCAAGGAATGAAACTGAATCACTTACTTACACCATACACAAAAATAAATCAAAATGAATGAAAGACCTAAATGTGAGACAGGAAACCATCAACATCCTGCAGAACACAGGTAGTAACCCCTTTGATATAAGCCATAGCAACTTCTTACTAGATATGTCTCCTGAGGCAAGGGAAACAAAAGCAAAAATAAAATATTGGTATTATATCAAAATTAAAAAAATCTGCACAGTGAAGGAAACAATCAACAAAATGAAAAGACAACCTATGGAATTGGGGAAGATATTTGCAAATGACATATCTGATAAAGGATTAGTACCTAAAAATTATTTAAAAAATACAAAATTCACCTTCCAGAATGGTTAAAGTCAACAATACAAGAAACAACAGGTGTTGGTGAGGATGTAGAGAAAGGGAGATCCCCTTGCATTGTTGGGAATGCAAACAGGTGCAGCCACCCTGGAAAGCAGTATGAAGGTTCCTCAAAAAGTTAAGAAGAAAACTGCCCTGTGATCCAGCAACTGCACTACCAGGTATTTATGCAAATAATGCAAAAGTACTAATTCAAAGCGATATAACATCCCAATGTTTATGGCAGCATTATCTGCAATAGACAAATTATGGAAAGAGCCCAAATGTTAATTCACTGATGAGTGGATAAAAATGTTGTGGTGTGGACACACACACATACACACACACAATGGAATATTTCTCAGCCATAAAAAAAGATGAAATCTTGCTATTTGCAATGATGTGGATGAAGCAAAGAATGTTATGCTAAGGGAAGTAAGTCAGTCAGAGAAAGACAAATGTCATATAATTTCACTCATATGTGGACTTTAAGAAACAAAACAGATAAATATAGGGGGGAAACAAAAAGAGAAGCAAACCAGGAAAAAGACTCTTAATTGTTGAGAATAAACTGAGGGTTACTGGAGGGGTGGGGGGAATGTGTTAAATGGGTGATGGGGATTAAGAAGGGCACTTATTGTGAAGAGCACTGGGTGTTGTATGTAAGTGATGAATCACTAACTTCTACACCTGAAACTGTTAGACTGTATGTTAATTAAGTAGAATTTAAATAAAAAATTAAACAATTCTCATTTTACAATGATAAAATTGTGAATACTAAACCTGCATACCTTGTCTAGTATAGGAAATGATATTTGCTCACTTAAAATATTCTTCAAGGTATACTGAATTTCCCCAAAAGTTTTAACAGGAGCTCCTGGATTGGTATGGGTTTAACTCTCATATGTACACGTGACAGACACAGATATAGAGATATTCGTATATATGAATCTTCTTTGGTGCGTAGCATTCTAGACCACTATAACCATTCTTTCCTCAATGAATTGTAAACTACAAGCCAATAAACTTGCCTCTTACTGATTCAAAAGCAAACACACTGTATCTTTCACACTATAGCTAATCTTTATATATCATTTTAGTCATTCACATAATATCTCTTTTCCCCATAAATTTTGTTAACAGGATGAGAAAATAAACATAAATCTGTCTTATAATATTTGCTTACTTTTTGATAGAGATACTATTAGCAATATTATGGCCACACAATAAAGATGGAAAAGGGCCAAAGAAGCAAAGCTCTAAGTTTCATATTTTTTATTTTATCTTTATTTTCTTTTACCAAATGCATGTACCTCTCTTTGTGTTTTCCCTTATGAATATCCTTAGATAGCACTACTTGCATGTATTATTTTCTAATTTGAATTTGCTATCATTCTCCTTCAAGGTGCCTTACTTTCTTTTCATAAACACACACAAAATGTCTGTATTTTAAAAAAATCTTCACTTTATGTCTACTGTACTTTTGAATATCCTTTTGTTTTCTCTTTCAAATCACCCAACTTCTTTGAAGGACAATATGTATCTTCTCCTTAATCCTCAATTATTCAACTACCTACAATCTGTATTCTTTTCCCACCTCTTTCTCGATTATGCATCTTTAACTACAATCATGGGTCTTTTCTCAATTTTCTTTCTCCTTAACATTTCTACAGCATTTCAGAACCATTGAAAAGATTTTTGAAGGACTGTTTTTTTTTTTAGCTTTTGTTGCATCACACTTTGCACTTGGAAAGGAGTATATCATAGTATAGAATTTTCCAAAATACAATCTGTGGAAAACAAGTTGCTCAAGGTGTTAATGGATAACACAAAGAAAATAATTTTTTCCCATGGTCAAATGGATTTGAGAAACATTGATTTAAATATAATTAAATGAGTCAATTTATTGAAGAATATCTCAAAATTTTTAGCAAAAGGAAAGAAAAAGGATTTCAGATGCATAGAAAAATATAGTTCTGCTTTGCAGACCTATTAGAGTACAGAATCCTATATTTGTGGGGCATCTCTATTGCTTCATGTAAAACTCTTTCAGAAATGTCAATTTAGTGGTTAAGAACACAGTTTGGGGAATCAGGTAGACATGAATTCAAATCTTGGCTCTGAAACTTTCTATCTGTAGGACTCTGCACAATATTCATTCTGTTTATTGTTAAATAATGGCTAACACTGTACTCTTGGTATACACTCATCATTTTTCTATAAGCTTTACACATAATGTCTATTTTAATCACTGGAACAATGTTTAGGTAGAGATTATCTATTTTGCATAAATGATAAAACTAAAAATTTAAGTAACATGCCCAAGTTTAAGGAATCTCTTCATTATAATGTATGTTAAATGAATTAATGAATTAGTTTAAGCACATATAGGGAGTAGCCATGTAGACAAGACTTTTGAGTCCTGAATGACTTAGCATATGAGCCTCAGTTTCCTCATGCAAATTAGGGATAATAACACCTTTCTAAATAATTTTTTGTGAAGATTAAATGAGACAAACACATTATTTAGTGTGGCCATATAGCTGACACACATAAGTTTTGGTATACTTTCTCAAATACAGGGAATTAAAAACATATGTATTTAAATTATTTCAAAAAATGTGTAAATTATGGCACAGATTTCATTTGAAATAAAATGATGCCCTATGCTTATATTAGAATAGGTCAGAAAGAGTAAAGAGAAGCAGCTAGACTTCTTCTTTTTTTTTTACCTTGCATTAATCCCAATAATCCGTAGATGTTAAATTTATTGCTTCTTATTTGCTTCCATTCTGTGAACTCATTCATGTGTTTTGCTTCTTTTGCCCAGGCACTCAGCCAGAGATTCTGTCCAATGCCTACCAAGTTCTGCCCTATGTAAGTGGCCACACTCAGCCACACCCAGAGCCAGCCAAAGGCTTGGAGGTACTTCAGAATGATTGTGAACTTCACCTAAAAGCAAAATTGATATAAAATTAGGTTACTGAACTAGAAAATCAGACAAGGTAGATTTAAATCCTACTTGACATTTCCTAAGGTTTGTTATCTTAGTCAGGTTCCTAACCCCTGTAATTCTGAGATTACTCATCTATAACTTGGCATAGTAACAGTAGCCACCTTATAAGTTACATGTAAAGAGCTGGCATAGTCCAGAGCACTTAAAAATAAATATTCAAATAATATTAGTTACTATCATTAGTAAACAAGAATATATATCACTAAGTAGCATGTAATCCTAATTAAACAACACTATAATATTCAACAGTTCCATTTAATGTATTTTTTCAAATTATCATATAGCAAACCTCCTCAAATTCAATGAAAAATATGCATTTATTAATAACACAATGTAATCTTTTATATAATTTAATAACAAATAACAATTATTACTCTGGTACTTACCCCACCAATAGGGATCTTTTCTTTTTTCATTGAGAATTGTTTTCCTTGAGCGAATGAGGGCCTGATAAAGCAAGACAATATACATTTTGTAGGTTTAAGATCAACCAAGCATTTTTTTTTAAGTTATACATTCTCAACTGTTTTGCTGCATATTCCTCTGCTTTGATGATAGCATTGTTCCTTTAACCTCTTCAAATGGAGATAGTTTATTCTCTGATATCGCATATATTTTAAAGCCAGGACATTAAGTCTGATTGTTCCTTTTATAGATAATTATCCTTTAAACCTGAGCTAACCCTAGGTTACTTAAGCTAATGCCACGTGGCTGTACCATAATCCATTTTTTCATCTACTTGCCTCCTGGCCCGCCAATCAAAATTGACATCAGGCTCACAACCCCACTTTATTCAGCCACCATCCCGGGTGATGTCATAGCTTACAGAGACAGCTCATTAAACTCAATCTCTTTTCAACTTCATAGCCACCATACACCTAGGGTCCGTCATCTGCATTCCACTTTGACTATCAACTGTCAGGTCCTTAAGCCATGAGTCTTATAATCTGAACCTAACACACCCTGGAAAACTCAACTCGAAACATTTCAATCTCTGGCCATCACCTCTTATATTCCAAATTGTGCATTAAATTACTCTCACTACATTTTTATTCCATCTAGACTCCAGTTCCTGAATCCAGCTTTCTACCATTCTTGCTTTCTAGGACGACCAATGATTCTGGTTTCCCCAGATATTCTTGGTTTCAGCATTAACTGTCCCACCTTCCAGGATACTCTCAGTCGCAGGTAAACCTATTATCTTGCTCTGGTCCCTTTGATATCCAGCCTGTACTCCGTGATTATTATATCATCCAAACGATGGAAATATTCTGAACTCTCAAGCTCTGCTTTCTTTCCATTAAACCTTCATGTTATAACTCACATGTCAGTCTTCATCACACTTGCTTCAAAAGATCATACAGCTGTATAAGTTGGTTCCACCGTGAATTAACATCTTTTCTCCACCTGGGCTCTTAATAGTGCCTAGAAATTCTTAAATGACTCTCAAAAGGGGCCTCACATCTTACTTGATGGAGAAAGTAAAGGCAAGACAGGAAAGTCAGTCACTAAATCTCTACATTTATCTGCATCTCTACATAGCCTTTTCTAATTCTCTCCTAGAGCAAAGGAAATTCTCTCTTCATATCCAAGAATAGCCAGATGATCTGAATCCCAGTCTGTCCCATTTACTCAAAACACTTTATTTTTTAATGATTATTTATTTATTTTGGGAGAGAGAGAGAGAGAATGAATATGAGCAGGGAAAGGGCAGAGACGAAGAGAGAGAGAGAGACAGAGACAGAGAGACAGAGAGAGAACCCCAAGCAGAGGCTACACTCAGCATGAAGCCTGACACAGGGCTCCATCTCACAGTGAGATCACAGCTTAAACTGAAAGCAAGTTGGATGCCTAATCAACTGAGCCAGCCAGGTGCTCTAAAACATTTATTTATAGTGTTTCCACACTTTCCTATCAATGAGTCACTTGATGCTTGTTAAAAATAAGATTATAAGATTCTTCTCTACAAACTCGCCTTTCAAATAAATGATCCAAGGGATTTGGGAAATCTAAGAAACCCAGAATTGTTCACAATCTTTTCTAATCTTCATTTTCTTCCTCCCTTCTCCTGACTCCTTCCCATCAGCCTATGGAGAATAACATTCTTATCTTTTTTTTAATGTTTACTTATATTTGAGAGACAGAGACAGAGTGCAAATGGGGCAGGGGCCAAGAGAGTAGGAGACACAGAATCCAAAGTAGGCTCCAGGCTCTGAGCTGTCAGCACAAGCCCGATGGCCTGAGCTGAAGTCAGATGCTTAACTAAGTGAGCCACCCAGGCACCTCACATTCTTCTTACCTTAAAACCAATACCATTTCCACAAAAATGATTCTCTCAATGCCACAGCCCTTTTCACTTTCCTAGTTCTTGACTTTCTTTTATAGCCACACATTTTTCCACCAAACCACCTTTCCTCCTTGAACTATCTGGTACCTGGCTGAAAGTGTTTCCATCAACATCTTAAAGAAATAAGAAAAATACATATTGTTGTATTCATGGAATACTTTAAAAATCATTTCGCTCAAACGCTCCATAACATTTATCATCACTGACCACTCCCTTGTTTAAGGAACATTTCCCTTTACTTCCCTACCACCATGCATTTATATTTCCTCACACCTCTTTCCCCCCCATTGTTTCTCTTTGGGCTCCTTTCTCTGTCTTCCCTTTAATGTTTATTTTTCCTCAGATTCAGTTCTAGTCATTACAGTCGGCCCTTTAACCACACAGGCTTGAAGTGAACAGATCCACTTATATGCAGACTTTTTTTCAGTAAATATACATATGGTACTGTAAATATATTTTCTTTTCTTTTTGATTTGCACAATAATATTTTCTTTTCTCTAGCTTATTTTATTGTCAGAATACAGTACATAATACATACAACATACAAATATGTGTTAATTGACTGTTTTCTGTCAGTAAGGCTTCCCGGCAACAGTAGGTTGTTAGCAGTTAAGCTTTTACAAAGTTAAAAGTTACACTCAGATATTCAAAGGCATAGAGGTGGTGCCCCTAACCCCTCATAGCGTTCAAGGGCCAGCTGTATTGCCTTTGTACGCTCCACACTCTCCTGAGAAATCTCATTCACCCACAGTTTCAATAACTTTCTTCCTTGTGGGTGACTCTCAGATTGATTGTTCTAGTCCATAACTCTCCCCTGAACTCCAGATCTATATAGTAAAATGCTTATTTGACATGCTTATTTAATCTCATTGCTTATCTCTATACCAGTTATTTTCCTACCTCCTTTAAAGCTTTCTCTGGCTTTGTAAAGGGCTACAAATAGTTCCTCTGTCTCAATCTTGGCACATTTCTAACCAGTCACCAAGTACGTGTCAATTCCTCTAAAACTGTATTATTGGAGAAACATTTGGAAAATGCCTAACAGCATGAAGAAAAGTAATGGCAAAGGAGGAGGGAAAACAGAGGAGGGAGAGAAGCGGGAGAAGAAATATTCATAATCCTATGCTCCAGAGATATTCGGTGCTGACATGCTTGTGAATATTTCCATTTCCCTACATGTGTGTAGTATCATAATATAAATGTTCTAAAACTGATTTTTAGTTTTAAACAACTTTATACATGGTCTTTGTGGCTCAGTATCTAGTGAATCTAAATATTCTGTAACAGCATTATATTTTATCATATGATGATATGTTTTATCATTTTACTCTATTAAGATTAACTTAACAAAATTAGTAGTTACAGTGGCTGCATTTTTTTCCTACTTTTTTTACTTCAATGATCATGGTTTTTACACATCTCTCATTGTCCCTTGAGGGACATAGAAGCATGAGGTATGCTAACTTGTAAGTCATTTGATATATCTAATATCAAACTGACCTCTAGAAATACTGACCTGAGCTATGTGCCCCTATTTCTCCACGTTTCCCATTTTATTTACCAGAATAAGACAGGCTTTATTTGATCAGTCCAGTGGGTCTTGCCTTTTGGTCTCTGGCTCTACTGTCAAGAAATATTCTATGGGAGATTGCAATACATGGCCTCTGTAGATACAGCTTCACCATCAGGAGAAGATACACTATTTAACAGACACTTTCATTGGAACAACTCCTGGTATATGATTTGGGTTAATTACTGTCATCATCCTTCAAGCCCTTGGCATGGCTTCTGTTTGGATAAGCATATTCAGCATTGGTGTCAAGCCAAAAAATTAATTCTTAATGTAGCTGGATATGAAATGCTATGAAACCCAACTGTTAAAAGGGAATTAAAGCATCCTAATTAGACACAACTAACAAAAACCGAGAATTTATTGGACACTGTACAGAAGGGTATTGCTTTTCCAAACTACAATGTTATTTATTCTTTTTTCCACAAAATACTGCATTTAGTTCTGGGCGCTTTGCTGTGAATAACAGGTTCTATCTGAATTTTAAAAGAGAAAATTATTTTGTTGGTAGAGAAGTTTCAAAAATGAGTCTTGTGTTGTCCTTCAGAAACCCTCAGGAAAGACGGCACAATACCCGTCTGCATATTTTTGTATAAAAGATACAAAATTAACATACTGAAACCATTATCCCTGAACTGAGCATACAGTTGCAAAGTCTGGAATATGTATGGGAGAATTAAAGTGATTAAAAGAGTCTGATATGAAAGACAGAAGGGGGCAGTCTAGATACTGAAATAACACTCCTAATTTATTTTATTCAAGGAAGATATTAATGAATATTTAAAGATATAAAATAATTAATATATACCATGTAACTTCAAACCAAAAAGTGAAAAAAATAAAATGTGTAAACAGTTAAAATTATCTTAGTCCCTATTAGGAAAACTGAACTAACATCATAAAGTGATTCTAAGTCTTAAATTTCAGGGGGAGGGATTCTCAGACATCATTTAGTAGAACTCCCTTCCTTCTCATCTCCCTCCTGATGGGCAGTTAGCAATTCTCCCCATGAAGAAGACTCACTGTATTCCCTCTCAGTACATTCCATGCACTGTGGACAGTCTCTCACTGTTGTTAAATTCTTGCCTGCTGTATCTTCTAACCCGTGGTCTATGTTAATGCTGCACTAATGGGAATTTGGGTACTTCTTAAAAATAGAAAATTAGGTTAAAAAGTCAGAGGAAAATTTTCTCCATGTACTATTATCTTACCAAATAGTAAAGCAGATTAAAAAAATGAAAACGAGGGTGGGAAGTAGCACAGAAAATAATAAACTAAGAAATACATAGGTAGTAGCCAAACATGCACATATTTTGGAAAAATTAAAATAGGCATCTGGCCTTTCAAACACAAAATAAAAATGATTTAATTACTGATGACAAACAGGAAAAGATTAGCTTAGGGGAATTTATGGACTTTCAATTACATTTTTATCACTGTCATTAAAAAGTAAGCTTGATGCTGGACTGTGTTGACAAAAATCTGACATACTAGAGTTGAGGCGAGCTTCTCAATTACTGCAGAAGTAAGTTTCAGAATTCTGGCTTCAGTCTGATTCTCCACAACTTGAAAAATGTTTAGAAAACAAATCTGTAAGTATATTTTATAGGGGTTGGTATTCTTATTTTAAGTAGAAAGTTCCCAAAGGTGACTCACAAAAATTTTGAGGGATTCAATTTAGATATTATGACTGACAATGATTTTATAAATATGAGAAATTGATTTATTATAGAGAGAAGGGTATGATTAAGTTAGCATCATATAAACAGTCCTTACTGATTTTTAAGTTTTAACTTTTGAAACAAGTTACGAATTTACTGCCAGTGAAACTACACACAGGTGAAAACTCTTCTAATGATCAGAGACGTGTAGATCCTACAGCACACAAATTTCAAAGTCTGATTCAGTGCTCCTGGATTTGCTTCTCTTGGGGATGCTTAAAACGGACACTCATTTAATAAAAGCTATTGCTATAATGCTCAAAAAAATAAAATAGAATAAATGATGGATTAAAGTCACTGTTCTTTCAGAGTTTAGTTACTTATTCATCCATCCAACAAGATATTTATTGCACATCAGCTTATAAGCTACTCAGGGTTTACTTGAAACTTGTTTATATGGCAATAAAGCAATGAACAAATAGATAAAAATTTCTGCTGTCCTACAGCTTAAAACCTATAAGAATACAGTATATAATGTAAAGACAAAATAAAAGTAAGTTTTCCAGTGTACTGAAAATTAATAAGAATTATGGGGGGAAAATTAAGTCAGGAAGGGGGAGGAAGTATTATGTTAAAATAGGGTGGCTAAACCTAAACTCTTCATTGAAAGGGAATATTGGAGCAAGGCCTATAGAAGGTGGGTGAGCAAGCCAGAATACCTAGAAGAATGGTTTATTTGATCTATTGAGTCAGCTGAATCTATCATGGAGGCAAAACTCAAACCTGTAACATCCATGCCATCTACACATCCTTAGGGATATCCACTTTTTTTCAAAATAAATAAATTCAATTCATTTTAAGGTCCATATTTTTCATTCAAAGTCAAATATACAGAATTCTAAGCTATTGGATCCCAAAGTGCTTGCTTCCCCGTAATCCATTCCAATTCTCCATTTTAGCAATTTTGATGAGTGACCACTCCTTATAATTCTGGCACCAACTTGTTAATCTTTTTATTCCTATTATTTCTTTTTCTTCTTTCCTATTTGCAGTTGCTGTGGGGAACATTGGAGCAAATAACAGATTAGGGTAATTTTCTTCAATTACTGCTCATTTTAGAAACTTACAAAAAAAAAAAAGAAATGTAATATAACAAAATCCAATTAGGGTCAATGTTGTATTATTTTTCTTTCTCACTTTCTTCCATCCTTCTTTCACTTCCTCCTTCCCTACTTCCCTTCATACCTCCTTCCCCACTTTTCTCCCTCCCTCTCTTCTTTCCTTATTTCCTTACTTTTGTCTTAGTAAAAAGATTCTTCAATGCCTACACCAAGTCTATATTTCTAGGTTATATATCCTGGACTGATAATCACCCCAGTTCATTATAGAATTTTCATGTCTAAAGCTTATTTTCACATTCACATCAGCAGTGCATATGAATGCCATAGGTTGGAGATATTTTTAGCATGTACACACACACACACACACACGCATACACACACACACACACACACACACACGAGATTCTTCTACTAGAATTTAGCTAGAAGTTACTGAAAGTCTAATGAGCATAAGTTCCCCAAACTAAGTCACATCGATCTCACTTAAAAACTCAGACACATCCATCTAAACTATAGTTCAAAATTTGGAAACCATTAAGTACAATATGTAGCCATTATAATGTGTAGATCCTTTATTAAGGATGTGTTTTAAATCCTAAAAAAAATTATAATTAGTCCATCATCCCAGTGAGCCTGGTATCATCCTAATACTCACCTATCATTTTGCTCCAAGATTTGGTCTTTCAGTTTAGTTCTGGAGTTGATTACACTGAGTCGCTTTAAAGCATGAGCTGGAGAGGAAGATGGTGAGTGCTTTCATACACATATAAGCAAACAATGCCTAAAATAGTGAGAAATTTGGTGAGAGATTATACCAGTTGAAGAAATTTTTGTGTTCTGGATCCATAGATATTTAGGGAGCCCTTTCATTTTCCCCATTATTTCCCCTTCACCTGAAATATCTTGTAATATCTTCATAACAACTGAGATTTCATAATAAAAAAAGTCCACAGAAAATATATTTTTGGACATTAGAGAAGAGTGCTAATTTGTTTTGGATCTTCCACAGAAGGGCTAGGTATTTGCCCAAGAGGAACATGACTAGTCTCTAAAAGAAAAATGTAATTTAATGAGGCCTTATAGACAATTGTGATTAATGTAAAGATTACTAATGAAACACAATAGTAAGTTCCCGAAATCTCTGTCATGCTCTTACTAATGTCACTAATACTAACTTCCTATGTGGCAGTCACTATTCTGAATCATATATATTTTTTCTTAATTCTCAAGAGTACCCCTATGATGAAGATACTATAATTATCCCTTTATCTTGGAGATAAACAGACTGAGGCACAGAGAAGTTAAGCAAGTCACACAAACCAAATCTCACATCTAGAACTACAAGACTGAGAGGTTCAAGTTACTGTTTGTGAATTTAATGAGGAATATCTCAGAACGTGGCTGGGTTTTGTCTTTTTTTTATAGTATGATACTTAAACTCTTTGAATTTTAGACTTCTCACTTTTAGAAGAAAGGAAATGGACTTGGGAATTTCTACAATGTCTTATATGAATTTTATGTTTTCTTATTTCTAGAAATAAACCTCTACTAGTCCTTAAGCGGAAGAATCTGACTTACATCAACTATCTCTACGAGACATGGGATTCCATGTAAATTTATCATTAGTCCTCATATCCTTCTTTCTTCATGACCTTTCTTCTTATCTCTGATTGATTCTCTAATATAATATTTACAAAAGGTGAGATTTATAGACTTCAGAGCTGGATAGATTCTTAAAGGTCTGATGTATCCCAACCCAATTGTACTGTAAAAAATACCTTTTTAACTTATCTGTCATCAACCCCAATAGTAAAGATGAGGATGATAAGGAGAAAAAGTGGCTGAGTCATAAGCAGTTTTGGCTGCTTTTGGAGTGATAAAGATGTGCATCATTCAATTCCACATCAGCCACCAGGAAAAAAGGATCTAGTTCAAGTCCCATTTCTCATAAATGGAAAGAACCAAAGGAGTTAAGTCATCTCTATGAAGACTCACCTAGTTATTCAGAGTCAGAACGAGTGCCTGGGGCACCGAAAATCAACCCAGCGTTTTCCCCACCAAGTTGTGCTGACATTTGCTCCCACCCTGGTGTCATATAAGTTAACACGGATTTTAAAGTGGAAGGACTGTGTGTGTACCTTTAAAAGAATTCTTGAACAGACTCAAGATCAAAGAAGGTAAATGAAATAAATGATAGATCACAGGGTGTTTTCAAACTAGGGATTGTACCTCTCAAATTCCACTTCCTGTCCAGACAATCCTTTTCCTCTAAATCCCAATGAAAATGCTCTCATATATAGTTTGGGTTTTTCCCTACTACTTATGCAAACAAAAAAAAAAAAAGAAAGGCCCCACAGGGACAGGCTTGTACCTCACATTAGTGGGAACCAGGGCAGGAGTATAAATGAAGGCCCCACATGATATATTACTAATTATTTAATAGGTACAGATCGAACTAACCGATTTACAAATAAGTTCTATTTTTTATCCTGAGCAATACACCTCCCCAACCACCTACAAGGCAATGTCCATGTGAGAGTGTTTGGAACCCTAAGAGCTCCTCTGGAAACACGACAGTCCTGGGTCACATGGCCTCAATCAAGGCTCCTGTCCCCTCTTCTCCTACCCTGACCCCATCCTGCACCATGTCTGTTGACACCTCAGCCCACATGTCTAGGCTCTACTCACTCTAACCCTTTCAAGAAAGAAAACCATTCCTCAAGCCAAAGAGTGGCAAATGCCAGTAGATCAGCCTTCCTTTGGGAAGGCTACTGTGGAGAGAGTTTATGTCATCTCAGCAGAGAATTTTGGAACCCCAAAATACCCAGAATGGTAAAAGATAGAAGATTGGGGGTCACCTGGCTGGCCTGCTTTTAGAGCTGTATTTTCCAAAGTCATATAACATATTTCATGTGGCCTTTAAAGTAAATGGCCACATGAAAAATACACTGGTTCATAGCATTCCAAATCATCCCATTTACTCCTGAGGAGACGTACCTCCGGTAGATTCACCTGTTTAACAGCTACTGAGTACCTGTAATCTGCCTAGCATGAGGACACCTAAGTGCTGGGAAAAGAAAAAAAAATGACAGACCACATTCTTATTCTAGTCCTAGGAGACATTCACAGACATCTCTTTCCTATACATATACTAAACATGAATTATTAGCCTCACCGAGTAGGCAAGAGATCACTTCCCAAATCACTAGCCACTAGGAGAATAGGAAGTGCTTCTTTTATTAAGAATGACCACAGATATCTGACGATGCATCAGATGTTTCTGAATGCATCTACAAATAGAATATTTGAATTTGAGAAAGAATAAAGACAAGGAATAAAAAAAACAGTGGTACATAACTAATAGGAATTTGCTCCAGTCTAAAAAGGAAACACATCAGCAAAATTGCTTTGTGTTTTGATTTCACAATATTCGAATAATAAATTGCACCGATCTTGTTATAAACTGGTTATGCATTTTTATGACTTTTATAACTAGGTACAATGTTAAGTGAGTTAGTGGCTACCCAGTTCATATAGGAAATACTAAGACATAGCTCTATACTTCTTCCGTTACCCCCAAATTATGAAATAGTTAACTGATTTTATAGTCATATTTTCGGTAGTATTCTGGGAAGTTCCAGGACAACACTCATCGTGGTCTACATGAGAAACCATTTAGGTAGAAAAAGAGATGATGTGCATTAAGCTTTTGGAGATGGGAAATAAAGAATCCCTAGAATGCTTGATTTCAAACATCCCTGTGTCTAAATTAGGTAAGGGTCAAACCACCTCATTTCCATAAACATTTATGAACCTTAATTTAAAATGCTAGGAGTATAGTAAGGAAAAGTAGTAAATAAACTCAATCTTTAATTCATAATAAAAGTTAGACAAATATCATTCCCCTTTGTTTTTCCTCAGATTCCTTTTAGTTTTCTCTCCCTCAACATGCAACAATGTGTTTAAAATATTTATTATTTACTTGACATAGATTTATGCTCCCTGGTCCTAATTTAAAAGAAAGTAGAATGTTTAGACCCATTATATTCTAGACCTGCGATAGAGCTTATAAATCATCTAATCTCTTATTTCATAGATGAACAAACAGATCTTGGGGCATAACATTTTGGTTAAAAATCATAAATGAGGTTAATTTTTAGCTGATGTGTCCCAATGTATTAGTTTCTTTTCTAGAGAAAGGAAGGTGCCCAGGTCCTTACTTAAGCAGGATGAATAAAGAAAAATGCATTGTAAGAAAT
Source organism: Hyaena hyaena (assembly GCF_003009895.1). Lineage (NCBI taxonomy): Eukaryota > Metazoa > Chordata > Mammalia > Carnivora > Hyaenidae > Hyaena > Hyaena hyaena. The sequence continues at coordinate 227,926 of NW_024080906.1, read as the reverse complement.
CACACAATTAATGGACTTTCAGAATGGGTAGGCACGCTGTGTCTTAGGCATATTTTTCATTGTGTCTCACCTTTTTCTTGTTCACTGAAGGCCTGAAGCAAATGTGTGAGGTTTCTAGTTTTAGGCAGCAGGTCCTGGTATGTTCCCATTTGTGCCACTCTGCCACTCTCCATTACAACAATCAGATCCATCTGTGGCAGAAGTGTGAGGTTGTGTGTCACTAAAACACGAGTCTGAAAAACAGAGTGTTTTATTTCTTGCATTATAGTAAAATATAGCAAAAATAATCTGTTTTAAAGAAAGCTGTAGTTTGTTGTTTTTTTGTTTGTTTTTGTTTTTGTTTTTTACTATTTCAGATTGTAATTGTTGTTTGGTACCAGTTTAAGGCATAATTTATATATTTCACAATGAATGATTATATGCAGCTAGACTAAAAAAAAAAAAAAAAGGATTGCAAAATGTTTAAATGTTTGTTTGAGAAAGAGAGAGACAGAGCATGAGCAGGGGAGGGACAGAGAGAGAGGGAGACACAGAATCTGAAGCAGATTCCAGGCTCCGAGCTCTCAGCACAAAATCCGACATGGGGCTCAGACCCACCAACCCTAAGATCATGACCTGAGCTGAAGTTGGACGCTTAACCAACTGAGCCACCCAGGCACCCTAGATTGCAAAAGTTTTTAACCATTTAGTTCAGGTATCCTTCATTCATTAAGAATGAATCAATTTCATAACAAATTTAAAAATTTCATATCTGTCATCCATGGCTTAGTTTTTTAAAGGTCCTAGGGCATTACAATAAAGTATTTGATTCCTATCAAAATTCATAATATTTATTTTTAAATCTTACCATATTATTTTACATGCACACGTAGGATTGAACCAGAAGTTTTTATCTTGGGTTTGTTTTGATAAGTAAGGTATTTATCTATTATTTACTTAAATATATACTTTACCATTTTACACATTTATTTAAGGTTTCCAGAGTGCCTTATATTAACAAATCTATAAATGCACATTATGAAGAAATGAGTATGACTTTGTGGTCAGACTTTTTTAAATCTCTGTTCTTTTTTTTTTTTTTTAATTACAGTACAGTTCAGGGCACCTGGGTAGCTCAGTTGGTTAATCACCAATTAACCTCTGGCCCAGGTCATGACCTCAAAATTTGTGAGTTTAAGCCCCGCATCAGGCTCTCTGGTATCAGCACAGAGCACCCCCCAGGTCCTCTGTCCCCCCCCCCAACATCGGCCTTTCCTTGCTTGCACTCTCCCTCTCTCTTTCTCTAAAATAAATAAACATTTAAATTTTTTTAAAGTAAAAAAGAATAATGTACAGTTAACACACAATGTTACATTAGTTTCTGGTGTACAACATAGTGATTCAACAATTCTAAATGTTATTAAAATCTCTGCTCTTTTTAAGCTAAGCAACCTATATCAAACTCTTCTGAGCCACAAGTTCCCTCAGAGGTAAAACAGGAATAATGTCAATACCTATTCAGAGACTTGATATAAGAACTAAATGAACTAATTTAGTGTCAGACATGGAATGCACTCAGTAAATATTAATACCCTTCTTCTTGGCCCTTTCACAAAAGAACTGAATTGTTATTACTGTGTTAATAATATCATAATTTTAAGTAATAAATAATTGGTAAAATAATACTTTTTGTGAAAGTGCTACATATGAGAATACTATTTTTCAAAAAATCAACTAAACTAAAAATAAGTCATTTTGACATACCAACCCCCTTAAGAGTATGCTATCAGTCTATAAGGTAACAATCACATAAATTGTTGTCAGAGTAAACTTGTAAATAAAACTTTAAAAATATTCATTAAAATTTGCCTGTAAAATGATTAATGTAACACCCTCTTTTTCATGTGACATTTCACTACTTTGCTTCAACAAATGAACAAAATAGTGGAATTTTAGGCACAATGTGAGGCAGATTATCTTCCTTTTACCCCCTTTACCCCCCAAAAGCATAAATAACACTATGGCTACCTTGTTTTTCAAAATTCCCGAAGACCCAATCACTTTTTCAAAAAGTTGTTTTCCAACATGAACATCAACTGCAGAAAAGGGATCATCCAGGAGGTAGATGTCAGCCCCACTATACACAGCTCTGGCCAGACTCACTCGCTGCTTCTGGCCCCCACTTATATTCACACCCTGAAAATGGAGCAGGAGAAAAAACTATGACCAAAAATAGGTAAATCTCAAAGCATAGAGTGACATTCAATTTCCCTTCTGCAGCATGGACAGATGACAACTCAAGATTAACCCTCAAACCTTTCTTTCTTCCCAAATCCTACACCCAATTCCTACACCCATCCCCTATTTCCAAGTGCTACTAACTTGTGCAAATTAACAGATATATCAGCTTTCTCTTAATGGCTTACTCTCAAAAGTAGATACTAACAATTAAGGAGAAAAGAATTTCCAGTCCCCTAACTCTGAAAAGTCATGCCTCTGATATATTAAATAAGACTTTTGGCTGCCAACCATATACTGACACCAGTGATCATTTTTAAATTGACACATAGAAAATTGAGAATAATAGCTAAATTACTAAAGCAGTAATCATCATGTCCTATTTTATTCTATAGAAAGATTAGTACAAGTCTTGTTGGCAAAAGTACAACTCTAAGAAGCAAGAATAAGGAATATACATCATTGCATGTGAGAATTAAAGTCGACATGTACAGCCCCGTATAGAGAATTATTGGGCCAGGCCCAATTTACTTGATTTATTTTATATTTAGTGTTTATAGATCTGACTTGAAAGCTTTCCTTGCAGCACAGAACTTAGCCAGTTACCTCTAATTGTAAACTGTCATTGCTTTCTTGACTTTCTCATCTTCTGCCTACTCAACAAATACCTCCTTTGTGTAATCATATTCTGGGTGGTATGCTAACACTTGAGATTCAAAAATAATGAAACTGAGCCTCTATCACGAGGAAGTCACAGTTTAGCAGGGGAGACAGGCACGCAAAAATATATATATAAAGAAATATAATGTGTGTGTGTGTGTGTGTGATTATAACAGCCCCAACTCATGGGTTTTTCATGAGTATTTAATAAGACATTTACAATAAATACTTATAATAAATCCAACACCAAGTGCAGACACAATCAACATTAGTTAGCTATTCTCCCCCAATCACTCTTCTCTCCAATTCATCCTCTGCCTTGTCATTGCATACCCTGTGACTATGTCATCACTTTGTTTAAAAACCTGGGATACCTACATCTCATCTGCCATCATCCATGAGCAACAACAAATTCCTTAGTATAAATCTCCAATACTCACGTTCTGGTGTTAACTCATCTTTCAACCACTCTCCTGATACTGCCCTCACGTGACCGTAGCCTGCCAGGCATACTGGCCCAGGCTGTTCATTCTGCTCAGAGCCCATATCCTCCCTTTCTAATTCAAAAGCTATTCACTCTAAGAGGTCCTTTTCGAAAGCAATCTTCTACCCACTGTGCCAAGTAAAGTGAATCCTTCCTTCCATTCCTGTCTTGTGGTGCTCAGTTTACTCATCCCATTATCAGAAATGGTAATACCCACATCAGTCTCCCTCACAAGCCTATGGTCTAGTTCATCCTTGCACTCCCAGCACATAGATTGTGTCTGACACTAGGTAATTACTAAATATTAATAAAGACGATTGATAATGTCATTGGCAGAGATCCACTGGATTGCAAATCTCTTGAAGGTAGGGGGACAGCTCCCTTGCTCACCATTATGTATCCCATAGCAGAATAAAATCATATAACAGATTAATAAATATTTGTGGTCAAGTGAAGAATGCCAAAGGAAAAGATGAATAAAAGTGAAGAAAATTCTATATCTGTTATCTTAGTTGTCTCATAAATAGCTGTAAACAGATTTCCTTTTGAAATAGTCAATTACTGGCAATAGCACTCCTAGGAATTTACCCAAGAGATACAGGAGTGCTGATGCATAGGGGCACATGGACCCCAATGTTCAGAGCAGCACTCTCAACAATAGCCAAAACGTGGAAAGAGCCTAAGTGTCCATCGACGGACAAATGGATCAAGAAGATGTGGTTTATCTGTCCAATGGAATACTACATGGCAATAAGAAAGAATGAAATCTGGCCATGTGTAGCAACATGGATGGACCTTGAGGGTGTTCTGCTGAGCGAAATAAGTCAGGCAGAGAAGGACAGACACCATATGTTTGCACGTATAGGAGGATTGGGAGGAACTTAATGGAGGACCATGGGGGAGAAGGGGAAAAATAGAAAGGGAGAGGGAGGGAGGAAAACCATGAGAGACTCTTGAATGCCGAGAACAAACTGAGGGCTAATGGGGGGGGAGGCGAAGGGTTGTGATGGGCTTGGAGGAGTGCACTTGTGGGGATGAGCACTGGGTGTTATATGGAAACCAACTTGACAATAAACTATTAAAATAAAAAAAAAGAAAAAAGAAATAGTCAATTACATGTTTATTTTAAAGCACATCATCAGATTGGGAGACATCTAATTACAAAAAGCCTAAGTTATATATGACAATGACATTTATGCCTATATTTAATATATTTCACATTTTGAATTTTTTTCTTCTTTAAATTCTTTTTACTTACATGCCGTCAACTATTTCACATTATTAGGGATTGGCTTTATCATCACAATATTTAATATGTATTAATAAGTTTGAAGAAGTCACATTTCTGCATCATTTTAGCTATGGTGTCATTTCACCTGGGGATAGCAAAGACACCAGGAAAAAAAAAACACAGAAGTGGTAGAAAAAATGAAATCTATTTAATAACTTGAGAAAATACATCTGCAAAGTAACAGGCTATGAACATAGGCAACATAAGTCTAGTTAAAAGGTAAATGTTGCCTCATTCTAGAATTTTAAATATTTCTACTTTCTATCTTTTTGTTCTCTAATTATTTTACTTATCATTTTATATAACAGGACTATTAAACAACTTGGGGCCAGGGTTAAAAACACCTAACAATGCTATGCTGACTCTCTTTTCAGAAACTCAAAGCACTTGGTAAGGATCATTTACCCATCTTCACAGCACCATGAATCATAGGCAGAGGCTGTTTTTGCATTCATGTTTAATTAATGGAGATTTTAGTCACGGGTCAGAGATAATCTCTCGGGGTTCATACTTCGGCTCATGCTCTCTTGTTTTGTTTTGTTTTAACTCCAAAACACTGGGCAGAGTAATGACTATTCATTAACGCAATGAAAATAAAATAGAACAAAGAATATGGGAAGCAAGATCCTTTTAAGCAAGAATGAGCAAACACGGAGAAGGCACATCAACAACAGTATTGTCTCAGAGTCTTTTTAGAACCTGGCCTCGGTGTCACTGTTGGAGACTGGTGCTCTGTTGCTACTGTCCTAAGCTTGACTTTGCACACAAAAGATACAGGAAAAAAACCAAAGCTATCATTCACTCATTAGACAGTGAACAGCATTATCGAGCAAGTAAAAACAAAGTGCTATAATCCAGTTGGTGGGGTTTTGTTCCCCCACGTGGATACTAACGACAGCATTCCCTGCTGATTTTAAATCTGTTTTGCAAATAGTCAATTATAGATAATTATTTGTCCTTAATATTGCCATCTCTTTCAAAGGAATTCTGTAATGATTTTTAAAAATGTTAGTTGTAGATACCTCTTTAAGACTTCAGAAAAAAGACTATAAATATTGTATTAGCATGGCTGAATGGAATTTTGTCCCTGCATATGATGAATTATATTTTCCTTACTCTTTCTCCAATCTCAGTTTGATCTCCATTTGGTAACTGCTCCAAATCAGGAAGGAGAGCACAGGCTTCCAATACTCGCTCATAAAACTGCTTCTGCATGGTGGAGCCAAAGAGAATGTTTTCTTGTAAAATGCAATTCTGAATCCAGGCCTGCTGGGCAACATAAGCCACAGAACCCTAAAAAAGAGAGAAATAAAGGAAATACTCTTAACAAGGGAATAGAAAAAAATTCCATGTACCACATTAAAAGAACATAAACATATTTAGTCCATGGTTTTGTTTTCTTTAACTTTAAATTGAATTGTTAAAGAACGAGGTTATTTCTTAAATACAAATATATCCTATTCACATTTTAATTTTATATATGTTTATTACAAGCCCCTTCAGATGAGTTACTTTTGTGCTTCTTATTTGCTTTCTCTGTAGTTTCCATTGAAGTTATGTGTCTTTGTTGGAGTTTTCTAGAAGTAAAGGCTGAGTAAATTAGTCAACTCCAGCAGCCATTTTTGTCTCACAATTCTGGAGGCTAGAAGTCTAACAACAAGTTGTTGGCAAGATTTCTCCTGAGGCCTAAATCTCTAACTGGTAGATGATTGCCTTTTCTCAAGTTTTCACATGGCCTTCCCTCCGTGTGGGTATGTGTGTCTTAATTTCTTCTCACAGGACATCAGTCATATTGGAATAAGGCCCATTCTATTGACCTTATTTGACTTAATTGCCCCTTTAAAGACCCTCTATCCAAATACAGTCACATTCTTGGGATTAAGACTTCAACATATGAATGGGGGGGTATAGTTTGGCCCACAACACAGAGCCTGAAGCCCAATTTGTTTATTTGGGATCAATTCTTATGGAAGAAAGAAGTTAGGAGGATTGGGTAGATACAGAAGTTACTCTGTGATCCAGATCCAATAAGACTTTGGCCAACCTTCCAGAGAGACACAGAGGAGTATTACCCATCAGACTTGTTCTGTGTTAGGCTCAATTGGCCTGACCTTCAGGAGTGGGGCCTTAGCCAGACCATTCTCAGCAGGCAACCCTGAAGGAGCTGACTTGCTGTATGTATTCCCACAGCTGGGAGGCAAGCCTTTCCTAGAAGAGGGAACTGGATGACACAAATGTGTCTTCCACATACTCACTGTTCCTAAGTTTAGTTTTCGATGATTTTATGTCTCCAAATGATTCCTGAATATATGACAGTCTGTTGCATAAAATATCCTTTTAACTAACCCTTCCTTTCTTAGAAAGGACCCACAGTATTTGAACTAGAGACTTATGTTTCAATCTACCACAGGACTCTATCCAAACATTGATTTTTAAAAATTTACTTTGACTACTGTGCACTGTATAACAATACAAGACACTGAACTTACTTTTTGACCTATGAACTTATGTATATGTAATAATATAACTATTAGCCTTTTGATTTCTGTCAGGTACTTTAAAGATCAAAGATTAACTTTCATTCTTCTTTTTTGAGTAGGTAAGACATGGAGTGGCTTTTGATCTAAAACAATATAATTCTGATCTGACTCAATCTTGAACACAAAAGTAATTGCTCTTGAATTGCTTTGTCTAGTGAATAACCTTTGGTTAAAATAATATTAAATCAATTCATAAGTGATAGAGATTTTGAGCACTTGCTATGTATTTGGTAAGATAAGGGGAACAGAGGATAAAAACACAGGAGAAAAGACTGAATAACAGCCAAAATGGTGCAAAATATAAAACAGAAACTAAATACTACATTGAGAGGTATAGACTCGATGTGTTGGTATGACTGGAGCTGAAGAAGAGTTGATCCATTTTCACAAAGGTGTAAATGTTTCCTTTAATTTTTATAGAAATTATTGTTTTAATTTTATATACAAATGAAAATGTGTTTTTGTTTCATTTTATTCTTATAATGAAACCACAAAAGAAGATTTGCTAATTCAAAAATAATCTTCCAAATTTCTAATGTTCCATCAAACAACACGGGATACTAAATACTCTGAATGACTACTGCCTGGTGTGAACCTTTGATACTGAGAACCAGGAGACTGGAGGTTGAACACTGTAACATAACATTCCTCAAGAAAATGCTCATGTGAATCCTTGAGGAACAGAAAGATAAAACACAAAAGCAATACAAAGTGTCAAGTCCATTGTTATGATTATTATTACTAAATCAGAGATAATAAGAACAACAGTTATAAATTTAGTATTAAAAATGTTTTGGGAAATAATTCATATATGACACCTCATGTCCTGCCATTGCTCCGGACCAAAGAACTTCCTGAAGGACAAAGTGGTAATGATATTGACAGAGAATATCTTTTCTCTTCCACAACCCTAGCTTAATTTAAACAAAGGGTGTTCTCTCTGCTTTATAATTAGGAACAGCATTGTTATGGTTTCTTGCATCACCATGAACACTTTCTTAATTTCAAACCTTCAAAGGTATCAGAAATTATCTTTAAATCTTACCATAAGAGCCTCAACAATCATAATGAAGATAAAAATAACCATTAAAATTCACAGGGAGCTAGCTGATTCTGCCAAGAGCCAGGCTAGGTCTTTGCACATTAATGCATCAGATGAAACCCAGACTTGATGTTGTTGTTATCTTGATTAATTCCTAATTATTTTTCAAGAACAAATAAAAGGCTACCTTCTCTCCATAATTTTTCTAACTCTTCAAAGCAGAAATTGTTGGTTTTTATACTTTGGTTGACTTTTTTATATCTGATTTAAACACTCGTTACAATTGATTTTAGTATCTCCCTCACTTGACTATGAACTTTGTAAAAGGAGGGGTATATCATATTCATGTTTGTTTCCCTGGTACTAAGTATCAAGCATACAGTATGTGTGCAATAATTGCATGGTAAAAATAGCTGAAGTGACTAAATGAAAATAAAGTCAATATGATAATCATAACATTTTAAAAGGATATTCATTGGTCTAGGATAAGGTACAATTATCTTCAACTATAGACGAATGGCTGACTGCAATTATTATGAAGAGCATAAGGCTATAAACACAATATACTTAAGGTTAAAAAGTAGGGATATTCCATTCAGTATAATCATATCAGAAAAAGTCCCAGATTTTGATCCTAAAATAAGTAACAGTAATGCTGAGACAGAAAAGAATAAAGAGCTACTCATTGGAGGATTCGAATTAGGAAATATATAAGGATATGAAGAAATATATATTATGAAGAAAAATAAAAGAGTTAGAATTGATTCTTTCTAGAGACAAAACTGTGAAGAAACTGGTCTCACATCCATAAAACTTTTCCATCTTGTCAGAAGTGAGGAGTAGGTTAGCATTAGGTTAGTATTTAACCTAAGAGTTAGTTAAAGCTAAGGAAAAACTCATTAGATAGTGGAGTATTTCAAAAAAGAAACAGCTGATTAAGAACCTGTTGAATTCTTATTCCTATTGATCTTTAAGAATAGAACAAAAGGCTTGGAGTAATCCTCTCCCTAGTTCAAGTGCTGAAATTTAAAAGTAATCTATTAATATTATTATTTTTATTTTTTTCTAGGTCAAAGATCCTACTGATGAGCAACTACAAGACTTCTTAGAAATGTGGCTGTAATTACTTAGGGAACTTTGCAATGAATGATAATTAGAAAGCAAATCAAATTAAAATATAAATCACATTAGTTTCTTTATAATTGGTTGCAATTGAGTTAAGATCATCAAACAACTACCATAAGCATTCATAAATGATTTGCTAAAGTATTTGGAGGACAGAATGCTGTTACTAATCCATCCATAGCTAATCAATTTTTGTGGAAATTGAAATGTTTGTTACAAACTAGAAATGCCCATTAAATACTTGAATCTTCAATTTGATTTGATAAATTCTTAGGACACTAACCATGTGTTGGCTGTAGACTATATACACTAGGAGATATAGAATGAATGTATTGTTGGCTTTACCTTTCTTTGAACAACTCCTGTAAGTTTCTCCATTTCCCCCAGAATTGCAGAAATCACAGATGATTTTCCAGATCCAACTTGCCCTATGACAGCCACTAAAGCTCCTTCTGGAATCTTTATATTCAAGCTGCATAAAGAAAAGACGAGAGTTGATATAGCAAGTTCTTGTTACAGTTTTTAATGTATATACCTAGATAAGTTAGAGCATCATCATTGAAATCGCTTCTATTCGTATGATACTACATCATTCTATGAATACCTAGCCTTCCAAACTGCAAACAACAAATGCTATAGAGGAAACAGAGGAAATGAATTGAAAGCAAGAGAGGGAAAAAAATAATCCATAAAAATGGAAGGTATCATGAGAGGTTAAAAAAAACTCTTGTAAATTTCAATATATTCATCTTCTGTTTTAAAAACTCAAAGAAATAAAAATATGGAATATTATAGAATTCAATGCTAAAACTTTTTTTGTTTTTAATTATTCCCAAATTATGACTTACTTTTTTAGTACTGGAATCCCTGTTTTATCCCAGGAGAAGGAAGCATTTGTAAAACCAATGGCATGATCTGAGAAGAAAAATAAATACAATGGTGCATTTTGTAGCCAATTATCTTCAACCCAGAAGTCAAATAAATACTGAAGGCAGAGGAAATGCTGACCTCCTGTGTAGTTTGTTTCAATATTTTGAGGAAGAAGCTCCTCAGTGTTGAGAAAGTCTTCCAACCGACCCAATGATATTCTTGTCTATAAAATAAACACAGATGGAATTTATTTGGGGGTCAAGGAGAACTTCAACTAAAAAATTTTTGTTGTGACTTTACAGCACGATTAAAAATTTTTTATGCAAATTGAAGACACTGATATAAATTTTCAGTAAGCATAGTTTGAATTGTTTTCAGGTTTATAAGTAATTTCATTCCTAAAAAAGAAAGAACAGCATCAAGTATCAAAGACCAAAACAAATGTTATATATGCAGGAAGCCATGAGAAAAAGAAACAAATATTACTCCTGAACACTCTAATAAAGCCATAATGACTATGTCATTAATAATTATAGAAAGATTCGTTTTTAAAAGCAACTTCAGAACTGTTGGATGAGTTCTGCTTCTGAGTATAAAATGATAGTTTTGGCAATAATAACATTTAGTTTTAGTAAAAAAGCTATAAAATGCTTAGCTACAATTAGGATAAATAAAATCAATTTTGTTTTCCTGAAACTGACTTAAATGAAATCTCTAGGATGTTTTTATTCACACTATGCTAGAAGACATCTATTGTTAGTGGATAAGATGTAATTGGGCCATGGTTTTGTTTACCAAGTGCTGCATATTAGTATGCAGGGCCATCTCTTTTTCTTTTCTTGCCTCTCCTTTCCTTTTCTTTCTTTCTTTTGACAACTGCTCTCCATATTTATTTAGTGAAGGCAGCAGTGTACCACTAGGAGTTGGAGAACACTTTGAGATACTAGACCGTTAGCTAGATTCTAATTTTGAAAGGAAAACAATACTTACTCTTAGAATGGCATTTTCTTAAGAATGTCATGAAACAAGTTGTTAGAAGCATCACATCAATAGTACTTCTATGCCCTCTGTTGGTCATTATTAGTAAAATAACAACCAAAACAGGTATGATATAACAAAAATGGATTACTTGGTATTCACTACATATTTATTCAAATAATGTGCTATTAGTACTGTAATTTTAATATAATTAATATGATTTAATATAATTATTGCCATCATAGTTACTGTTAGTAATTATAAGTAACTATTTATTTAAACAATATAAAAAATGTATGTTTATTTTCTGAGAGAGAGAGGACACAAATGAGGAAGGGACAGAGAGAAACCCACAAGGGGCAGAGAGAGAGGGAGGAGAAAGAAAGACAGAGGTGGGGCTCAAGCTCACCCAAAGTGGGTAGGGAGGTCACTCGAAGTGGGACTCAAACTCACAAACTGTGAGATCATGACCTGAGTTGAAGTCAGATGCTTAACAGATGGAGCCACCCAGGCACCCATATCAATCGACACCTGACATTCAAAAAATTTAACAAAATCTCAGGGCAAAGGGATCATGCTCCACATTCCCTGTGATTTTATCAGCTTTCTACTCATTATAATATTCAAAGAGCTTCCAGCGAATAGAGATTACAATAAAGACCTGCTAAAGCAGATACCTCATACATGGTTTGTTGGCAGACTGATATTTTCAATGTACTTGTTTCCCTGTTTTATTCATTCAGTAGAAAAGAACTGCTGCTGAACCCTGAGGAAACATTCATATCCAGTTCCATACAAAGCACCTAGTTAAACATTTTTCAACTGAAAACAGAAAATGAGACTTTTGATGATGTCATGTCTAACACCACCTTTTAAAAAGCTAAATAAAATAAATGCTTAGCAAAGAAAACAATATCTTATATTGAAACACTTAAAAGTCATTTTGATAGAAGAAAAGCATAGGCAAAAAGACAAAATTTTTTCCATTCTTTAAAGTTCTCTATTACTCATTAATTTTGGGAGATTAATTCTGAAAACAGCGTAAAACAACCACAAAAAGTGAAATAAATACTGAAAGACATTGAGGTAAAATGTGCAAAACCAAAGACTTCAGTAGATGAATGACTCTTAGTTTAAGCATATTTTGGATGTACCTGGACCACAGCTGAGATCACCATTGGTAAATCAAACAAAGGAAGCCTCAAAATATTAAACAAAGACATAGATGTGAACACTTTAGTGGCTGTTAAAATGTTTCCTTCATCCAATAGGAAATAGATGCCAAACGTTGCCAGGGACACCTAAAAAATATAGACATGTTCTTTTCTTCAATTACTCAGTGCTAACAACAGTATGAGTTAAAGTCCCTCAAATTAGGGGAAAAATGTTAAATCCTTTTTTATTGTTGTTTACCAAAATCCAGTATTATTCAGTATGATTGCTGAAGAATATAAAATAAATGTTCAGATCATACATTGTGTATCTTATAACACTGCATCATTGAGACCGTGTGGTCCAAGTCCCTTCTTTTGATATCATGTTCTTACTAGTTTTTATTCCCATTTAAAATGTGTACTAATGCACTGCCAGTGTGGAGCCTGCTGGGATTCTCTCTCTTCCTCTCTCTTTGTCCCACCCGGCCCACTCTTTCTCTCTCAGAGTAAATAAACTTTAAAAAGTAAAAAAAAAGTAAGTAAAATGTGTACTAATACATCTTATTTTTAAGATAGAGTATTATGTAAATTTATTTTCCAATGGTATATATATACATCCTGACTCATATGTAATGATTATACTTTCTGTGAGTCATAAAATTAACTGAAGAAAGTATGAATAAATCATGGTTCATAACATTTATATTTACTCTTGTGTCATTTAGAAAAGGCAGAAAAGTTCACATACGCATGAGAATATACTATCATGTACACAGAACTTAGCTTAAGCAAATACTTCTTAGACATTTTTGCCAAAGGATTCCAAATGTAAATATCACTTTTATTTTCATAATACCCATATATTTATTTAAATAAAAAATAATAATATTTAAGATTGACAGCCAGGGAGACATAGGGAACTTCTCCTGATCTCCATCACCACCGGGAGTGGTAACTTTGATTAAAACTGATGCTTCAGCTCTATGTACTTTGGTTTTCCTTTGGCTTTCACTCATTGCGTCATACGTCAAGGCACTTTATAGTCTAGTTTAAATAGCATGGGATTCCCAATGTTTACATGGTATGACAGAAAGAGAATGCCCTCAGGTCATATCAATGTGCCTCCAAATATTAATCCTATAACTTTGAGGATTTCACCAAAGTAGAATGGACTTCCATTTCCTATTGTGAAATGAGAAAAGCAATGCTTTATCATTGCAAGAATGAAACTTGGCAACCTCTATTAACTTGTCGGGCATGCAGGAGCAGCACTCAATAAATGTCCGTTCCCTTCCCAACTCCAAATAGTATGCCTTTGGGTCATGCTTAATCACACCAATCAAGGAATTTTATACTTGAAATTAAACTCTGAAATGCAAGTTATATTGTTTAAGGATATAAATGCACATGTTTGATCTGTGAGAAATTTATAAAGAAGTAACATTTTATTATATGTAAAAAATACAGACCGATGAGAATACATATACTTTCCTCTTCTTTAAAACTTCCATTCTCTAATCTACATAAATCAAAGACTGCATTTCATGAAAATGTTAATTCAGATGCAAAAGACTCCACTCTGGACACCTTAGGTAATTTGGAGGTGATCTACAAATCAAATTTGCAAATCGAAACAGGAAATATTATACACACTCACCAAGAATGGAATGCAAGTTAATGTCAGCATAGAAAATACAGCAAGATACCCAGCTGACTTTTGAACTTCTAACTCCTGTTCTCGAATTTCAGCAATCTTCTTTTTATAGGAGGGTTCCCATGCATAAAGTTTGAGGATCTATAAAGGAGGCAATGACTATTTGATAAATCAATATCATATAAGCAATAAAAACATGCACGCATACAAATATACACAATATACTCCCCTTGGCCCCCAACATACACACAATTGTAAAAGCTTCTAAAAAAAAAAAAAGACATTAAACTCATAAAGCAAGAATGTTCCTATTTTCACCTGAGTCAAAAATTTTTCCTGAAGCTCCTGGGTAGCTCAGTTGGTTGAGAGTCCAACTTGGGCTCAGATCATGATCTCACTGTTAGATCTCATGGGTTAACTCTCATGGGTTAGAGCCCACATCAGGCTCTGTGCTAACAGCACAGAGTCTGTTTCAGATTCTCTGTCTGCCTCCCTCTCTGCCCTTCCCCTGCTCATGCTCTCTCTCTCAAAAGTAAATAAACATAAAAAAGTATTTCCTTGTATTATGTTTTTTTTTGGGGGGGGGAGTAGACGTCTGGGAGAAGAAAATCATCATCTCTCTAGGTTTATGTCCTTCTCACCCACCAATAGCTTATTCTTGAGCCATACTTCAGCAACATCTCAGCTCTGGGCATGAGCCCCGTAGTGTTTATGTCTAGTTTAATCTTTAATGTTTCCTGCTGGTTCAGCTCTCACGTCTGTCCACTCCCCATTTCTCAGTATGTATGTTCCTTTCCATGACCTCCCAATTTCTTGAAGACTGTGGCATGGGACTTAAAGCCATTTTCTGAAAGGTGACTAGAGTTTTGAGATTGTAAATTGGAATATATACAGTCACACACATCCTTTTGGTTCCGTCTCTCTGGAGATCTCTAAAAATCTCTCACTGGCTCTGTGAACTCAGACATGACACTTAACTGCTCAGCAACTTTGTTTCCTTATTTGGAAAATGAAGAGGAGAAGTTATTTTCTTGAGGTTCCTTAGAATTGTATGAGGAAACAGATACAAAGAGATAAGTATGGCATGTGACACACAGAAATTGTTCACTAAATGATAACTATTATCATTATCAGAGAGATGGCATCTGTTTCCTCCCCCAAACCCCAGGGATGCTGACTGCCCACACCTGTAAACTACCCTATACTCTAAACTTCCCTATACTTGATCCTTTACCAGTATTCTAGTATATTCACTGCTGGGACTGCTATTTTAAATTTTCGACTTTGCTCAGATCTCTAGGAGATGTTCTTTTATTTTATCTATACTGTCCTAGTCTTACGATAATACAAATTTCCTTTCATGAATATCAATCTTTGTTTGTTTATTTATTTACTTAGAGACAGAGACAGTGTGAGAGGGGGAGGGGCATAGAGAGATGGAGACAGAGAATCCTAAGCAGGCTCTGCATTGCCAGCACAGAGCTCAAACCCATGAACTGTGACATCATGACCTGAGCTGAAATCAAGAGTCAGGCACTTAACTGACTGAATATCAATTATTCAATAAATCTGAGTTAAATTTCAGAGCTACTTATGGCTACTCTTAATTGCAGATAAGTAAGTGAATTATATCAGTCTTATCTCAAGGTATCCTTAACTATGTCTTTCACTTCAGTAATTTTCAATTTTTTTAAAGTTCTACACAGCACAATACAGAATTTTTACTGATTCCTAAAGTGAATCTATGTGTACATATAATAGCATATCCTATGTTCATAATGATAGATGCACAAGACAGAGAAAATTTCCTCTGCAACCATCAATTCCAGAGGAAATTCCATGTGGGCTTTACAAATTTTGCCCTTTAGAAAAAATCTAGAGGTGCCTGAGTGGCTGAGTAGTTAAGCACATGACTCTTCCTCTTGGCTCAGGTCATGATCTCTCAGCTTTTGAGTTCCAGCCCCACATCAGGCTGTGTGCTGATAGTGCAGAGCTTGCTTGAGATTTCTCTCTCTCTCTTTCTCTGTCCCTCTCTAGCGCTCTCTCTTGTGTCTTTTGGGCTATTTATGTCTAGTTGTTGGGTGAGAAGCAAAAAGAAAACACCTGCATTTTATTTGGTTTTATTTAAGTGCTATTGTTTGAAATGTTTATTTTTGAGAGTGACAGAGAGACAGTGCATGAGCAGGGGAGAGGCAGGGAGTAAGATGGAGACACAGAATCGGTAGCAGGCTCCAGGCTCTGAGCTGTTAGCACAGAGCCTGACACAGGCTCAGAATCTGAAGAGACACAGAATCCGAAGCAGGCTCCAGGCTCTGTGCTCTGTTAGCAGGGCTCGAACCCATGAGCTGTGAGATCATGACCTGAGCTGAAGTCAGAGGCTTAACCAACTGACTACTCAGCCACCCCTTTAAATGCTTTTTTAACAATAAGAATTCCTATATATGAAATTTGAAATACTCTGCCAACAATATATATTTCTTTGATATTACGAATGGTAAAAAATTCATTTATTCACTACCATTACTGTATTCTAAATAGTGAAATTAAAATCACATTCCTTTTATATTACCTTAATTCCATGTAAGATTTCATTGAGGAGTTTTATCTGTTTATCCTTGTTCTTTGTTTGGCTTTTCTATTTAAGGGAAAGAAAATGATAGCATATTTGACAAAGGTCGCTAATAGTTCAACTTATACGGCTACAGCTTTTTAAAAAAATACAGACTCTTTCCTCTATTTTATATAATATTTAGTTGAAAACCATCATAAAATATTCATATATTATTCCATTGGTAAAGTTAAAAATTAATTATAAAGAGATATTTTAAAACTTAAAAGTAGCCAGCAGTAGAATAAGAGCAAGATACATACTTTACAAAATAGAAGAAAATATTGTTATTTAGATGTAATATGTTTTAAATAGAATAAAAAAATAATACCCATATTCTATTAAAATGGGATTAGATTCCCCAAACTTTATCAATTATATATATATAATATATATATATATCATAGGTATATTTTATCATATATATTATAAGAAGTATCAGGAATAAAAATAAAAATAAAGGTATGTATAGTATAAATAAACTATCTTGAGCATTAATACTTTGGAAATTAAAGTGATTAAAATGATATTTTCAAATACTCTTTTTTGGCAAATATTATATAATTACCGTATAGTTATTCAAACATTTAACATTTATATATTTTACACTTATCATAGCTTTGTTATTGCTACTTAAGGATTTCCTCCAATAATATTGTCACAATTATGATATAAATAATAAGTACAGTGTTAGTATATCTAACAAAATATGCATTTCAAGTTAATATCCATAGTATTGTTTGTGTGATTAAAGGCATATTTTCTGTTTATTATATTTACACATAGAATTGTAGTCTCCTTGAAAGTTTTAGGGCTCTATATTAAGGTGCCCCAAATGTATTTCCATTCCTAAAAGTTTCTATTTAAATTATTTAAAATCTAGAACTTTTAAAAGCTAGTTTAAAAATATTAATTATAATTAAAAACTTGTTATTCTAAATACTAGTGTGTTAGTAACTCATAATTATTTCATAGTTATATGGTATTTTCTAGTTTTCACCTCTTAAGACTAGTATTCTTTTTAGTAATTATTTGGTAATTATTTCAGTAATTATTTGATGATTGATTTATATTTAGAAAATTCAGAAAAATATAAAAGAAGGTGTAAATCCTCATTACTTAAATGTATTCAAGTAGTAAGTGAAAAATCCCCCCCCCCCATCCTTCTAGCTCTACTCTACAGATAACTATTCTTAAAAGACTGGTGCTTCATTTCTAGATTATTTCAATGCTTATACAAATTCATTTATATCCACATCTGTATCACTTCATTTACACATCTCTATTACACCGATGTGCACAGGTATATTCATAATTTAAAAACTAGATTAAGGATATATATGTACATGTAGGCATAAGACACAAATATATATGCATACATGGGTTTCTTTATTTTGATTGACACATCTCCATGTCAATACATAGGTACTGTTAATCTTTTATCCATTTGAAAATATAAAATAAGTGTGATAAGCAATACACCTGCATGTGTGTGTTTACTTTAAATGTGAAACCATTCGTCCCTCCCCTTACACTATGTTTTTTAGTGCAATGAACTATATCCTGTTTCTCCATTTCTACAGTACAGCATGGTGCACACTGTCTGCCATATGGCAGATGTTGAATAAGGTATTGATGGTAAGATGACTGAATGTAAAGGAAGAATATTAAAATTATTTCAATCGTGCACTTACTATCTACTTTCTGGATGCAGTCACTCCTTGCTCACTGTAACCCACCAGCCTCCCTGCCACTCTTCAGACAAAACAAGCACACCCTTATCTCCAGGCTGTGTCCACACTGTCCTTTTGCTTAGTAAATCTTTTTCTCAGACATCCACATAGATTGCTCCCTTATCCTGCTGATATATCATATCCTTCCTGAGGACTTCACTAACCTTGTATGTGAATGCCACTCTTTGTTACTGTATCACCCTAGCCTAATTCCTATTTCTTCGTACACAAATTAACATCAGGCACTATGTTATTTATTCATTTCTTTTTTTTTTTAATTTTTTTTAATGTTTTATTTATTTCTAGGAGAGAGAGAGAGACAGCGTGAGCAGGGGAAGGTCAGAGAGAGAGGGAGTCACAGACTCTGAAACAGGTTCCAGGCTCTGAGCCGGCAGTCAGCACAGAGCCCGACGCGGGGCTCGAACCCACAAACCGCGAGATCATGACCTAAGTGAAAGCCGGACGCTTAGCCGACTAAGCCACCCAGGCGCCCCTATTTATTCATTTCTGAATGCCCATTTCCTCCAGTGAAAGCTGGAACTCATCGGTTCTTCTCACTGCAGTACCTCGGCACAGAACAGATGTCCAATCAATACCAGTTCCATGAACGAATGATAAAGTTGGATTATCCACATATACAGAATTTGCTAGATGGTTATTGTCAACACAAGTCAGAAAACTTGGCCTCAGTTTGACACCCGTAACAGGAGGCAGTCTTCTTCTTACCTTTAGCTTTTTTACTCTAGTTGCAACTAAAGCATTTATTGGTATAAGCAACGCCAGGACTGCCGCCCCTGCGAGCACCGCAGGACCCAGCTCTTGCCAAAGCAGTGATACAGCCATCAGGATTTGCAAAGGGGCCGACCACAGGAGACTGAGGTTTGCTGTCAAGTCCATGAGCTGCTGCGCATCTGCTGACATCAAGTTAATAACTTCGCCAGTTGAAAACCTCGTTCGAGACACATTAGATAAAAGTAGGGCCTAGGAAAAAAAAAGAAGCAAAATATTTAAAGAGTTCTAGAAATCTTAGAATTCGGGGCATTATTATCGTCAAACAATGGTAACTTTTAATATTAATTTTTAATATATTTAGGAACATGTTCAAGATTATTTATGTATTAGGATTATAAAATAGTGAGACATTTTAATGTTTTACAGGAGGAAAATATAATTATTGATCAAAACATATAGTTTTGAAATTCACTGCATATTTGGATTCCCAAACAAATATCTTCACTAAGAATCCTTTGCTGATTATAAAATTGCAAAAAAAAGAAAATCTGTTCTAGGTGTGTTTGGCTGGCTCAGTCTGTAGAGCATGTGACTCTTGATCTTGAGGTCATGAGATTAAACCCCACAATGAGCATAGAATTCACTAAAAAAAAAAAAGAATCTATTCTATATTTTTGCATTGAGGATCTTCTCTATTCATTGACACCCCTAAAATGCTAAACCATCTATATTTTATCAATACAAAGTACATAAATGAATCAATAAATATCTAATGAATGCTGATAAACAGTACTATACTTGAAACTAGAAAATTTATAAATGACACTGTCCTAATTCTCAAGAAGATTATAATCTGGTTGTGGAGTCTGCTTACCACCCCCTCACACACATATACCTCCCACACAGAATTATCGTTAAGTATAAAAATAGCTAAGAAGGGTTATGGGAATTTAGAAAGATAAAAATATTGGAAAGACTTCATGGAGCAGATGGAAATACATCTTTTCTTCCAAGGCCCAATTCTCACTTTCTCTCTATGCACGTTATTTTAATATTTGTATACTGAATTCAATATTCCCAAGTTTAATTATTGGTAACTCTAACTAATGTTAGAAATTCACTTCTTTAATTCTCCACTAACTTAAAACTCCCAGTGAAATGAATAAATAAACTGTAAAAGTAGTGGGAAATTGATATTTATACTGACTGGAAGCTTGACAAACGTCCATTCATATAACAAGAATTTTAAGGAATGTCTGCATTGATTTAAAGAAAGACAGGATAGACGGCGGGGGCTAACAAGAGTAAATGTGATACAGGAAGCACTCAAAGTCCATTTTTTTTCAATAAACAAATAATAAAAAGTCAAAGAAAAGGCTCATCTGGAAAATAAGTCGGTAGGATTTTCAGTGGAACTCTCTAATATTCCTGAGGTTAAGCAGGAGTTCTTCATGCAAGGGGGAGGTACAATCTCCTTGGGGGATGGGGAGTGGTCTGCACAGCTGGAAGTGTCACAAGGTTCCAGAATGTCCCTAACCTTCATGGCTGCTACAGTGTTCAGTCCTTGTTTACATTTCTGCACAGTAAATTAGAAACAGTTCCATTACTGACTAGTAAGAGGGGGACAGTTGTGTTAGTGATAAAACAGAATGACTACTATTGCTACAAGAGGGGGATAAAAGGAAAAAATACTAGTCACTATGACAGTTAAGTTTTGGCCATGTCTCCCCCAAAGGTAGGTCTTTAACCTCCCACTAATATGTTACTGATCATCTAATGGCCAAGTGAATCCATGGAAATCCAAGAACTGTAACTCTCATTTCATTAAGTCTATAACATTTCTTAAGAGGGGTCCATTGATCTCTAATAGAATCCACCAGCAACTTATAATTATAAAAAGTGATAAACTATTTTCTCTACACTTATTGAAGGAAAAGTTAAATAGTATTTAGTATTTATGAAAATACTAGCAGATTGAATAGTTCAAAGTACCTAAATTACCCAAAGAATCAAATAAATGACCTATTGGGGGAAAAATATCACAAGAAATATGAGAAATATATGAACATCTCTTTGTAATCTTATAGTGAAAGAACATAACAATTAAAAATGAGTAAAAACAAAAAAATAAATTAAAATTGAAAATACAACTGTCAATTGTTTAAAAATGCAATGGAGGCACCAAAGGCCCAAATGGATATTACAACAAAGAAAGTCTTTTTTTTAATTTTAGTGTTTATTTTTTAGGGTGAGAGAAAGACAGAAGGGGAGGGGCAGAGACAGAGAGGGGGACAAAGGATCTGCAGCAGGCTCTGTGCTAACAGCAAAATTCCCTAAAATGGAATTCTTAAACTAGTAGATATGTTCAAAAACTTTTCCCAGATATTAGAAAAAATATATTTTTAAAAAATGAAATATTAAAAAAATGATTAAAGGCATGGAGGAGTTTCAGGAAGCTATACATCCATGAGATATAAATATACACACAAATATGTATATATTACATAAATATGTTTTAAGTGTAGTAATTTATATTAACATATTAAATACATAGTGTAAATGTATGTTAATATATTAAATATGTTATATTCATATTAATGTATTTATATATAAATTTATATTTCTTTATACCTTTAGGGTAATGAATAACCAACTTCTAGGGTGAAATGCCTGAGTTCCAGGACCAGCCAGCTACTCTCTTTAATAACTCTTTGAAAATGGGTAAGTTAATTGTTGTGACTTTAAGTCATTAAAGCATATATAAGCAATATATCTACAGCTACATCTATATTTATAACTGATTGTATATCTATTTATATGTACATAATAATGCTTAAAACAAAGTGCAACAGATATATGTTTGCATGTGTTTATTATATGTGTTTGTATATTTTATATATATACATAAAAACATAACAATTACTTTACAAGTAAAGAATGATAAGAAATAATTAAAGATAAAATAGAAGACAATCTCTCTGAGTGAAGAAAAGATTTCAAACCAGAAGCAGTCAAGAAGTACTAGTCAATTTAGTTAGAAAACAATATGTTTCTTATCCTGGTAAAATTTTCAAACTCTATAATGTTAAAACCATCCTTAAAAAGAAATACTTACAAGCACCCAAAAATAGTAAAATTAAAGTAAAACAGGTTATCCAGAAATGCTGGGGTAAGAGGTGGGGGGTGGCAACAACTGTCAAACCTACGGTCAGAAGACAACACTGCTATGGTTATAAAGAATGTATGGAAAAAGCACTTTGATATGTATTGAGTGAACCATATGTATTATGAGTGAAGATGGCAAACAAGGAAACAAATAAAACAGGCAAAAAGTGACAATAATAGGAAAAAATTTAGTGTATGCATATATGAAAGTTTCTGCTATGCATTTATTTAAATTTGTTTGTATATAAGAATAAAACATTTAAATATATAGTCAGATTAAATACAAAAAAGAAATCATAAAGAAATCATATAACAAAGTATATTCTCAACATATTTGGTCATGATGTATTATGAAATAAATAATAGATTATTAAAAAGTGTATTATACATACATATGTATGCATGTAAAATAATTATGAGAGGAAATTAACATCAATAATTATCTTTGCAATCTAGAATTATGAGAATTGCCGTCATTTTCTCTTCCCAATTTTATGTATTACACATATTTTCTTCAATATACAAAAGAAAATTATCTTTAAAAACTAACTGCTTTCAAAACATTAAGATTAAAGGTCACTATATACTTGGATATTGTTCTGCATTGCATTTTTAACATCAGGAGCACTGATTTTTTCTTTCAATATTTTTTTCTACAAACTAAACTTTTATATTTCTGTGAGGGACAAAATTCACAAGGCATGAAGGGAAATTTAGTTACCCTTTATTCCTAAATTATGCAGTCTAAACTGCCTCTTTGTTACATGAAACAATTTGGAAAAATCCTGCATTATGACACCACAATTACACTGGATGATGCAACATACTGCAGAATTGTCCAGTAAAAAGCATTTAAACTGACAAAAGAGAGAAAGCAACTCTGAGGTAAAAAGAAAAAAAAACCCAACTGTAAAATCTAAAACCATATAAAAAGTTGGGAGTTTATAAATACTCTTTAATCAAAATGAAAATTAGCCAATTTTCATTTACCAATCATATTGTAATCATAATCACATTCACAAAGCTCTGTTATTTTTAAACTCCATCCAAGTTTCAGATTTCTTTTCTAGAATATTTTCTTTACCTAATCTACACACACACACACACACACACACACACACACACACACCACAGGTAGGTGACTCGTCACTTTTTGAAACTTCATTGATTTCATTTATTGAATTATACTCTAAGAGCCAGATGGGTCAGATATGGCTCTAGCCTTTAAAACCTCTTACTGACTAGAGTGATCTTGATTATCACTGAACTTAATTCACTCATATCTCATTTTATCATCTGATGGTGAAATTTGTTTGCCATTTCACATTCTCCCTCTTAATATGTTTGTCCCTTTCTAGATTCACTGTCATGGTCTTGGTTCATATCGTTATTTCTAGAACTACTGAAATAGTTCTAATGTATTCCTTATTTCGAACCCTACCTATTTTCATTACTTTCTCCTGATTATCTATCTGTCCTATGGCTCAAATGAATCCCAACTTCCTCTAGAACTAAAGTACATTTTTACAATGTATTTTTCAAGTTTCTAAAAAAATGAGCTACAATCCCTTCTTTTTTATCATCCTAACCCTCCTCACCATCCTGCTCATAGAATATTATCTCTAGCTAAATTAATCTACTCATCATTCTCTGAGCAAGCCATGTATTCACCCATGGACTCTCCCCCATCATATATTTCCAACAGTAGAGCCTCTTCCACATGCAGTTCATCCTTCATGCCTACATCATGCAATATTATGCAATATTAAACATGATATTTCTCCTGATCATAACTGCTATAAGTCACATAAATCACATAATTTAGAGCTGGAAGGACCCTCAAAATTCCTCACCCAGTGATTCTAAACCAAAGATTACTATACTTCTAATAAGATACGGTGTACCTAAAGGTAGACCCTCTTAACATTTATAGGACCCCATTCTCCTTCAATTCCTCTACATGCAAAACAACATGCCACAATTCTCTTTCTGACTCTTAAGTGCAGAATTTGGATTCTGCCTCTCCTCTTCCTGACCACACTAGAGTGGGGTCTATTTTATTTTAAAAAATATATCTGGGGTGCCTGAGAGGCTCAGTCAGTTATGTCCAACTTCGGCTCAAGTCATGATTTCACAGTTTGTGAGTTCAAGCCCCACATCAGGCTCTCTGCTGTCAGTGCACAGCCTGATTCAGATCCTCTGTCTCCCTCTCTCTACGCCTTCTCCTCCCTCTCTCTGTCTCTGTCTCTCTCTCTGTCTCTGTCTCTCAAAAATAAATTAAAATTAAAAAATTTTTAATATATATATCTAAATTTTATCAATTTTCTTGCATCTTATAATTATCACAATTTAGGTAAGAATAAATTTTTAAACTGCAAATGTAATTTTTGTAATGTTTTATTTATTTCTGAGAGAGAGAGAGAGACAGCGTGAGCTGAGGAGGGTTAGACACAGAGGGAGACACAGAATCCGAAACAAGTTCCAGGCTCTGAGCTAGCTGTCAGCACAGAGCCCGATGCGGGGCTCAAACCCACGAACCATGAGATCATGACCTGAGCCAAACCCAGACGCTCAACCAACTAAGCTACCCAGGCGCCCCATAAACTGCAAATGTAGAGTCTAGACACTGTACTACTGTCCAATATGGTAGTCATTAGCAATGTGTGGTTATTAAATTTAATTAAAAATAAAAATTCACTTCCTTAATCTTATTAGCTACAGTTCAAGAGCTCAATAATCATATGGGACTAGTGGCTGCCAAACCAGATAGTGTGGATGTAGTACTTTTTTAGTTAAATCTTTTTTTGAAAGTTTTATTTCATTTCCCTTTATTTTATTTTATTTCACTTTATGTTTTTCAGATATCTCAAATCCTCATATTATTCCTTCAATGGAAGATAATCCTTTGGCTTCTCACTCAAACCTGTTCTCTTTGTCAGCACTCCATGCTCCAAATCTCTCGTTTTTCCTTCTCTCCTCCCTCTTAAAATTTGAGATCTACTGGGGCTCCTGGGTGGATCAGTCAGTTTAAGCGTCTGACTTTGGCTCAGGTCATGATCTCACGGTTTGTGAGTTTGAGCCCCACATTGGGCTCTGTGCTGACAGCTCGGAGTCTGGAACATGCTTTGGATTCTGTGTCTCTTTCTCTTTCTACCCTTCCCCCACTCTCTCTCTTTCTCTATTTCTCGTTCTGTCTCTTTCTCTCCCAAAAGTAAACAAACATTGAAAAATTTAATAAAAAATTTAAATTGATATATATTTAGTTGACATATAGTAGCTTCAGGTGTGTAACATGATAGGATATTTGTATACATTGCAAAATAATCACAAGTCTAAACATCCATCACTACACATAGTTACAAAATTACACAATATCTTGTGATGAGAACTTTTAATAACTACTCTCTTAGCAGCTTTCAAATACAAAATACAGAGTTATTAACTATAGTCCTCATGCTGCACATTATATCCCCTTGACATTTATTTTTTAACCATTTTAACTAGAAGTTTTGTACCTTCTGATCCTCTTCACCCATTTTTAAAAATCACAAAGATTCTACTGGACAGTGTTTGGTGCAGGAATGCCCCCAGGCTGCCTATATTAAACCCAGGACTAACTGACACTGCTTTTGAAGCATGTTTTATTTCCTAGTCGAGAATTGTCATGGAGTTGCTACCTGTGAGCTAAGGGGTATCTGAGCTTTGAGACTCATTACCTCCTAAATTGATAAAGTAGAAAGAGGCTCCTGCTTTTTCCACAAACCTTAAAAATGGTATTCCCTGACCTTTATTCCAAACGAGCAGCATGTGAATGGACAGAGAAGAAGAAAGTCCTAACAGCTCCCCTCCTCAGCAAGAACAGGGTCTGAGATCAGGCTTACCCCACTCTAAAAACAGGTCCTTGATGAACTAGAGCCAATGCCAGATTAATGTGGGTATCTGGTGCCACTATGAGAGACATTTTGGACATTGAAGGTATCTAAATATGATGAAAATCAGAATTCTACAACCTATAAAGAGAGAGAGAAGAGAAATTTAATACCCTAGTTAGTCCCATGGAGAGAGACCCCCTCTGAAAAGCAGGTGTAGGACAGGAGACTCAGAAAAAAGCCAGCCTTATATCAGTGGTAGGTGCACATGCTACATCAGCGCATCAATGCAGGTTATAACAACAGGTTGTAATGTCTTCTGCTGCTTGTTTGATGGACTTGGAATTAAACTGTCATGCCTATGGCAAGATCTACTGAGCTGGTTTGATTGATATAGTCCTTTGATCCTGAGTGCTCTTTGGTCTTAAATAGTCCCTCTAAGGAATCTATGGTTTCATCCCTGTAGTCAGTGTGACCTTTTACATTATCATCTCCAGGGTCTCTGCCCTTAATAGAGTCACCCACAATGCTTGATTTTCTTTTTTTTTTTTTTTATTTGACAGCTTGTTCTAATTTCTACCACATTCCCCTCTTTTATATTTGTAAATCCACCCAAATCCTATACCCAAAATCCAATGCCTTAATCACTGAATGAAATCTTGTTTCCTATGGACTGTATATCAAAAACAAGTGTTAACACTTAAATCAATCCCTAGACTCATTGATATCTTTCCTCCCTATTAGGAATTCTCATAATGTATAGCGTCTAGAATTATGACTGTGGCAGTATGACCCGCCACTTGGGCTAAAACCATTCCATACTCCCGTTTTGGCCCCATATGGCCAAATGGCCTGTAATGGTTCCTGCCCAGCTCAGCCCAAATTATAATACTTCCTTCCATTCATAAATATCCTAGACCTTTCCCAAGGACCACTTCAAGGCTTCCTTTCTACGTGAAACCTTCTTTAACTGCACAACATCATTGTAGATTTCCTCCTCTTTTGACCTCATATAAAACCTGCATTTAGTTCCACACATTAATTATATACGCTAATAATTCCCCCTAATTTCTTGAAGAAGTGGCTTGTTTATTTATTTACTCAGACATCCAGCTTTTTTAAAATTTAAATGTTTTTATTTATTTTTGAGAGAGAGAGACAGTGCATAAGCCGAGGAGGGGCAAAGAGAAAGGGAGACATCGGATCCAAAGCAGGCTCCAGGCTCTAAGCTGTCAGCACAGAGCCCAGTGCGGGGCTCGAACCCATGAACCATGAGATCATGACCTGAGCTGAAGTTGGACACTCAACAAACTGAGCTACCCAGGTGCCCCAGACATCCAGCTTTTGTAAAAATGTATATAACAGTCACTCTCCCAGGTAATAAAGGTACAACAGGTAAATATGTTTCTATTCCAAATCTTAAAGAGCCGCAATTTACAAAAGAGTAGTAAGAATACAAAATATCTTTAATTGGATAATTCAAGTGATAACTAAGAGAAGGAAGAAATTCTTTAATGGTTTTTAATTATAATATAAATAAAAGGCTCTGGATGGTAATGAGGTGGCATTTAAAATTGTATTTTCAAGAAAGAACAAATTAACTTCAGGGTTATGATAAGCATAAGTATCAGCCAGGTTTCTTTCTGGGGGTGCAGAGGCAAGAGAAGCAGATAATGATTGCATAGAGAAGAATGGTTTTGTTTCATGAGAAAGCAAAGTAGAGTGAACACAGGAAGAAGGAAAAAGTAGTTTGTAAAATGAAAATCATCATGGAAGGAAGAAATGTTCATACATAAACATAGACAAACACGAAGACATTGAATGCTATTCACTTTGTGAGGAGGAGTTCAGTGACAAAACAGTGGACAGAAACTATCATCTAGTACCATGGACGAGGGCTCACTAGAAGTTACAGGGGCTGTAAGGACTAGACAGAACCCTATAGAAAAATTAATACAACCAGTATTGATGAGTCAAAGTTCTTTTAAACCAAAGTAAATGTATATTCAACAGGCACCCTAAGAACTTTTAATATAATTTCCTATTTCAAACCATACAAGGAAAGAATCCATTTAGAAATTGAGAATTCCTTAATTTTTATACCTTTTTGTAGATGAGTCCAATTACAGCTGTCTTAATTTTTGCTGAAGTGAGCATGTTAAAACGTTGATATTGCTGAAGGATCAAGGTTTGCAAAAAGACTACAAGAAAAAGTGCCAAAGCAAAACCATAGCCGCTCCATCCAAAATCCTGACGATGTTCACAGAAAATAATCATTTGCCTGAATGTCATATAAAAATTGAAAAAGGGGAAGAAATGTTAAACATCTGAAGCAGTTAAATGCTAATGAGAGTTAAGTGTCATCAAATTGTCACACACACACACACACACACACACACTTATTCTTGTAGAATTTAGTGATTCATCACGTACATATAACATTCAATGCTCATCACAATTGCCCTGTTTATTTTTAACTCAAGTATTATATAATAAAATTAATAGAATCAACAGTTACTTTCAGAGGCTTTTGAGTACAGGGTTATTTTCTAGTAATCTAATCAGTGAACTGTTCTGGTCTAACTTCATAAAAGTTGAGACGTAGACATTTAAAGCTTCTTTTCTATCATAACCATGCATTTTGTTAAATATGGGGAAACATGACAGTTAAAATTTAAGTATTGAATCTCTTAAAATGCCACACAATTTTTTTTCAAAGGCCTGAATGCTATCTCATCTTCTATTATTACTTTTATCCATATCCAATTTCCCTCTACTCGATCTTCCCTTATTTTCTCTTAAGTTTGGTGACAGCAGGGCCATGATGTCAGGTCAATTCTGGGATACAGCTAGACAGTGGGGATGGTTCAAATCATAACTATCTTGGTTGCTTATTGTTCTTCAGCTATACACTGGTTAAAACTCAGAATGCCCGATGTCATTGTTAATAACATATAATGGTATTCTTAACTTTTTTTAAACTGCATATATGTGACTAATAATAATAATAATAATAATTTAAAAATACTACATATATTCTACATAATGGTGAAAACAACTCGGATATACTCTTTCGAATACAGATTAATATATCATTTATTTTGCAGGTTCAATTCTTGGTTTAAGTAGTCTCTGTTATTTTGTAGGTAAAGAGTATAATACTAGATGTTTTAGAAATATACTTTTTTTCATTGTATGATTTTTTAAATTTTAATTTTACTTTATTTTTTACATTTATTTATTTTTTTCTTTCATAGTTTATTGTCAAGTTGGTTTCCATATAATACCTAGTGCTCATCCCAACAAGTGCCCATCACCCCACCTTCCCCTTTTCTTTCTTCCCCCACCCCCATCAACCCTCAGTTTGTTCTCAGTATTCAAGAGTCTCTCATGATTTGCCTCCTTTTTTTACTCTGAGTTCTGGAGATACAGAAATGTGCTTTGTCATTGTAAATAGCCATTTTAAATGAATGTAAGATTATAATCAGAGGAAACCACATGTAATTAGGTAAGACTATACCTAAATTATTTTAAGGACACTGAATTTAAAAATTCTTTGGGGGTGCCTGGGTGGTTCAGTCAGTTAAGCATCTGATTTTGGCTCAGGTCATGATATCATAGCTTGTGGGTTCAAGCCCTGTGTCAGGTTCTTGCTGACAGCTCAGAGCCTAGAACCTGCTTCAGATTCTGTGTCTCCTCTATTTCTGCCCCTCCCCCCTCTTTCCCTCTCTTTTTTTCTCATTCATTCTTTATGTGAGTTTACATTTTTAAAGTTTATGTTTTTAAAAAATAAAAAACTAATGTCTAAGCCTTGATCTATTTTATTCACATCTTGGACAGCATACAGGTGAAAAATTAAAAGCAATCTGTGTTGCTTTATAAACCAAGTACTTCAAAATATTAACTTGATTAAAATTGTACTTTGGAATCAAATATATACCAGTGATTCTAAAATTACTATTAAAACTTGTAGTCATTGAAAACTATTTGGAGCATTGCATATTCTCAATGACACTATTAAATTATTCGATACCCCACCTAGATAAAATAATAGGAGGTTCTGTACTTATCAGTGGATCTCTATCACATGCTATTTATTGGGACACCACATTATATTTACAAGAGCAATGTACTAAATGTTTTCTTGGTCTACAAATTAAATTTCCTGAAAGAAGTGCACTATTTTTATTGTGGATGTATCTACCAATCAGACTTTCCTTTCTCATAAAATCAAACAACTAAATGACTATCAATAAGTATCACAGAGGTTCTACACATATAAATCAGGAAGAACTAAAAATAATCTGTCATAAATACATGGTGAAGACCATAAAACCATATTAATCATATCAGATTTGAATAGTCATTTTTGTTTGACTAATATTATAATAAAATTCATAGAAAGAGGGGAAAAGAGTAACCACAACAATCAGCAAGAAACATATTCCTTCTAATAGTAAATTAACATGAAAGTATTATTTTTATATATTTGATTATTACACATACCATGTGTCATCATATCATCATAACATGACACATGAGTTATGATAACAGGACAATGTATTTTCAGCCTTATAATCAGTCCTATCTATTAATCTTCCTTATCAAAAGAAAAAATACACATCTCAAAATTGGCTAAAAAATTAGCTTCCCAGGCTCAGATTATGATCATACAAACTCATAAAATCCTTTCTTTTTTTTTATGTTTCGACCTGTTATTTACATTCTAGTTAGTTAACATATAGTTAAACCCATAAATTCTTTCTGATCATTTATTCCTCAATGTAGAAATATTAAAGCCATTCAGCTACTCTAGAATGAGAATCTCTTGAAAAAGTATAACTTTGGATAAACCCATTTATTTAGTATTCCATTCAGGAAATGTATTTGAGTTCTATGTGCCAGACTTTGTACTAGGTGCTAAGGACATAGACATTGAGTAACAGAGGATCCTTTAGAGGAGCTCATAGTCTAGGCAAGAAGAAATACACATCAACTCATTTCAATGCAATATTGACATTACTGTTTGCAGGTAAGGTCAAGCTAGTATGTCACTAAAGTATGTCATAAAATTAGGGACACCAGTCTCTAACCCATAGCCAAGAAGTTAGCAATTCTTTAGCACCCTATAAACTGCAAGTATTTGGAGAAGATAGAGACCATATATTGCCATGTCCTATAGCTATTTTATTAAACAGTGACCACAGTGAGATTCTAGAATGAGTTTTTGAGCAGTAGTCATTGGAAAATAGGAATCAGTGCATGACTAAAAATGGCTGGGAAAATCTTGCTACTCCTTTCACTGAGAGTTAAACCTAAGTATTCTAATTCTACTCCCCTCGGCTCTGGGCTGATTTAGGGTCTTGTTTAACCAAAATAATGTGGCAGCAGTGACACTTTGACCTTACCAAGTCTGAGTCATAACAAGACTTGTCTGAGCCTCGTGGCATGTTCACTTTGAAGAAATCCAGCTGCCATGTAAGAAGTTCAACTTACATGAGATTTCTGTGCTCAAGCTAACCATTTGGAGAAGCTTTGAAGAGAAAAAGACAGAGACAGACAGACAGAGGGAAAAAGGTAGATATCTGGCCATTTCTACCCATCTTAGCCCAGGAATCAGTATGTAAGTTAAGAAGCCATCCTGGACATTCCAGCACTAGTACACATAAAAAAGATAAAAGTAACCCAGCCAACAGCCAGAGCCAAGGCCCCCAAAATATGTCTCTGTTTGAGTTGCTACAGCTCTCCCCAGCCATTCCAGCTTCTCAACTAAACCCACCATCATGGTGGATCAAAGAAAATCTGTCCCTCTCTGAAATTCTGACCCACAAAATTATGCTTTGTTTCTGTAGTGTAGTGATTATTGTTTGTCTCACAGATATTTGTGAACATAATCATCATTGTTTTATGCCAATAAATTTTGACATGCTTAATACTAAGCAATAGATCACCAGAACAGGACAGGAGAGGAAGATGCTGGTCAATACACTTCTGATAGATTTCTGGCCAAGATGAGATAACTCTATGGCAACTGCTTAAAAACAGCTGGCATATACAAAGGGGGGAGGCAGAGGTAGAGGGAAGAAGAGGTATGTTGCCTTGTCTGTGAGGGGTTTTAATCCAGCAGACATTTGGCTTCTATTTCCATAGGCAAGGGAGCCAGACTTTGGGGTAGAAAATGACAGGACCTGTTTTCTGACGGCAAAGAAACATCTTGCCTTAGATCCCCCGACCATTCTTGGTTCTCGTCTCTCTGCACTATGCACTCCTTCTCACTGTCCTTTGGTGGATTTCTCTGTCTTCATTAATTCCAAACACTGGAACAGCTGACTGTCTATAGAGGTATATACCTCTCCTTATCTATGCTAAGGTGGTCTCATCCAGAAAAATGATTTCACATACCCAATCTAATTTGTTGGAACAGTTCCCAAATGTATTATCCCAGCCAATACTTTGCTTAACTCCAGACTTAAGCTTACTCAATCTTTTTGGATTGGCTAAATGGCGGTCAGGGATCCCCAAGGCAACTCCTTAGTTAAATGATTCATTAGAAGGACTTATAGCAGTCAGCATCTAGTCATACTAATGACTATCATTTATTATGGTGAAAGTATTAAAAAAATCAGCAAAGAGAAAAGATACGCGGAGCAAAGTCCAGGAGAAAACAAACATAAGCTTCCAAAAGTCTTCTCTCAATAAGGTCACACAAAACACACTTAATTACCCTAGCAACTAGTTGTGGCAACATATGTAAAATGTTGTCTACCAGATAAGCTCATTAGAGATTCATTATCCAGGGTGGCCTTCTAACATATGCCAAAATTCCAAACTCCTAGAAGGAAAGTAGGTATTCAGCATGAATAGTATTGATTGTTAACCAGTGTGGACATATTGAGCCACTGTTAACAGTTGTGGTAGCAGTTACCCTCCTGAATTGTAAGTTCTAGTTGCCTGCCCGAAGTCATTCCTATAAGCAGGCCTCGCAAAGAATAGCAGTCAGGCTTTCCAACGGACAGCAGTCAGTCAGTTCATTCCTTCCTGCAAAATGGCTAATATGTATTTCAAATTTAGCAAGTCCAAAAGGAAACCCCACACCTTACTCTACTCTTTCCTGAACCATCTAGATCTCAGTAAATGGTGCCTTATTTACCTTATGACTTCAACCAAGAACTCTGAAGGCATCCTTGATTTTGCTTCTCTCTCAGCCTACATTCAACCCATCAGCATATGATGTTGACTCTACATTTAAGATAGAGCCAGAATCTGACCACTTCTTAACACCTTCATTGCTACAACTTAGCTGAAGCTACCACTGGCCTTTGCCTGGATTATCTTAGTATTTCAACTGCTGATACTTTTATCACTTTATATTATTTTCCACATAGCAGCAGAGTGATCCCTATAAAACTTAGGTCTAATCATATCAAGTCCTGCTCAAAATTTCCAACATTTTCCCTCTTAGCACAGAATAAAAGCCTATTTCCCCATTACATTCTATAGCGCCCTTTAAAATCTCTTTCATGACCAGACCTTTCTAACCTCAAATTTCTTCTCTGACTCTTTGCTCTAGCCTCACTTACCTCCCATGGGTCCTCAAAGTCATCAAGCATGCACCTGCCTCATGGCTTTTGCCCTCCTTGTTCTTCCTGTTTGCAACAGATACAGTCTTGGCTTCCTCTCTGACTTCCTTCAGGACTTTTTTCAAATGTCACCTTATCACCAATGTCTTCCCTAACTTCTTAAATAAAACAGTACTTTATCTCCCTACAGTGGCATTTCCTACCCTTCCTTGTATATTTTGTCCTTAATGCAGATTATTTCTCAATATCATTATATTTATTCATTTGTTTACTATTTATCTCACCCCTCTGAGTGTCATTAGAGCAGGGACTTTTTGACTTTTGTCTCTCCCCAGGGTCTATCAAGAACAGTGGCATGTAGTAGGTACTCAATAAATACCGGACAAAATACATGCCTGGACATTATCTAGGATTCAAGTAACTAAGGATTAATTCTGTTTTCATGAATTAAATAGTTCTTAAAAACTCCAACAATTTGGAAACGTAATTCAATACAAAAATATTATCATAGGGTAATAAAAAAATTTGTTTTTCCTTCATATAACAGCTAAAGGTAGGACAATATCTTCTTGAAAAAGGTGCCACAGAGTCAAGGTACTGCTTTCATTGTCTGCCTGTAAATCCCTGCATATAGACATTAAAGAAAATATTTATATTTACTTTTATATTTAATTT
Organism: Hyaena hyaena; assembly: GCF_003009895.1. Lineage (NCBI taxonomy): Eukaryota > Metazoa > Chordata > Mammalia > Carnivora > Hyaenidae > Hyaena > Hyaena hyaena. The sequence goes on along the minus strand of NW_024080906.1, from coordinate 193,549 downwards.
CCCTGGCTGATACAGTTCAACTCCCAAAAATCCACAGCTGAGAAAAATAGTAAAGGTAAATATCATTTCATTTTTTGAACATATATTTAAGACAGAGTTCCTAGATTTTAGTCATAACTCTGACATTTTCTAGCTCTGTGAAATTAGGCAAATTACTTAAACCTCTCTGTCTATTCCTGCATCCTGATAATGAGTGTAATAATATTTCCTATCTCATAGGATTGTTGTAAAGATTGAATAAGATAATTAATAAAAAGAATTTAGAACAGTGTTTAGTTCACAGTTGGCTTCAGTAAATATAGACTATATTATCTTCATTCACATTTGTATTACAGGAAAAGCTAACAGAATGTCCATGACCTAAATAAAATTTGCAATAAGGACTTTTCCTACTCTTTTTAGTACAACTTTTAGCGTGAAACACTTGCTTATCATTTGCTTGTCATTTAACTGTGAAGAGATTGTAAAAACAAAAAAACAAGACTACAACTTACTTCATTATGAGTGGGCTAATGAAGGACAAAATATCAGCAAACACTTTGAATAAAGCAACTTGGATCAGGACAAACTTAAAGGTGTTCCACAATGCATACAGCAGAGATGGTTTCCTGGCATGGGCCTACATAATGAAAGAAAATAAGAAACCATGAGAAAATTGGACAGAGCAAATACATGTAAAAATAAAATATATCTATAAACCAACCATAAAATTAGTAATGTAACTCAAAGATAATAAAGTAGGGTGCCTGGGTGGCTCATTCAGTTAAGTGTACAACTCCTGATTTCAATTCAGCTTATGATCTCCTACTTGGGAGATTGAACCCTGCACGGAGCTCCATATGGAGCCTGCTTACGATTCTCTCTCCCTCTCTTTCTGTCCCTGCACTCCCACTCATGCTCTCTCTTTCTCAAATAAATAAATAAATAAATAAATAAATACAACAAAGATAAAGTAATAAGAAAGGGACAAATTCAGTTAAACTTGAAAATATGACCTATATCATTGGAAAAGTATGTCTCCAGAACACCTGATATTATTTATACCATGTGGTATAAATGTATAGAAGAAATAGTTATGTTTTATTACTTTTGTGAATGTTGAAACTCTTTCATTAATATAATTAATATAAATGAAGTTTTATCTTCAAATTATATTTTCTTTTTGGGAATTCTAAAGAGGATCTATATGTGTGCATATATGATACAAGATATGGAGTACCTGTCTCTGCACCAAAAACTTTGGCCGTGGTCACCATATTGCTTACTTGGACAAACATATATGAGGCCATGAGATATAGAAACAATCTTTGCCATGATAATTGAGCAAAAGTACTGGTGAAAAGCCAAAGATAACATATCAGCACATTGTTCTTGATATTAAAGGGAGGAGATGCTGAATAACTTGACGACATAAATTAGTTGCAATAAAAACCTATCGTACTTATGAAAATGGCTTGTCATTTCACATATTTTAGGAACTTTCTAAATTAATACTACTAGTATCTCATATTTGGAAGAAGCTTTTACTAGTTTTCGGCAATAATTAGGTACTTAAGATTTAAGAATTAATTACCTTTACTTCTTGCCTCTCTTGATTCCTTAAAACTTCCTTTCTCCATTGTTTTTCAAAAATGGGACACACAATATAGGAAGAATCACTTTCATTTAGTTCAAACAGATCTTCTCTTTCCAAAGGTTTCTTATAGCCTAAAACAATTATTCTAAAAATGAAAGAGTAAGGTAAATATTCAGCAAAACTAATATGCAAATTAAAAAGAATTTTGCATGCATTTATTTTATTCTTTGATTTATAAATCATTTTTAATCAAAATGGAATGCTTAGACTGTGTTTCGAAAAGTCATACAACTTATCCTGTAGTTTAGTAATGGATAATAATCATTTGTAGCTTTTAGAATTATTGGGACATCCATTTATTCAGTGAAACATTGAATTTACTCATCTCACATTGAGTCACCTACTACTTACCTACCTTACTGAAATTTATATATCTTACTTTCACAGTAAAGTATTCACTCTGAAACCCAAAACTTGCTGTTCTATAGCCTTGAATAAGAGGAGATATGGATCCAACCTGTGCATCTGCAACTTCTCCTATTCCACAGGGACATTATATACACTTTGCCACTTGACTTTACAAATTGTCCAACTAGATGTGGAGTATCTGTCTGTGCCCCATAAACTTCAGTTTTGGCCATATGACCTACCTTGACCAATAGAATAGAGTCAAAGTGACAGCGCCATTTCTAAGCCAATGCCTTAAGAAGTACGACAAGTTACTACTAGTCTCAGAACTTCCACTCTCCCTCATTCAACAAGCTTCCCCCAAGGGACACTGAATAAATTATGAAAGAACAATAGGTCTAAATCAGAACTGTCCCAGGAAAACTAAGATGCATGATCTAGTTACACCACAAATGTTGTGGCAGACAATAAATTATACATATCTTACAGCTATCCTTCTACCCCATCATCTTCCTACTACCAGGAATCTTGATACTTATTCAGTTGAAAATCTCTTGAACTCAGGGTAAGTCCTTATCTCAGCCAGAGTCATAATTATGATCAGTCTAATGCAGTCCTAGTAATCTGACAACATTTTGCTTGACATTAACAATATAATTCAGTCTGCTGAGCAGAACTTTCTTTTTCAAAAGAAGGCTCAAAACTTCAAGAGGAAAAAATGTTTTGCCTCCTCCTTCCTCCTTCCTGCCTGCACTGAAGGCATAATGCTCTGATACAGAGAAGCCATCTTTGTCACCATGTGTGAAAAGCCAAATAATAAGGATGGGAAGTAGAAAGACAGAAAAACTCTGGGACCTTTATAACATTTCTGAGGTAGTTTACTAGTTTACCAGGTTATTCCCAGAGTTCTTTTCAGTAATATAAAAAAATAAATACCTATTTGTTTAAACTATAATCATTTGGCTATTCTGTTGCTTGAGGCCAAACATATTCCCAAGTGATGTAGTTCAGATATACTCAGTTTGAGCTTAGCGACATAACTTGTTCAGTAAGAAATTAAACCCACATTTAAACTCAGGCCTTCTGACTCAACAATTTCTGTTCTTTCCATTATAAAGTACCTTATTATTCCAAGACACCATAACAAAGTGTTACACTATCCCAAATTGGGACTGTTTCATTGTCATTGTTACTGAACAATCTCTTTTGATTGACCCTGAGATGGATTTAAACTTTATAGTAACCAGAGTCTCCATGGGATTCAATTTTACTTTTATTATACTACATAATGTCATACTACAGTTCATATTTAACAAAAAGGTTTAAATGTAATAAGAAAGGACCTTCTGTAATCACGTTTCTGTTGGCTCAAATATGCTGGACATCTTCCTGCACTGCACTTTCAAAAACATATTAAGCAATAAACTACCTTTAAGTCATATTAAGTCTTTCTCTTCCATTCCATAAAATAAATATTCATTTTCAAAATAAGATTGCATTTGATTTTTCACAAAAGCATTTTAATAACATTTACTGTCTCAGCATTTTGAGTTAGAACCATGCAAAACTCAGCGGTTTTGGTTCACAGGGATAAGTGACCCCTGACTTTCATGCTGAGTCTCCAAATAATGCAGCATCTAAAAGTGACACTTATACTGAATTGATTATGATGCACATGGCTCAGTTGTTTAACCACCGTGACTTCCCTTTTCCCAGGTGTGTGCTTCTTCCACCTCTTTTGCTCTCTTGTGTATATTTAAATATGCTCATCACCCTGGCTCATCTTTCTAGCACACATAAGCATCCAGGAAAAGAAGAAGCAGTGCTTCTTCAAATCCAATGATAAGGCAGCTTTTGGGGAAGCAACGAGGACTTAACAGCTGACCCTCCCTCCCAATAGTGGAATGTAGCCTGGACCGGGTCCCATAAACTCGTGGACTTGATTCCTAAGTAGTAATACAGTTCCTGCATGCATCTTGTATGTTTTACACTGATAGTGCTTTTCAAAGGTCATTCAGTTAAATGAATTTGATCCTCACAACTCTCTGAAGCAGGCAGAGCAGTATTAATTTCCCTTATTTACAGGCGGTTAAACACCAGGAACTCCAGAGCCTGGTCAGAGTTTTTTAAATGTGACATAAACCGCTGCGAACATAACCAAAGGCAGACAATGCCGTTAAGTGTAATATTTCCACTCTGTTTTCAATTTTGTTATCTTAGAATTTTGAGTATATTTGATATTAACGAGTGTGAGTAAACATCTCATCCACCTGATATTAAGAGCAGCAACCCAATAGCAGTTGGCTAGGAAGAAGAGTGGAAATTTTGTAGATGTATAATATTGGAAAACTTGAGAAGTATAGAGACACAGTTGAATTATCAATTTCATTGTTATCAATCACCTTTTTAAATATTTCTGGAAAGCGGTGATTATGTCACGGGAGAAGGCAAAAAGTCTGTTCAACAGTTGTAGGATAGGACGGAATCAGGCAAATGTAGAAGTTTTATTAACATGTGAGGAAAAGGTAGGATAGCATAGATTGAATAGTGATCTCTGGTTAAAATAGAGATTTAATTGTGACCTGTAAAAACTTTCATTAGATTTTTCTATGTATGTCAAGGCGATTATTCTATGACAATGATTATTATAACACTGATGACAGATTATATTTGCTAATAAAGCCTTCATAATTATTTGATCATCAAAACTAGACAGCTACTGCCTTAGGAATTAAGGTTCATAAGCATATAATTCCCTAATTATTTGTATCATCTGAGCACATTTTAATTGAATTATTCATATAATAATGGGAGCTTGAATTTGGCCTAGGAAATAATTTCTGACTTTATTCTGTAACTCAAGAACAGATCTGAGAACAATTAGCCACTGTCTTCAAAGAGACATTCTCTTAAACAATAGCTATGTTTCAGCTGCTATTGTTTAATTACCAGATAAGAAATCAAATTAGATTCATGCCAATGACATTTACAAAAAGCAGCATGCTATAAAAATATTTCCTATCTAGTTCTGAGATGTTAAATTTAAATAGAAAATAAATGTTATAGTCAACAATTATAGCTTATTGGTTTGTTTAATCTAAGATATGGACTTCAAGATATTGAGTTGCCATATTTTAAAATTTGATGTGCCTTATCTTGCTTCTTAAGTTTAATTTCAGCTTCATATTTTAGGCCTCATAAAATGGTGTTTATAATATTTAAAATAAATGCATATAGTTTTTATAGTTTGATAATTAAGTTTTAAAAGTACAGTTACTTAAAATTAATTTTATTTGCATTATTTAAATTCTGTGGTATTCCCTGTAACTTAAAAATGATAGTCTAGGGGTGCCTGGGTGGCTCAGTCGGTTGGGTGTCCGACTTCAGTTCAGGTCATGATCTCATGGTTTGTGGGTTAGAGCCCCAAGTCAGGCTCTGTGCTCACTGCCAGCTCAGAGCCTGGAGCCTGTTTCAGATTCTGTGTCTCCCTCTCTCTTTGACCCTCCCCTGCTCACGCTGTCTCTTTCTCTCTCAGAAATTGATAAAACATTAAAAAAAAATTTTTTTTAAATGACAGTCTGAAATTTTTAAAGCCAGAACAGATATCACTCTTTCTCTCAACACACAAATGAAATATAATTCAGGTTTGAAAAATATACATAAACAAATTTGAAAAATCAAAATCATTAAGTGTAATTAGCCCACATTTACATAATTCCTATTTAACTTTTCTTTTTTCATAGTGTATAACTTAATGTAGTATATTGGTGTAAAACTTTTGCCATTCTTTTTAAGTGATTCCTAGATTTCTGTTAACTCAGAATTCTTATAATTCAACCCAATTATTTGCTTCTGCCCAATTATTTGCTCACCAAGTATATCAGTTTTCTATTTAAACTGCTTTCATAAAAATCACCAATGAACTTTACATTCACAAATTCAATGAAAATACTCAATTCTTTTTTTTTTAATTCACCTCTCTTCAGTATTAGGCACTACTGACCACCCCATTTCCTCCTTTTTTGACAGTTTCCATAACTTTCAAACACAGTCTTTCTTTGGTTTGTCTCTTATACTCTGAATGCCTTTCCTTACCTTCCTTGGTAGATTACCTCTCCTTTTACCATTTAAATACTGAAGAATCACAATGTTCCATTTGTTCATCCCTTTCAATAGGCTCTGTTTCTGGATGATCTCATTCATACTCATGGCTTCCACTACTAACATATAGTCAATGACTCCCAAGTCCATATTCATAGATCAAAAGCCTATATATCCAAACACCTATTTAATACTTTTTATGGGAATGAGTTAGACATCTTAAATTGAAGCTTCTCTAAACTGAACATAAAGTTTTTTGCCACACCTGAGTCTGACAGTTATTTGAGCCAGAAAATGATTAACATTTTTCCCAGTTCTTCAATTTCTTTATCTAATCAACATTATTAATTAGCTTTTGAATCTGTTCCTTCCACTTCACCCTCTTTATCATTACCATAGTTCAGACTTTAACCATAAATCTATCAGGATAAAGTAATACTGAAAAATAAAACCAAAACGGGAGGTATCACCATCCCAGACTTCAGCCTCTACTACAAAGCTGTCATCCTCAAGACAGTATGGTATTGGCACAAAAACAGACACATAGACCAATGGAACAGAATTGAGAACTCAGAAGTGGACCCAAAAGTATACAGCCAACTGATCTTTGACAAAGCAGGAAAGAATATCCAATGGAAAAACGACAGCCTTTTTAACAGATGGTGTTGGGAGAACTGGACAGCAACATGCAGAAGAATGAAACTAGATCATTTTCTCACACCATGCACAAAAATCAACTCAAAATGGATAAAGGACCTGAACGTGAGACAGGAAACTATCAACACCCTAGAGGAGAAAGGAGGAAACAACCTCCTTGACCTCCACCGCAGCAACTGCTTACTTGACACATCCCCAAAAGCAAGGGAATCAAGAGCAAAAATAAACTGTTGGGACCTCATCAAGATTAAAAGCTTCTGCACAGCCAAGGAAACCACCCAGAAAATTAATAGGCAACCAACGGAATGGGAAAAGATAGTTGCAAATGACATATCAGATAAAGGGTTAATATCCAGAATCTATAAGGAACTCACCAAACTACACACCCGAAAAACAAACAACCCAGTGAAGAAATGGGCAGAAGACATGAACAGACACTTCTCCAAAGAGGACATCCAGATGGCCAACAGACACATGAAACGATGCTCAGCATCCCTCCTCATCAGGGAAATACAAATCAAAACCACACTGAGATACCACCTCACGCCAGCAAGAGTGGCTAAAATGAGCAAATCAGAGAACTCTAGATGCTGGCGAGGATGTGGAGAAACGGGCACCCTCCTACACTGTTGGTGGGAATGTAAACTGGTACAGCCCCTCTGGAAAACAGTGTGGAGGTTCCTCAGGAAACTAACAATAGAACTCCCTTATGACCCAGCAATAGCACTGCTAGGAATTTACCCAAGGGATACAGAAATGCTGAGGCATAGGAGCACGTGTACCCAATGTTCAGAGCAGCACTCTCCACAATAGCTAAAACATGGAAAGAGCCTAAGTGTCCATCAACAGATGAATGGATCAAGAAGATGTGGTTTATCTATACCATGGAATACTACATGGCAATGAGAAACCATGAAATCTGGCCATGTGTAGCAACATGGATGGACCTTGAGGGTGTTATGCTGAGCGAAATAAGTCAGGCAGAGAAGGACAAATATCATATGTTTGCACGTATAGGAGGATTAGGAGGAACTTGACGGAGGAACAAGGGGGAGAAGAAGGGCGGAAACGGTGGGGGAAAGGGGGAGAGGCAAACCATGAGAGACTCTTGAATGCTGACAAAAACTGAGGACTGATGGATGTGGGGGGGAGGGGGGGATGGGCATGGAGGAGGGCACTTTGGGGATGAGCACTGAGTGTTATGTAGAAACTAATTTGACAATAAACTATTTGTAAAAAATAAATAAATAAATAAATAAATAAATCCCCCCCCCAAAAAAAAAAATAAATCTATCAGGATAATTGAAGAACTTTCTAACCATTCCCTCTATCTCCCTTTTCACCTGGTACATACCACATCCACACCACTGCAAAGGTGGTTTTCCCAAGTGCAAACACAAATTACATTACTCTCTACTTAAAATTCTTCAGTGGCTTCTCATTATCTTGGGAATGACCTAGAGAACTCCTTATGATCCATTCTTCCGGCTTGAACTCTTGACACATTAACGTGCTGCAATGTGGGAGGCGTCAGTTCTCTCTTCCCTCTGGTTTGCATACAGTATTTGCTCAATTTGGAACGCCACTTGGTTTAATCTTAAACATTGTCAAATGTTGGGTTAAAAGCATTAAAAACTTGCAAAATATTCCCTAATTGTGCAAATGTGGTTAGATGGCGCTCCTGAAAATTGTGTTTCTTTACAATGCTTATATTGCCTTTTGCCTTTTTGGGTAATTGATAGAGCACCTTTTAATATTTCTAAATCTACTATGAATTCCTAGATGATAGGAACTAGTCATTTTTCTCTGCATTTTTAAAGGTTAGCATAATGCAGGGTATCTGGCCCACAATCAAACTTTTCTGTTTCTTTAAGGATTCATTGACTCATGAGAGCATATTTGTACATCCAATTGGGAAATTTCATTTCTACCAATTATAGAAGAAGGGGCATAAAGTTAAGATAATAAATTTAGTTTCATATGATCATAACTTTTCTGTTATGGGGGAAACTTCTGAATTTATAAAATTAGAAAAATCCAGCTCTTCTCTTGTTTGAATTTTAGATAAACCACATTATATGTCTTATAAAAATGACTGTGTATGTATTTTAGTAATTATATATATTATATATTACATATATGTATATGTAATATATATAAGCTCAAATTGAGCTTGTGATATAGATAGATAGATCTCATATAATTGTGTGAGCATTCCTAGTAAAGAGTAGAATAACAAAATGAAAAAAAAAAGCATGAAACGTGGACTCAAAGAAACTGACTTCTAACATCAAGTTGGTGTGCTGGTGTGCTCCTTCCTGGGTATCAATGGACAAGTTACTTCTTCTCCCTCCTAAGTTTCAATTTTCAATTTTCTCATCTGCAAATGCCTATCTCATAAGACTTGAGGGAGAATTGAATAAAATTATATACACATATATACTGGATATTTAAAAAAATTCAAATTTCTGCCCCTCCATAGTGCTAATATGATACAAATCCTATAAAGGGAAAGCCATATAGTAGGACTATTAACAATGTTATCTGTGAACCACTTTATATGTTACTATCTGTGATTTCTCTATAATAAAATAATATGAGAAAAAATCTTTACATAGTCATTTTATAAAAATATTCACGCTTAGATTAGAGGAATAACATTTAGGTGTCATTTCCCTTGGAATCTTCCTCAGGGTGGTATGTTACAAACAAATCAGTAAAATTCCTACCTGGTAAACCAGGAATATGTCATCCTACTGAAGAATGAAGCACTTTTCTCTGGATTGCATTTCTAGAAAGAAAAATATAACAAGTAGATATATGAAGAATATACCTTTACTTTATATTTGAAATATCTTTGTCAGCAGGTGGAAGAGTACACATGAAATAATTTCATCTACTAATAGTTGAAGCTATGTTGGTTTCATAATCCTTAAGGATTAAAATTAAGATAGTAGAATGGTGGCTGGACTACAGGCATTTTAATATTTCTCCCAAAATTATCATTTTGACTCATTTACACAGCAAAAACAAAGTAGGAAAGGAAAATCATTTCTGAAATTTCTACTTCTCATTTTCTCTTTCTCTCTCTATATATATACACATATATAAATATCTTCTCAAGTTTCTATGACTGTGTATATATGTGAAGATATATAGATATATATATATATACACACACATAATTTAGCGTCTATATGTAAGCTAAATTTAAAAATTTTTAATCACTAAATTAAATATAGCTTTGTCTTTTTTGGAAAAATGAAAACTAAGAGACTAATAGGCATTTGGTTTACATCTGTGTGTTTAATTACATATTTATTAACTGCATATTTTTGCATAAATGTATAACTATATATACAATTATCTATTGATCACAATTACATATTATTTTGGGAAGTTAAAGTATTTCCATAAAATTCTTCCTATTGATCTGGTGAGTTCAAGCAAAAGGAAGCTTTAACAACGAAGGCCTCAAAAGTAATCATTTTATATTTTTAGAGTCAGCATCAATGTCTGCATTTTAAAAAGTAAAGCCGATCACCCCAACAAAGTTCATTATTAGAAACTGTCCCATATTTAATAATTTTATCATACATTCCTTCTAATCCAATCCAGTTCTGATTTCATACATAAAAAATCCTTATCCTAGAAGGAATGGGTGCAACAAAATTCTATCCTATACAGCAAAATATCCTGAGTATGGAGGAGAGAATATTATTTATTCCAAATCTGCTGAGTTATAGCAAATGATATACTATAAATCATTGAATATATATATATATACACATATATATAATTTATTCAATTGCTATCTATCTCTATATTATTGTTGCAAAAGTAAATGCAGTGACAAATGTAAAACAGTCATCATAACACTGTGGCCCAAAACAACCATTCACTCCTGTGAACTATGATATCATCATCACTACCATTACCAAACATATCATTTGGAAAATAAGAGCACATATTATTGTGGAAAATGTTCTGAAAATTCTTGAATTAACCTGAAGGTCACATTCTATTTCACAGGGAGTTGTCAATTTTATCATTTACCACCAATGGAAAGACCTTATTCACATCCAAACACATGTATGCCTGTGGCAGATTGCAAATGGCTACAAATTCTTAGCAGCTTTTCATATCAAGAGGTAGACTCCGTTTTCTACTCCTTGAATCTGGGCTGGCATTGTTTCTTGTTTTAATCAGAAGTGACACAAAGAGAGTTCTAAGTCTAAGCCCCAAAATGCTTGGTGTGCTCAGAACCCCGAGAGCACAATGTGTCTGATCCTGAGCTGGCCTGTTAATGGATAAGAGACCCCGGAAAAGAGAACCGAGGTGCTCATCTGACAGTCTGTCATCCTGGCTTGGAAACTACCAGACATATGAGTAATGTAGACTATCCAGTCACCAGCCAACCCTCCAGCCAACCCCTCAACTGGCAGTAGTGCTTAAAAGAGTTCAGGGGAGCTCAGGAAAGCTGACCTAAACCAGGTCTTGATCCGTATGGTCAGGGAATCAGGAGATAATTAAAAAAAAAAAAAAAAAAAAAAAGGTGGTTGGTTTCAGCACTCATGTCCTACAAAGCTTCCACAGAGGGTTATTTTTGCAGACCAAGAACTAAGTATTTTATTTACCTTTCCCTCTAAGCCCATTGTCTGTGGGAAAGCATCTCCTATGAGGCCCTTTGAATCTTCTGCTAAACAGACTCCTTAGATGTGGGCCAGGCATCTTACACTGAACATATCACAGTAAATTCCAAGGATATTTACCTCCCAGAAAATAAACAGTAAACAGGTAAAATATCTGGTGAAGGTAATAAGTCTTACCAAGCACCAAGAATGTTTAAATTACTTTTTAATAAATAATTATGGAATTCATAGCATGGATCTTACTGAGTTCATTATTGGTATATTGCCACAAAGCAACATCTATATAGTAATCCAAGACAGGACAATTCTAAAAGTATCTTTCAGTGTTCTAATTTACTTCTATCTTCTCCTAAGCATTTCTCAATCCTTCTAACTCAGTTATCTTCACTCTGACAGTATTTTTGGTCTGCAGATCTATTGACCCCAAATGTTCCCCATTTCCCTTATCTGCCCAAGCCTAGTACAGGCCTTTGTTTTGTAAGACATTTTCTTATCTATTGTACTTATCTACCATTGGGCATATAGCAAACTTGGTATAAATATACCTTAACATTTCTGACTTAAGGGCAATTTTCATCTGAACTGGTCCTGTTATTTCCAGATTATGATAGAAGAGTGGAAGTATTTAGACCAAGAGACCAGTGGAGTCCAAGATTAGTGAAGTTTTGTTGCTTTCAATCTTCCTTGGGTTCAACCTTGAGATGTGGTCCATGGTAGGCTATGGTTTGTGTGACTGCTACATTTAACAACATCTCATAACCCCTAACTTCAGGAGCTTTCTTTGCAGATATTGGAGGAGAGTTCTGGAATTGGTGGGGGAAATTAAGGGGAGGTAGAAGTACAGCTTCATGGAGAGCGGAAAACATCCAGAAATAAAAAAAGAATTTATGTGTCTTAATCAATTATTATGTGCCAGATTCTGTACGAAGTATATTATCTTATTAACTATAGCATATCCTTGTGGTAAAACCATTTTTTTCATCCCCATTTTACAGAAGGCAAAAACTAAGGCCCAGAGTTTAAGATAGTTATCTGAAGATCCTCCAACTAAGAAGTTTAAGAGACTGGATCTAATCTACTTAGTTCATTCTATCTCCCAGCCATAACTCCACACTCTTAACTCTACTTATTACAGGCTGTTTGCTGGTGCTTAGAGATACCCTTCCTCCTGCCCACATCCTTCTACTTCTCTTCTGGCTAATTCCCACTGTACTTCAATCTTTTTTAAGATTTATTGCCCTCAAAAAAAAGAGATTTACTTTAATAATTACTTTCCTCCCATCTCAGCCCTCAAGGCTTATATTGTTGCTCTGGGTTACCGTAGCAATCTCAACACATTCCTCAGGTAGGACAGAATACCCTCACTGTTTCCTGATTAATCATTTGCTCACAGATTCTTCTCTCTCACTAGACCTAATTGCTCTGGAAGACAGAAAACTATATTTGATTTATCTTTATATTTTCACTTTTAGCCCAGGGCCTACCTCATAACAAACATGTTTTAGAGGAATGAATGAATGGCCACTAATCACTGCAAGAAAAATACTTAGAAGCATTCTATCCACAAGTCACCATGCCAGCCCTAGAAAATCGATCACAGTCATGATTTTGGGGCATCTGCCTGGCTCAGTGGATTAAGCATCTGACTTTTGATTTTTGGCTCAAGTCATAATTTCACAGGTCACTGACACTGTTAGCACAAAGCCTGCTTGAAATTCTCTCTCTCCCTCTCTTTCTCTCTGCCCCTCCCCCAAGCAGTTCTCTCTCTCTCTCCCTCTCTCTCTCTCTCTCAAAATAAGTAAATAAACATTAAAACAATTATGGGGATGCCTGTGGCTCAGTCAGTTAAACGTCTGACTTCAGCTCAGGTCATTATCTCATGGTTTGTGGGTTGGAGTCCTGCATCGGGCTCTGTGCTGACTGCTTGCTCAGAGCCTGGAGCTGTTTCAGATTCTGTGTCTCCTCTCTCTGCTCCTCCTCCGCTCGCATTCTGTCTCACTCTGTCTCTCAAAAATAAATAAACGTAAAAAAATTAAAACAAAGTCATGTTCTTAGCTTATAAGTAGGTAGGATTTCTATCTAAGATCTATTATGTCAAAACTATCAAGTCGTTTCAATGGAATATAATCATATAAGGTTTTCAATATGCTTTGAAGCCATTAATTTTATTTTTTAATTTGGTATCACAAAAGTTAACGAAAACAATGCAATTAAAACTAGTATTTTCAATCCTACCTAAATGAACTTCTGGTCCATAAAGCTATCCAGATTGAGTAACAGTCAAGTATATGAACATTGTTAGAATCCTACGGGAAGAACTGACTAGAATTTTGAATAAGAGAATTATTTGTTTTATAAATTCCCATCCTACAAGTTTGTAATTTACTGCCACCTCTGTGGTTGCATCAGTGATGTTAAACCTGCTTCCCTCTTTAAGCCTAACATCTCTCCTGTAAATAAAAAAGGTGTATTGTCCTGGTGGAGTTCTTCCATATTTTTAAGTGATTTATTCAACATTTGTATTTTATAAACTTTTAAAAGAATACTTCCCATATAATTTACTTTTAAAGAAATTTATAGTTGCATTTCATATGTGATCAGAAGAATATTGTCATATTTATTTGACACTTGGAGTCACTAACAAAAACCAAGAGTAGAAAAAGATCACCTGAATCTGAAATTTTTTTTCTTCTTCTTTAGAATTACAGAACTACTTATGTTAGGGGCTATTTCTAAGACTTCATCTTGTATAGTGGTGAAAAGTAAAACAAGTGGAATATTTTCTTAAGAAAACTACTCCTAACACTCAACTGCAGGGTTCATTTCCCTGTACTTCTGCCCTGGCATGTGACTTCTATTGTGGAAGAAGCACGTGTCGTCATGAGAGCAGAGTAAGGCACAGTTAAGTGTCTGCAGTTTCTGGATTGCCCCAACCTGTCTCCCAATGTCTGCCAGTTAACACAGTATTATTTATCCCGATTCTCTCCCGCGGCTTCAATGGGTTCTGCCACTGCTTGTAGAATTCCAATCCCAACCTCTGCTCCTTCAGCGAGTCCAGGTCCATTCATTCCTTTCTCAAATGCTTGTTTCTGTTTGCTCCGGGGAGTTCTTCATCCCTTCAAGCAAAGATGCCTCTTTCTCTCCAGCAGCCACCTCGACTGAGATCTGGATGGTTCAGAATTCACAACCTCCTGAGAACTGATGTCAACTCTCAAGACTGCGTGTGTGTGTGTGTGTGTGTGTGTGTGTGTGCGCGCGCGTGTGTGTGTGTCGCCGTGGGTGATTTACCGCTAAAACACGGCTTCAGTTCCCATTTCAGCGTCCGAACAGGCGGCTCTTCCCCCCACCTACCTGCCTTCCTCATCCACACCTGCAGGCGGACCGCCCGCCTCTCCCGGCAGGACCGATAAGCATTACCTGCGCCTCGGGCCCCTGCGGGCCCCGCTCGTAGTCGCCGCTGGCGCCCCACCTGCGCGGGCTGGAGAACATGGTCCGCGGGCGCCGGGCGACGACGGGACGCGGAGAGAGGCTCCGAGGCCGTCACCTCTCTCGGCGGGGGTCGGTCAGGCCGGCGCCCAGAGGTGGAAGGACGCGCGCCCTCAGCCCGGACGTGGTTGGCCGTCGCCAAGCCCGGAGCCGGCCCTTCCCGCGAGCGCGCCCGGGCGACCGGCAGGGGGCGCAAGGTGGGCGCGAGGTGGAGCCGGCAGCGGGGTCGCGGCGGGACGGAGGGGCGGAGGCGGAGGCGGGCCTTCTGTACAGCGCTGAGATCTCGGCCCCTGGGGCGTGGGGGGGGGGGGGGGGGGGGGGGGAGGGGTGCGCTTGACCCGGTAAGGTCTCCACTCTTCAATTTGCAGGATGGCTCTGTTATAAAATCTGTTGTTTCTTTAGGGTAGAAGCACAAAGCTCACTTCTCCCTGGGATGACATGTTTGTGAACGGAATATTGCAGTTGTACCGGACAGAAAACTGTTAAGGACATCAGGTGTCAGTAGAATTGTAGGCAGTGAATTTTATTGGAATCGTTTTAAAATTAGAAACACATGAAAGGCTTCCCTTACTATTAGAAAACCATAACAGTATATGGGATCTAAATTTACTCTTCAAATTAATTATAAAGCAACATAATAAATGAAAAACTTGACAGTAACTACAATTAGCAAAGAGCTAAACGAGATACATGACATATAAAAGGGAATATAATAGTAGGGACTCAAACAGGGAAAAAAAGGGAATATAATATTAAGGATAGCATTTTGTGTTTTAATAACTGTTAAGGAACGGGAAGCCTTGTATAAAGACGTACTGCTGTAGGGCCACCTGGGTGACTCAGTCACTTAAGCATCAAGCTCCTGCTACGCTCAGGCCACTATCTCCTGGTTGGGATGATTGAGCCCAGGGTGTGGCTTTGCGCTGACAGGGAGGAGCCTGCTTGTAATTTCTCTCCCCCTTTCTCTCCCTCCCTCCCTCCTTCCTTCCACCCCCTCTTTGCCCCTCCCTGACTCACACTTGCCCTTATAAAATTAAACATTTTATAAAAAGAAGAAGTCTGGTGTATGTAATACTTTGAGGAAGATGTGCTGATCCCTGGGATGTGTCATTGGTCCGAGGAAATATTGTGTTTCAATTAACTTAGAACCTGAACTAACTGAAAACTTAGCAATTTTATTTATTTTTATTTATTTTTTTAAAGTGGGCTCCACCCCCATGTAGGGCTTGATCTCACCACCTTGAGACCAAGAGTCTCACTTCACTGTCTGAATTAACCAAGCACCCCAAGAGGAAGTAATTTTAGACATTCTGAATAATGGGATAAAGAAGGCAATGTGATAATTTAACAAAGATGGGTAATTATGTTTCAGGACAAAGGAAAATTCTGTCTGCTTCTTGAAATTAAATGTTAGAGGTAGATAGAAAGAATGAGATTTAGGTTTGGAGAAACCCAGCTTCCAAGAGAAAAAGGCCCAAAGATGATACCTGGGCAAAGTTTTAGCCTGCTCATAGAATGGCTCAAACTGCAAGGAGCGAGACAATTTCCACATAAGAGTTGGACTAAATGATTTTTCATAGAATTAAAGTAGTGCGGGATGTCTAGAACACTGTTTGGCTTTCTTCCTCTCTTTAGACCACATTTGTCTGGCCCTATGCAAAGAGGAAGTCGCAGATTTTACTTTAAAACAAATGTGTCTATGAAGAAATGAGATTGCAACTCAGGACTTAGAAACTTTGTCTCACTTCTTCCAGCACTTTATACAAACTCAGTGCCAATCTGGGGATATCTCATATCCATCAGCCTCCGCCCAAGGGGCCCTTTCTCCATCTGTGCTTTGAAACTGCTCACTGTGTGCATTCCATGTGCAAGATCTTCTTGTAGAGTTAGTCCTTGCTTTTCAGACACAAGGAAAGAAGGAACTTTGAACCTGTGCCATAGAGGAGGAAGCCAGGAGGAAGAGGCCTAAAAATAGCTCAGGCTTTAAATTCAACATTTGTTTTCCTTCCTCTTCTTGGAATCAGTCCCCCTCAGAAAAGGCTGGTTCTAGCAACTGAGAGCAGACAAATTTCTACACATCCTCAGCTCCATAGAGACACTCAGTTCACTGATCAGTGGGAGGAGAAAGAGATTCACAAAGTAATTTAGTAAACATCAGGCCAATAGGTGTGTTGGGAAACTGGAGTAATACCGTCTCCACTCAAAGGAATTGGGGGGAAATCTCTGGGAGCCCCACAGAACTAGATTTTAAGGTCAAGTTTCTCTATTTTGAAAGAGGTACATATGGTAAGACTGTCCTAATGAGATGGAAGGCATGAGAGGTTTTTAAGAAAGGAATGACAATTTTCATTGCTTCAATACTTTAAAATACAGTAAAATATTTAGATTTACCTAGGCAACAAAAAGTATGAAAATATGACCTTGACATAAGCTAAACATTGCCACAAAGTTAGCATTCGATCACCGAATTCTCACACTAGCTAAATTGTGAAATAAATATTTCCTTCTCAGCAAAAAGAAAATCATAGAGAGATGGAGTCAAAGGGCATATGGATTCAGTAATGGGTGGAGCACATTTTAGGTCACAGTATTCAGTTTTGTAGGTTACTGAAAAAATTCATTTTTGGGTTCTAGTCCTTCTAGGGATTCTGTTCTCCTTTACAAATGCTGCTGGCACACACCTCATCCTTTCTCCTTGAAAGCTCCCTAGATCAGGTCAGAATCTCTGAGGCTGATTAGAAATAAGGCTGAAAGAAAAAGCTGCCTGTTT
Source organism: Hyaena hyaena (assembly GCF_003009895.1). Taxonomy (NCBI): domain Eukaryota; kingdom Metazoa; phylum Chordata; class Mammalia; order Carnivora; family Hyaenidae; genus Hyaena; species Hyaena hyaena. The sequence continues at coordinate 175,899 of NW_024080906.1, read as the reverse complement.
TCCATAGTTATCCAGGCAAATGGTTGGCACCATGAGAGAGGGAAGAATTCTCAAGGCAATCATAGGTTATGTTTTAATCGGGGGCATGGGGTATGAACTAGATATTATTTTCATTGCTCTTGTTAACCTTGGCATTAAAAATTGAATTAACAATACTATTCAGTTCATGGCATACTACCATCATTTTGTGAAAGACCATTTTTAATTTATTTTGTTTTATTGATATTTCCCCACTGATTCATTTTCCAATACATTTATTACCCGCCATAAGTCATTTATCTGTAATAACATGAAAGTATACAAATGACATTTTTCTATAAGTGACTGCAATACAATGCCTTCCCTCCCTGATATTTTTTAACTTATTATTTGTAGAGCATCTACCCATGTGAGGCTGTGCAACACTCACCTGTTGTTCCTGACTTCTCCATGGTGCTTTGTTCTCGGCAAATACCACAATTTACAGGAACTTAAATGTGATTAAGCACGTAGACTCTGAGGTAAGATTTCAGGTTGAAGTATAACTCCACTATTTAACAGTAAGTCATTTAACATTTTGGAACTCACTTTACCATCTATAAAATGTAAGTGATGCCTTCTTCATAGATTTGTCATAAGCATTACACAATTAAATCATGTAATGAGGAAAGATCTTAGAACAGCAAGAGCACATGGTATTATTACATAAATTATTTTGATGATTATTACTTATCTAATTGCCTAGTAAAGAAGATGTAGGCTCACTCCGACTCCTTGCTCCTTTAGTCAGTGCTGTGAGGAATATCTCTCTGAGGATTGGTGTATGAATGTCTCCTAGATCAAGAGATCTCAAACTTTTTGGATTCAGGAACCCTTTACATTCTTCAGAATTATTGAGTACTTAAATAACTTTTGCTTATATGGAGTATCTCTATGAATATTCACTATATTAGAAGTTAAAATGAGACTTGAAAATTTTATTGATTGATTGATTGATTAGTGTGTTTAAAGATAACAATAAGCCCATTACATATTTTCATTAATGACAGATTAATGAAAAATAGCTATATTTAAAGAACAAATTTTTTTTTCTAAGAATATTGGCATTATTTTACATTTTAATGCCTGATTTAGTAAAAGATGGTGGGACTCCCATACCTGCTTCCATATTCAATATATAACAATATGTTTTTGATTGACGTAGATGAAGAAAATGTCACTTCACACACATTATAGCTGGAAGTGGTGGATAAATTTAATTGCTTTTCAGTTAGTTCTGGATATTTGTCTTTGATATAAAAGCAAATCTCTGGTAGTTTCTTAAAAGTTAGTTGTAGTGTAGAACCTGAAACGCTATCAGCAAACCTTTTGTGCCACCTTGAAATTCATTGGTCTACCTTGCATTTTGACTGAATCTTTTATAACTGTATGATTTTATAACTGCATAATGTATTGGTTATTTGGTATATATTGTTTCCCTGATCTATGAATATTTTCCAAATGTTGACACATATCATTATGCAATATCCAAAAAAATTTTATTGATATCACTATCAATTTCATCAAAAAATTCTTTAAGTATTGGAAAGCTGTCAAGCTCATAATGGTGAATACTGGTAGTCAAAAAATAGAACTTCCTCTAAAAGCCTTGAATTTTTCATTGGCAACAAGCACTATCAGTTATATTCCTTGAAATGATAGAATCACTTTATTTACTATTGAGCAAATTCTGCCAGATATCCAAGTCTGAATAACCATAGTTTGTCTTCAGTCATCCTTTCCTGTAAAAATGGTGTTCCGTGACATAGTGGCAATTCAGCTTCAGTTTAGACCATTGTATAAGTGTTTTTCCTCAAAGCTACTGTCATACTTTGTCATGCAGCATAAGTTGTTTGTGTGGACTTAGAATTTCATCACCCAAAGTATTAGAAATACATACTCAAGAGTCAAGATTTAATATTTGTACACACACACACACACACACTTTAATTTACTGTGACACACAATGATAAAGAAAACAGTGACTACTTGGACTTGGCTTTGCTACATTCTTTTGTTTTAGGGAGCCAGCAGCTCTACCCCATGATTACTTTTGCCTCATGGGTCCAAATATTTACAGAGTGAGAAAGACAAGTGAAAACAGACGTGGTACTAAGAGTAGTTATTCATCCATGGTGCATAACAAGATTACCATTCAGGAAAGTTCTGAAGAGGGTTTACATTAAATTTAAAATTTAATTTTAAATAACAGAATTCACCAGTGGTACATATTCCACCCCAAGGGAATAAACAACAATGAAATCAAATGTTTTATTGATACATATTTTCACTGGGTCATTATTTATGTATTTGGAATGAGGAAAAAATTAAAGTATAACAACAGGACAACCTTTGAGTTAATATATATACATCCACATGATGCAATATGATGTCATGATATTTATGATAGAAGTTAACATCTGAATATGCTAACAATATAATTATATAATTATACAACTTTTAAAGGATATAGCGTCTAAATGTGACAGCAACTATAAAGTATATGTAATTAGTTACATTATTATCACGTAAAAATGTTACATTATTTACTGTTTGCAAATAATCAGATGTTAAAAGTGGTCCCCATTGGATAGTGAGATTATGAAAGATTTTTATTCTCTATATTTATGTATTTTCAAAATTCTCTATAGCAAACATGCATTCGTTTTTCAAGTAGACAAAAATAAATGTTAAATGAGGGATTTTTCTCCATTAGGTAGATGTGTTTTTAAATAGACCCATAATTCTTCAGCACATGCTTTGCACCTCCACAGCTCATTTATCAGAATAGAAGAGGAGGAGATGATTGAGGACCGGGTTGAAAACAAGACTTGAGCGTGAGACCTGGGGTAGAATTTCAGTCTGCATTTGTGACCTGTGTGAAACAAGGCAAATACTTAGCTTCTTGTTTCTTAGCCTCGGTTTTTCAGCCTAATTTTTACCTCACAGGGCACCAAAAGTACTAAATTAGAAGCTGAATGAGACACTAAATTAAAATGTTAGGCACCGAATCTGGCATGCAGTTAAGTACTCAATAAACACTGCAAACATACTACATTTAGAGCCATATCTAAAAAGTCCAAAGTTTAGGGCCCAGCTGAGATTGGAAACCAGAAATGTAAAGCACAGCCAGGGAGCAGAATTATGAGGCTGTCTTTGCAGATTTGCTTATCCACACGAGAAGGAGAGTATTTGAAGGAATGATTGGATTTACTCCATGAAGAGAATCTGTAAAATATTAAGATGCAAGAATTGAGAGTGCTTTTGAGTGTGTCACTGAGGCTGTCCAGATTGGATGGGAAAGTGATAGGGAACTGGAGACCAGCACATCTCAAAGAGTATAAACTTTGACGAGTTATATTTAAACAATCAGTCACCAGATCACAATTCAAAATATGCCCTTGGAGGGACAGATAGAACAACTTTCCAATGGACTCTGCCAACAGACTGCGGTGTGTTAAAGGTGAACTTGGCTTTCTTTTACTGGGTTACAGGGAAACCCGCATGCAGGCCTATCATTTGGAGTTGATAGCTTTATTCTTTATTGAACATGACTACTATTTTCCCCCCAGTACTAAGCAAAACCAAATTTCTTCAGAATTTTCACACTACTCACAATGGCCGTTAGCAGCAAAAGGGCAGGTGTTGATTTTGACAACATCAAACATTTTTTAGGTTAGAATGTCTTGGTTTATTTCTATTAAGTAGGCACAGGTTTTTCTCTCATGAAACTCAGACCTCAGAATCTGATAGTACTGAGAAAATTGCCAACTTTTCCAGCCCTGCATTCTTCCAAAAATGACAGCCAATAGCAAAATGGAATTAGAAGAACATGTTGACCTTAAAAAACAAAAGGGCCAGTTATTTCACTAGCCAAATGAGTTAGTTCAAGAATAGCAGAGGAATTGCAATTTGGGACAAGCAAACTTTAGCAAACCAGAGGCAAGTCTGGAGAACACAGGAGAGGGGCTTGCTTTCATAAGGGAAAGGAGAAAGCTGGGAGGGGCTGTTTTCCTGAATTCAGGGAAGTGATGGCTTTTCATTGGCTGAGCTTGGCAGTTTCTCATTGGCTGGATTATTGATGGGCAGAAAGAAATTCTTCCTCCTGCTGGGTATATAAAGAAACTTACTTTATATGTTACTTTACATATAAACTTACTTTACTCAGTTGGTATGCTTCTTACATTGAGTTGTAGTGCCTGAGAGCACCTCTGTCAGCACCCCCTGACTCCATTTTATTATTATTTTTATTTTTTCTGACTCCATTTTAAATGAGGCTTCTTTTATATATTTTCACAATAATCTAAATAGTATAAATTCACTTATTAATTTGTATTAAAAGCAAGCATAAGTTGCTCTGCTTTAGACTGCATTACAAAAGTTAAAAATCAACACCAGAGAAATTAAAAATAAAGCAATACTAGAAAAGAACTCAAGGTCCTAAGGATTTATGCCAAATCCACCATGTCACAGAGGAGGAGACCAGGAGGCCAGGGGAAAGTTCAATGACTTTCCCACCATTCCAGTTAGAAGAAAACCAGGGCAGGGGAGCCTGGGTGGCTCAGTTGGTTGAGCATCCGACTTCGGCTCAGGTCATGTTCTCACAGCTCGTGGTTTGAGCCCCAATTCAGCTCTGCGCTGACAGCTCAGAACCTAGAATCTGCCTCAGATTCTGTGTGTGTCTCTCTCTGCCCCTCTGTTACTCTCTCTCTCTTTCTCTCTCTCTCAAAAATGAATAAACATTTTTAAAAAATTTTTAAAGAAAGAAAACCAGAGCGAAGTATTAGATTTCCTTGAATCCAGGATTCTTTGTGTTTGTTTTTCCACTATACCAATATGATTCCCTTTCATTTTACCTCAGATAACTAGGGATTTGCAAATGTGTGAGAGAAGCTATTGAGTTTGTTCATTTTTATGGTAACAATTTATTTTTGATCATTTTTGTTTGACCTCAAAGTTACATGCTCATCATTGAGCAAAAAGAAATTTCCAAATATTTTCCAGACAATTTCTTCAAATTTTCCCTGCTTTATTTATCATGTGTTAATTCTTTTTTTTTTAAGTTTATTTATTTATTTTGAGAGAGAGAGAGAGAGAGAGAGAGCGAGCAGGGAAAGGGTAGAGAAAGAAGGAGAGAGAGAATCCTAAGCAGGCTGTACACCGTCAGTACTGAACTGGATGTTGGAATCTATCTCACGAACTATGAGATCATGATCTGAGCTGAGAGATCATGATCTGAGCTGAAATCAAGAGTTGGTCATTTAGCCAACTGAGCCACCCAGGTGCTGCTCTTTATCATGTGTTTAACAAGCATGAAGTGACTACCTTCTATGTGCGTGCCAGGCATTCTGGTAGGTGCTGGAGCTATAGTGAATTGTTTTTGTCCTCACTGGATTGTACACTAGTGGGAGAGACCAAGAAGAAACAAGTACACCAAGAAAATAAATAACTACAAAATGTACAGTGATATGAAGAAAATGAACAAGATGCAATAATAGAGAACAGCCAATCAAGATACGGACCACTATTCCAAATGAGCTGGGGAAGTTTGGTAGGTTCTAATGTACTAAGTACACTGTAGCCAACCACAATAGCATGAGGCAAAGAATTTTAGGTGGAGAAATACTATGGGCAGAAACCTAAAGACTTTCTTTTTGTGTGTTGTTTTTCATGCTTTTTATGATGCAAATTACTTGCAAACAGACAATCTGCCCATGACTAGATATTGCTAAATACGTAGCAGAACTGTATTATTTGTTTCTCTGTCTTTTTCCAATATTGCCCGAATCAGTATGTGGTTTCTAGAGAGACATCTATGGATCAAGGTCCGCATTTATCTTATTTAAATAAACATTTATTGAGCTACATTTCACAAATCTGGACATGTTCTTTCTGGACGTTCTGCATCTAGTGCATACTGCAAATCTATTATAATAGATTTGAAGTTTTTTGTCTTTTGTTTTTTTTATCAAACCCTTGTAAGATGCTAAAACAGACCCCTGAAGACTTTAAGGTAAAAACTTAATAATAGTAACATTAATAGTGCACTGATTATGTTAGTTGGTGTTTTATTTACATTTATAATCTAAGTCCATACAACCAGATCCAGGAATATTTGAGAAAATAAATAACTGCAAAGGTCATATGGCTGATCAGCCAAGAGTTGAGCAGAAGCAGCTTTGCCATCAAGCTATTCAGAATGGAAGGTAACCAACCACACAACGAAAGCTCAAAAGCTATGACAGCTTATGTGCAGAGATATTAATACAGCTAAGGAAAGATGGTATCCACAAAAAGGGGAAGGGTTGTTACCATAGACTAAGGTTCAGAGAGAAACACATTTTATCATTGTATATACCCAGCATTTCAAAGGGAGGACAATTCCTGCAAACTAGGAGTGTTGTTGTTGTTTTTTCTTTTTTTTTTTTCCTGAATTTACCACAGTTCAGGTAAATAGTCACTTATTTTTTTTCATCTGTTATTCATTGAGTATCTATTATGAAGTAGGCACTATGGTGCTAGATAAGATAATTACAAAAAATTTTAAAGGAAGTAAAATCCTGTCCACATAAAACTTAACTTTACATCTAGGGGGACAGACAATGAATACATACATAAAGCAATGTTTATTTTAATTTTTTAATTTTTTAAAATTTATTTCTGAGAGAGAGAGACAGCGTGAGTAGGGGAGGGTCAGAGAGAGAGGGAGATACAGAATCTGAAACAGGCTCCAGGTTCTGAGCTGGCTGTCAGCACAGAGCCTGACACGCGGCTCAAACCCACGAACTGTGAGATCATGACCTGAGCCAAAGTCAGACGCAAAACCGACTGAGCCACCCAGGCGCCCCCATAAAGCAATGTTTTGATGTCAGTGTGCTGTGGGGGGAACCAGTGAGGGCAAGAGGGAAAAATGAGTGATGTTGAAATTTGTATGCAGTGATCAGCAAAATGTTTATTCTCTGAAAAAGGATTTTTAAGCAGATGCCTATGGGAAAAGAGGAACAGGAATGTGGTGTCTGGCAATATTCAAGGATATTGGCATAAAAACTTGCAGAAGAGGTGTCTGCAGTTTGGAAAAAACTGGACACTTTTCAGAATATGAACCTACACCGGCTCTTGATGGCACAGGGGACAGTGTGGTGCAGACAAACAGGACCATGACAACTCTGATTTGAAGATAAATTCATAATAGTTGAATCTGAATACAAAGAAACTTAAAAGTGTATGAAATGATTTGGTTTACTTCTGTTCTATCATTTTCATGCAGGTGGAACAGTGATAAATAAAAACCGCTGTCTAAAGCCTAAAGAAGTTCTCTATAGAAATATAGAATAACACATCTGGTAGGTAAGAAAAGCTTGTTTCATAGTTTAGCTGGTAATATTATTTTTTCCTTAGTGGTTCATGAAATAATGGTAAGTCTATAATCATTGACATCTTAGATCCAGTGAATTACAGTATTGTGAACAGCAGGTGGTGGAATTTAATCAAGGATAAAGGTTTGCAAAGGGGGCTTCTTAGTTAAAAAAATAACATTAAAATTTTTCAAAAATAAAGCCAATGTATTTATTTTTTTAATTTATTTTGAGACAAAAAGATGACGCCCAAGCAGGGGAGGGGCAGAGAGAGAGAGAGAGGGAGAGAGAGAATCCCAAGCAGGCTCCACACTGTCGGCACAGACCCTGACACAGGGCTCAATCTCACAAACCATGAGATCATTACCAGCGCTGACACCAAGCATTGACGCTTGACCAACTGAGCCACCCAGGCGCACCAAAGCTAATGTCTTTCAAGTACCTAGAAGAAGAAATGATGAAACCACATGTATTTAAAAGCTTGAAAAGGGGTCATGACAGGCTGTGCACAATTTCTGCCTCTTTTCCTGTCCCCTTCTTGGCCAATATTCTCCTACTTAGAAGCGCCATCAATCTTTAGCTATTAAAGGAAAGATGATGGTTATGACACAAGAATGTAGTCATTATCTTCCCATTAATGTTAGCAAGATGAATTTGTGGGATAAGGATGAGCCATAGAAGCAAGAGTTTTATTAATTTGGCTTTTAAAAACTGCACATTAATGAGCAGAGAGAAGTCGAAAAACCTTTAGATTCTTCCAAGACTACCAGCATGGTTATCTAGCCTTAATTGTAGTAGATCCTTACAAAAATTTAGACATAGTTTCTCTCCCCAGCGATTCATTATTAATTGGGAGTTAATTTAAGGATTAAAGAGAAAAAAATTATCTAAATTTGGACAAAATGGAAAATAAAGTGAAAGTATATATTATTTAATATGATAAATTTATTCCTTTCTAATAGCTAAAACAATCTACTTTAAAGCTCACATTATTTTCAGGGTGCCTGGGTGGCTCAGTCAGTTAAGCATCCAACTTCAGCTCAGGTCATGATCTCACAGTTTGTGGGTTTGAGCCCCACATCGGGCTTTGTGCTGACAGATAGCTCAGAGCCTGGAACCTGCTTTGGATTCTGTATCTCCCTCTTTTTCTAACCCTCTCCTGCTCATGCTGTCTCTCTCTCTCTCTCAGAAATAAATAAAACATTAATAATTTTTTTAAAAAGCCCATATTATTTTGAATTTGAATGCAAAATATACCTATGTTCATATTTGAAATAATTATGCTTATGAATATATTAAGCAAGTCACCTGAATGTATTATGTCACAATTTAGTGAACTGAATAAACATAAAAAAGAATTTTAAAAAGAGCAAAGAAAAAAATCACCCAAATCCCTCCCTCCCCTGAGGGCCACTCTGTGGATGATTTTTCTATGTCCTGATTTTCTCTATAAGCACCATTACTGCATTTAATTGAAATTTTATCAGGATTACATTTATGTTTTTCCTTTTCTTACAATGATTTCCTTTTGCTACATTTTCTACATAATTATTATTTCATCTTATTTATTTTTTATGTTTATTTATTTTTGAGGAAGAGAGCATGTACGTGCTCAGGAATGGCAGAGAGAGGAGAGAGAAAGAGAGAGAATCTCAAGCAGGCTGGGCACCATCAGCACAGAGCCCAATGTGGGCTTCGAACTCATGAACTATGAGACCATGACCAGAGCCAAAATCAGGAGTTGGATACTTAACTGACTGAGCCACCCAGGCACCACTATTCTATAATTATCATTTAAAATAACCAGCTAATATTCTATTGCTAATGTAGCATAATTTAATTAATAATGTAATGGTGATTCTTCAAATTTTAGATTATTTTCTAAGTTTTACCGTCACAAAGGACTCGGTCATAACCTCTTTGGCACAAGGTGTTTCTGTCCACTTCTTTTCACTACTTCCTTGAAATGGATTACCAAGAATTTATTAGTTCGGGAGGTTGAAACATTTCTTTTTTATTTATTTATTTATTTTTTAATTTTTATTTTATTTATTTATTTTTTTTGAGGTTGAAACATTTCAATGGCTCTAGTTAGCTTTGGCAATAACATCTAAAATATTCTATTAACTTACATTATTTCACGTGGTTCTGCAGTTCTTCCCCAGTTTTGTGGATAATAGTGATCATGACATGACAAAACCACTAAAATGATAAACTAGCCTAATTCAAAATATGCCAGGTACTTTTCTAAGCACTTTATATAGAATTGTAATGGAAAACTATAGATTTTACATTCACATAAACTTGTGTTTGATTCTTTATTCTTCTACTAAGTAGCTCAGTGACCTTGAGTAGTTTACTTAATCTCCTTGAGATGAATTTTCCCAGTCATACTACGCAATTAGCACTTAAAAATCTTACACGATTTTTGAAAGGATTGGTTTTCTAAAGGCTTGAGTTTTTAAATCTACCTATTTAATCTAACTGGAATTTATTTTTAATATGTTAAAATATGTAGATATAATCCTTTTAAATATTGTTCATTTATCACAACATTGCTAATTAAATATCCCTTTTGCCATTATTTAGTGTTATGTACTTCTTTATACTGTAAATTATCATATACAATTGTATTTACTTCTAAAATTTCTATTTTTTTTATTGATATATTTTTATGGCTGTACAAGGATACTTTAGTTACTATTGGATCAAAATATGTCTCATTCTTTGGTAGGCTATACTTTGCTTACTAAATCCATGGTTTTCATTTGTTTCACAATATTGTTACATAGCTTTGCAAATTTATTTTTTACCAGAAAATGTATTTAATGTACATAAATGTACATAAAATAAATGTATAGGGTGGGATTTGGTTAAATGTATATGTTAACTTCAGGAGTATTGATATATTTTCAATATAATCAAAGTCAAACTGTTAAGGTCTTGTCGCTGGGGTCTCAATGTAACACAGGTGCAGCCATGTGCCTACATGAAACTTGGGGAGAGAGACACCTTGGTCCAGTGCTCCGATTAGAGTCACTTGAATGAATTGTTATGACTAAAACAAAACTGTGTCTAACTGTAGCTATTGAATCCAATATTAATTGGATATTATTTGAAATGTACAAAGTGTGCATTCCAAACTGTTTATTACATTTAAGTATAAAATTTGCAACTATAGTTTAATTATCAAACATGTAAATAATATTGGCATATTGAACCAGAATATGCTATTCATAAAATAGAATGAGGAAGTTAATTCTGACCCCTGAATTAAATCCTGATTTAATTAAAATCCATTTAAATTTAATTACATATACTCTGTCATGCTACTTAAATGAAAGATAATAACATTGCATTCTGTAAAATTTGATTTACATAAAGGATTTAAATAAGAAATAAGGACACACTTACCCTAAATGAGTGGTCCAAATGATACAGTAAAATTTTAATATTTTAGATACATGTTCATGAAATTTAAATTTTTTAAATAATAGTGATAATGTTAACATTTTTTTAGTACTTCAGTTTGCCAGACATGTTCTAAGTGCTTTATTTGTACTCATGCTATTTCATAGTGAACCTGTGAGGAAAAAACTATAATTATTCTCATTTTATAGCTGAAGAAACTGAGGCACAGAGAGAATCTAAGAACCTTTTTCCAAACTGTACAGAACCAATGTATGAACCTAGGTTGGTTGTCTCCAGAGCCTATACTTTGTACCATTTTGACCCAAATAATTAAATCCTTTATATACTATAAATTCAACTTTGTTGAGCAAATACTTTTGATTATCTGCAGTTTTGTAAATTTAAATTGAAATCCCTGGGGCGCCTGGGTGGCTCAGTCGGTTAAGCATCTGACTTTGGCTCAGGTCATGATCTCATGGTTCATGGGTTCAAGCCCCACGCTGGGCTCTGTACTGACAGCTTGCTCAGAGCCTGGAGCCTGTTTCAGATTCTGTGTGTGTGTCTCTCTCTGACCCTCCCCTGCTCTCTCGCTTTCTCTCTCTAAGAAATAAATAAAACATTTTAAAAAATTCAAATTGAAATCCCTTATAAAATCTCAAATACTTCAACTGTTGGGGGAATTCCTATAAAAGATCAAATGAAGCTTAACAAGTGTTCTTGTTCAGGATTAAACACTAACCCTAGAACACAATAGTATACATAGTATGGATTAAAAATTGAACATGCCTTTCAAATATGAGTTTTCAATTACAATATATGATATATGGTTATAAAGTATTGTCTTTATGCCCACACACTTAATTTCAAGAATATTTTATGATTCTATAAAAACTGTATAAAAACTAGAAGGTATTGGGTTAACCTTTATTCTTTCTACACCCAAAGTAAAACAAGCAATTACCTTCAGCTCCTATATAGAAGCAGGAGGCTGTCTAGTTAGCATTTTAACAATGCAAATACAGGCTTTACCTTTCTAAGGGGAAAAGCAGTTGGCAGTGGAAGCCAATCAAATCCCAGAGTAGCCTGCAGGAGTGGCAACTCAACTATGCATGTTACTTAGGCACCATCTGCTGGACACTTTTTAAATAACATCCCATTTGCTATGAATTTGGGAATCCTAAACAATACAATCAGTGGAGAACTCCCGAATTCCAGCTCTACTTATGCCCCTTGTGTAGTAGGAATCCATTTTCTCTAGCTTTTCTGAATTAATTGTCCACTCAGGAAACTTACCCCCCTTTTCCCCCTATTGATTTATTGGCATGTGTAGCTTTAAGTGGCCAGGTGGTAGTCTCAACTTCCAAATTAATGGCATCTTATTACTGGGTCTCTAGTGCAAGAATTACTCCACTGGGAACCAAAATCGCTAAATTAGCAGAAACACAGATCCCTGACACAGCTACTCAACTCTGCCACTGAAGTATCCAAGCTGCCATCAACAATGTTGTGGGGTGCCTGGGTGGCTCAGTTGGTTAAGCGTCTGACTTCGGCTCAGGTCATGATCTCACAGTTCGTGGGTTCAAGGCGTGTGTCGGGCTCTGTGCTGACAGCTAGCTCAGAGCATGGAGGCTGTTTCAGATTCTGTGTCTCCCTCTCTTTCTGATCCTGCCCTGTTCATGCTGTCTCTCTCTCTCTCTCTCAGAAATAAATAAAACAAAAAAAATTTTTTTAAATAAACAATGTTGTGACTATGTTATTACAATAAACATTTATTTAAGAAACTAAGCAGCATACTGAATGTAGCCTGTGGTTCATAATTTACCAAACCCTGATATATGCAATATAAGTCTTTACAATTTTTAAAGACTTGTTTTATGACTCAGTATAAGCTCAACTTTCTTAATTGTTTAGTGTTCTTGTGGCGTGATGATAGATAGATGGATATATAGTGAGATAGAGATAATAGTCAAATAAATTATCAGTTACATTTGATATCAGAATTAAATATGAATTATCAATATTTTGGTATCAATATCAATTATTTTTAATTATTTTTGATACTTGCATTGTTCAACTTTTCTAAATCCTTTGATTTGTATATCTACTTTTTTATATTATGTGTAAAGGTGTATAAAATCTCTCACTATATTTGTGACTGTCTATTTCTCTTCACATATCTGGCAATTTTTTGCTTTATGTATTTTCAGGATGATGTTAGGTATATAAAAGTTTTAGATTTATATCATACTAATGAATTGAACCTTTTATTATTTTCAAGTGCCTACTTTATCATGTATAATAGTGTTTGCCTTAAAGACTCTATTTCCCTATATTAATACATTTTTGCCAGGTTTTTTTCTTTATGTCTCCATGGTATATAATTTTCCATTCTATTACTTCTGACATTTAAGTATTCTTTGCCATTAGTTGGTTTATTGTAAATAGCAGATGGGTGGACTTTTTTAAAAATGGTGTGAAAATGTCATTTATCTAGAGCTCTTTTTATTTCATGTTATTATTGATGTATTTGGGTTTAAGTATACCATATTCTTTTTTGCTTTTCTTTTTTTTTGTTTTTTTGTTTTTGTTTTTTTTTTGTTTTTTTGTTTTGTTTTGTTTTGTTTTCCTGTCCTGTGTTTATTTACGGTATTACCCCAATACCATGCACTCTGGAGTAGCCTACATTAAGTGAGGATTGGGGTATACAGACCAGCTCATTTCAGACCAAAACAGGATAGCTCTAATTATGAAAGGACTTTCATGTCTCCCTCTGTCCATTACTGCTCTGATCTCCCTCCTTTGATGTTGATCCCAAGGGTACTCTCTGATAAACATCTTGCACACTAAACTCCATCTCAAAACTTACTTTCTGGAGAATCCAAACTGTGACACATCCTTTAAAAAGTGGAACAGCCATATCAAAGGATTGTATAAAGCTAGGGTAAATGTGAAAGTGGAAAGCTGGCAAAATCAGTACAATATACACACCCTATTATTAAGTGAATGTCAAGGTGACAGAGCATTGTCCTGGCTCTTAGAGACATGTTCCAGAATTTAAGAGAATAGTTTTCTAAAGGAAGTGTCATTAGAAATGATACATATTGAAGGGATCTGAGCAGAAGAGTCCAAGGCAAGAGTTCAAGCTTGGGTTAGATGTTGTTCTGATAAGAGAATGCATTTTGGTTGACATAATCCAGTTCAGTGAGGTGCAGGTGGGAAAGATCTGTATTATTGAAGCTTTTTAGAGACTCAGAATTTATTGTGTATGCTTTATAAATCTATCATACTTTGGATGGCCTTTCAAAACAAGAATACTGGACCAGAAAGCAAAAGAAAACTAAAACGAAAGGGAAAGTAGGGTTCACCTAATGTAAGGAAAATAATTATCCTTCAAGGTTAAATTCTCAGAAACTTCTAGAAACTGCTGAGTTTAGCTGAAGTGATAGGGGGATAGCAGAGGAAAACTGCAGACTAGAGTATGAAGCAGATGCTATGGATGCATCTTTACTCATTGTTACCTGTCTATCTGAATTCACTAGCAGTTAAGTACAATACCCAACAGCTCACAACTTTCTCCCTTGAGCCCAGTCTCCTTTCGGTTTGAAAATTCTCCAGAGCCCTGGAAAGGCTGGAATGGGTAGTTAGTGTGCCCAAGGCAACTCTTAACTGACAGGGGTTGGAAGTCCAAGGATAAATGGCCCAGACCCCTCACCCTCCAGTGAGTGGGATGACTCTGGGGTACTCAGTGGGATGACTTTGGATACTGTGGTTTGTAGTAAGAAATAATGTTTGGTCTTCATCTTCATTTCTGGGATAGGGTTCCTAAAACCCTTGGAATTTCCTAAGAGATGAATTACAAAGGATAATCTCTTGTTATGTTAATGCGCTGACTTTTGGAACCCACCTGAGGGTGGAGCCTGGGTGACAAAGGCACCAACCCTGTGATTTGAAAGTTGGACCTTTGTATCCCACCTCCCTGATCTCAGAGGAGGAGGTGGGTGAATCAACTGCTGATGACCAATGATTTAATCAATCATGTTCATGTTCATTCAGGGAGCCTCCATAAAAATTCAAAAGGACAGGCTCAGAGAGCTTCCAGGTAGATGAGCTCATGGAAGTTGGGGGAAGTGATATGCTCAGAGAGGTCATGGAAGTCTGCACCATTTTTCCATACTTTGCCTATGCAAGGTATGTCTGGCTGTTCTTAGTTATACACATTATTTATAATAAACTGCTGTTCTAGTAAGTGAAATGTTTCTCTGAGTTCCGTGAGCTGCTCTAGCAAATTGATTGAACCAAGGAAGGAGTTGTAGGAACCTCCAATCTAGATTCAGGTGGTCAGGTGATAATCCCATCTTACAAATGGTGTCTGAAAGGAGCTATTGTAATCAGGGTCTAAGGGAGGAAGAACACCTGTCTCCAGCAGTCTCAGATAGACCGGGTTCAGCTGCTTGCTGCTGACAAAATTCAAAGGCAGAGAGAGATGGGTGGCATGGAAACACGAAAGGAATTTATTTCAGTGAGGCTAACACCAGGAAGATAGCAGACTACAATCTCAAAGACTGTTTCCGAAATGCTGAACATACTTCTAGGTTTTTATATAAGGCAAATGTGAAACAAAGGTCTGTGGGTACAGACTGGTGAGCAGTAAAATTTGGGTAAGTCATTGTTTTGGGGTCAAACATGAGGTCTTGTTAGAAGCAGGGCAGTAGTTATTGCTTGGATAGGTCAGGTTCCCATCGCAGGATGCTTTGCCTGCCGGGACTTTTGCCTGAGTTAAGAAATAAGCTAGAAAGAACTCAATCAGTGAAAGTACAGACTAGACTATGATCAAAATAGAGGTCATTAAACTTTTCTTTCAGTCTTGCAGGACTGAGCTCTTACTCTCCATGAAGGCTTAAAGGATGAGAAATCAGGGTTGAGAGGGCAAATTGAGGTGAAAAACTCCTAAATATTTGGAGGAATTCCAAAATAAGAAATGTCAAAAAACCTGGGGACTGTGGCTACCACCATAGGGATTTCCTAAATTTTATAAGACAGCAATCTTTAAGAATCTCTGAGAAAGGAAATGGGTATATAGATGAACTTTTCCTTCAGATGTGCTAAAACACATTGTCAAATTAAATCTGTCAATGGAAGTATTCTCTAGTAACTTTTATTGGATCTGGAAAACTTATGGAGCCTATGAGGCAGAAGCCACAAAGGAAACCCAGCTCCCAACGGGCATGAAGAATTGCTGAGACTGCTTCTGAGAAGAACACAAAACCAAACACAGAATATTTTAATGCCTTTGGACTCTAACATAAAATTTTTAAAGTTTTGGAACCTTAACTCACAAGGGCAAGATTACTTGATTTCATTCTATGGGATTTTAATTTCCTTTTCATTTCTTTCAGGTTGTGAGAAGATTAATTTTGTTATTTTTTCCCTGGAAGCATGGTCAGCGATTATATTAAAATGGGGAAATCATATATTGGCACTTTATTACCGAAGCATTTATGCATTTTATTGTTGGAGTATCTTAACAGGACTTGACTTCTTGTCCTCACGATCTGTAGTCTACGTTAGTGACCATCACTGGACATAGTGGGAACGTAGTCAGAATTGGCATTTTCAGTTTCAATTTCTTGACCCTGTAAAACAGCTTCGAATTCCAAGGTGAAAAAACCCTATGAAACACACCAGAAAACTGCAAACTAGAAAGACCTTTCAAAAGAACGAACAAAAACTAGAAAGACCTATGAACACCACCTCCTATGAAGTGTAGACACTGACACAATCAAAGGGTGAAAAGTTTAGTTCTGCATACCTGACATATGCTTTAAGGACTGTGATCTCTCACATGAGTCCAGGGCAGATGGAGAAGAAGATAAGAGTTAAATCACTAGGACTTCCAATTTTTATCAGTATGTTCATAAAATCAGAAAATGTTCATTAACAGTTTTCTTCAAGGAAGAACTCTACACCTCCATAGGGTCAAGTAAAGAAGATATAGGATAAGAGGCCACAAAGAATTATTTGGAAATGTCTATGGGATGAAAACAGAAAGTGAGTGAACAACATATTTCCCTCTAATACCGCTAGGCTTTCCATTCTCTTAATCCATTAGGTTTCACCTTTAGGTCAATAGCCAATCAGGGACAGGATATTTCCCATTCGAGACTTGACTCTTATCAGAGTAAACAGCTTCCAACTTTAACAGCCAACTCCTTCAATACCCAACACTGCTCTTATAGGTTATCTCCTAGGCCCATTACATAGCAGTTTATATTTCCTCCCAAGCAGCAGATAGCTAAAATTAAATGAACCCAAAAGTGAATTTCAAGGTGACAGAGCATTACCCAAATTTGAGAGATATGGTCCAAAATTCTAAAGGAATATTTTTCTAAGGGAAGGCACTAAGTATCACCCTAGTGCTTTATGAAATACTGACCTCCCTTTACTTTAACTATATTAACAACTCTTTAGATATGTTAGGAATTGTATAACATAAAACTGTTCTGATTAACTTTATTTCTAAAACCTACAGCATTGGAATTAGTACCAGTACTGATGTGTTAACATTATAGTTTTCTTTCTGTCATAAAAATATAAATATAAATGAAATAGAATCAAAGAAAAGTTGACAAAACCATTGGTAGGTATGACCCACCTCTTCCAGAGCTACCAGAAGACAGTGGTCTTGGCTGCAGCTCAAAGGAGGAGCTCACAGTGGATGGCCTGGGGGATCACCCCATCTGGATGGTCCTTCTTCAAATAACCCAACAGATCACACTGTTAGTTGCACCTGCACCTTCTTTGGCTGTAGCTGTTTATAGACCCTGGGTTTAGAGTACTTTCATTGTTATCCTACTATTAGGAGAAAAATATCCTATGATTGTTTGGGCCATGCTTTTCTTTCTTCCAAGATTTCTTACGGGTTTTTATATCTTATTTTTGGCAGGCAGATAGATAGATAGTTGGATAGATGGATGGGTGGATAGATAGATTAGATAGATAGATGATAGATAGATAGATAGATAGATAGATAGATGTTGGTACAGATACATATCTACTAGTTACGAAAGTCTACTTGCCTGCTGAGAATGTTTTATTTGCCACTGTGAACTGGTAACCCCTTAAAAGCTCCATGCTAATCTTTTACTCAATAAAAAGGTATATGTATGTGTGTGTTATCTCAACTATTTTGTGATAGCTAAATTCTACTACTTAATATTGTTAAGGCTGATTCAAATCCCAAACCCATGTCTTATGAAGTATGCAAGGGGCTCCTCAAGATTTCTAGAAATACTCAACATAGTTATAGCCATAGTCATCTTTATCTTGAAATTCCTTATTCCACTAAATTGGTACAAATAATATGTTGACACTGCTCTACACCTTATTAACTCAAACACTGAACTCAGAGTTTTTCTTATTTTTTTTTAATGTTTTTTTATTTATTTCTAGGAGAGAGAGAGAGACAGCGTGAGCAGGGGAAGGTCAGAGAGAGAGGGAATCACAGACTCCGAAACAGGCTCCAGGCTCTGAGCTGGCAGTCAGCACAGAGCCCGACGCGGGGCTCGAACCCACGAACCGCGAGATCATGACCCAAGCGAAAGTCGGACGCTTAACCGACTAAGCCACCCAGGCGCCCCGAGTTTTTCTTATTTTTAACACATGTGCATGCATGCTCATACACACACACACACACACACACACACACACACACACTCACGCAGAGGGTTTTTATTGGCCTAGCTAACTTTACTGATAATCTGGATGGATGACCTAGGTTGACATTTCTTAAAGTGATTTGAAATTGTAAATAATTTGAAACTGAATATTAAACATTATCTCCTGGTACTTTCCACCAACAAAGGATCCAGTCTCACACTTTTTTGATCAGTTGTCCTCTCTCTCTCTTGCTCTCCTTTCTGTTTTTCTGAATTTCCCTTATTTACTCTCTCTCACACAATTCCAATCATTTCTATGCAGTTTTGGCATTTTTTTCTTAGTTTCCACTAAATCATTGCCCTCAATGACATCTTAAGGTATTTTGCTAAATAAAGACACTGCTTGTCAGCTCTTAAGCTTAATTCATTTTGAACATTTTATTACAATAGATTAAGCCAGTTTTCAGCACAACTTTTATATAACTTTATTTTACAACTTATTTAAATTATTGAGAAATTGATTAGAAAGGTGGTGAGTATTTTTCCACTTATTTTGCCAAACACATGGTTTCTCTTAAAAGAAATGGTCTGTCAATGTCAAATACAAATATCTTCCAAGAAGTAATTCACTGAGCCATATATCATCATAATTCATCATGTTTTGTGTAACAGAAGAGATAATTAAAATTAGAGGGTTTAAAGGAGACATAGTGGGGCTTTGCTCCTTGTTTGTTGTATTTAATGGCATTGGCAATTGGTTTTTACTACCCATATGTAAAATTCTGTTGGCCAAAATAATACTTTTCTTTCTCAATGATCAGATACGAGTCAAATACCTATACAAACACTCGTGTGATTAAAAATATCTACATATTTTAAAGCTGTCCATGGCACCCCCAAGATATAAGTCAGGAGGGCTCCCTGCTGAATCTCAAGAGGATGCATTTTTTTTTTTTTTTTTTTGGAGCAGAGCCATAAACTCCACTTTTCTCCTTCTGCAAAACGATCAACTACATCAAATATCTGCAGTTAAGTCACATTATAAGTATTTGGGAACAAGTGACTGGTATTCAGGAGAGAGCTCAGGGTTGGAATATCGACCACAGATAGGATTCACAGAGATTATGGATAAGATATTTTTGAGAAAGAAAATAGTGAGAGAATAGCAAAGGGTCAAAGGAGATGTACTGGTCAGTCCAAAAATATACTGAGTGCCCTTGACTCTGTATCTTTTACTAGAAGCTCCATGTCTAAATATTCTTCAATTAAGAGATAAATTTTGGTTTTGCTTAATATATAGATAACTAATTGATTCTCTCTGTCAAATCTCTGGATTTGTCTCTATAACTTAACTGCATTCTGGAATATCCAAATAGCTGCCTTGGACTTGTTAAGAATTTTAACTTGATTTCCTGCTATGTCACATGGTAGCAATTTATCCCTTGTAATCTGAAGACACTAAGTAGATAATGGGTAAACAATTTGATGAAATGAGATATATTCATCTTCTAATTATGTTTTCTATAGGATGAAAAATATTAAAATTCTTCCTTACACAGATGACTTACATTGGAGAATTGTATCAATTATCTGATTCAATGGATAAACAGAACCAAAGAGATATGGAAAACTGAACATAGCTATAGTGTATCCTTGTATTAATATTGAAAGCTATTAAATGGTGCTTCTGTGTTGAGTGTTTTCTCACTGATGTGGAACAGAGCTTTGCCTTTTTGTATTTGTATGGGAAAAGTATCAGTCCATTTGCATGCACCCTCTCATGATTACAAACAGAACTCTTGCAATAGATATGATGAATTAGATTTTTTGTAGTTCATAAGGAAAAATAATATTTACGAAATATTTACAAGGTGTCTAAGACATTCTTAGTTGCATTTATCCTTAACATGTGAAATAGATCATTGTTTTTCACTTTACAAATGAATAAACTGAGAATAGAAATGGTACAGATTTCATGGTCTATGTTTCTATATTTGATTTGGATTGGATATAGATTTCAGACATTCAGTTTCTAGAAGAAATGTTAAAGTGTCTGTTATACAAAGAATTTAGGATAACTAGCATATGGCAAGTTCTGAAAATGTCCTAAGTAACAATATAAGTCAATTTAAATGCATATACTTCTGCCATCAAACTATTTATCAATGCACAGTGATTTAAGTATTAGTAAACAATCATATCTTCAAATGATTGGTAAGAAGAATCAATATCCAGTCCACCAGATTTAAAGGCAGTATGAACAAATTTCAATCTAAAACAGAACTGGAGAATATAAACTGGAAAATCTCATGCATGTGCCCTCAAGAAAGCAAAACTTAAGAACTGAGAGACTGATTTCCCCTAAAGATCTAATACATAGAAAACTGGTGATATTAGGATTTTCTTTTTTAAATTTTTTAATGTTTATTCACTTTTGAGAGAGAGGGAGAGAGAGAGAGAGCACAAGCAGAGGGGCAGAGAGAGAAGGAGACACAGAATCTGAAGCAGGCTCCAGGTTGTGAGCTGTCAGCACAGAGCTTGATGTGGGGCTCAAACCCATGAGCCATGATATTATGACCTGAGCCAAAGTTGGACGCTTAAACGACTGAGCCACCCAGGCATCCCTGGATTTTCTTAAATGATAAAAAAGTAATCAGGAATTTTAGAAAATTGTGCTTCTTTTCTAGAGTCTTAAATAAGAAACGACCCCGGTTGGGATGGCTAGCAAAATGAGCTAAATTAAGCTTGGTCTGTATGACTGGACTGGCTTTGGCTGCTTGGAAATTTTTGAAGAAACGGTGGTCTGCATTTGTTTTGATTTTATCAGACTCTAACTGACCTCCCCCTTCTTTACACTCCTGCCCATAAATACAGCCCTCTCCAAACCCTCAGTAGATTTGCCTGTAGTTTGTTACAGTTTGCTTGTCCTGGATTAACAATTCCTCTGTTATTCCCCAGTAAGCTCATCTTTTTTAATGATTTTGAAGCTTGCCTCTTCACTGATGTAGACAGTACTGTATCTTCCTCAGAAACTGTGGAAACAGAACAGATGAATTTGCTTTCATGATATGATACTCCATTAAGAGGACTAATGTGATTTTTACAACATATTTACTCTTTCTGTTTAAATTAATTGTGTCCAGAGAATGTGTTTAAATGCTTCTTTTAGTAAAAGATAAGGTGAATGATAGAAAAGTATTAGTAGTTTGCATTTTTTCAAGATTATTTGAAAATAAGACCCATAGTTTATACAGTATATTTCTTCTCCATCTGCTTGTTTGGTTTCCTTTTTACATCTTATGAATAAAAAGCAATTGGCTAATGACCTCTTGTCTTTTTAAGAATATGGCTATAATTAATTTGCCTGGCCCAGCTTTGGACTCAAATAATCAATTCTAGAAGCAGAAGAAAAGAAAAACTCAAAATGGCCACGGGAGTAAACTTGTCTGAATCTGGGAAATTTCCTACCATCTGCCAGGCTGGTAGAAATGAGAAGAAGCCAATCAGCTCAGCTGTGAAAAGCCGTGAGCCATTCTCCCTCCATCCTCTGCCATTCTATTCCTGTTCAGAACTTGAAGATGGCTATCAAATAAAAAATTAACAGCTATTCCTCTGCTTTGTAATGTCAATATCTACATCCCACTTCAACTTTTTCTGCACCTTATTAGATATCAAAATTCCCATAATACTGGTGGGATAGAACCAGAGGACACCCAAAATCAAGACTGGTGGTGGTAGCTTACTGTCCTCTGCAAGATGTAAGGCTCACAGATAAAGCATTAGAAACAGGGATGGGGGCAGGAAGACTTCTGGGCACAGTACACCCTGAGGGTTTTACAGATCCATGTGCATTATCTGTCCAGAATGTTAAAAAAAAAAAAAAAAAAAAAACACCCAGGTGGTGAATACAGAGAGGTTCATCTCATTCCTGCAGGACAGAAATAGATGAAAGTCTTCTAAGTAATCAAAGAGCATATGAGCTCAGCACATGCTCCTGAAACAGTGTTCTGGATAAAGTTCCAACACAAAAATGGGAATTGCACCCAAGTTGGCACACAGTGGACATAAACTCATTCCTTATTCCATGTAATTTGGTAAATACTGTTTGAGGAGAGTACAAGTGAGTACATATTTTAAAATGAGAAATTAAAATGTATGATAAAGCAACAGAATAGAAGTCTTCATAAAGTTTCAGGAAAAGAGGAAACCCCAGAAAGTATTGACTTTAAGCAATGTAATAATGATGATGTTTATTCACCTCATGACACAAAAGGTTTCCACATTAATTAAACATGGCAGAACCACAAAGAAAGAGCCTGTTGGCATAAAGATGAATAAAACATGATAAAAAGGGAGATGCATGAGAAAAAGAGGGGTTTTATATATCCCATCAATAAAAACAAAGCCAGTTGAAAGAAGAGTATAGCATATCTCAGGTAAAATCAATGAGAATACATTCACACCTTTAAATATCCTGTAAATGAGATGAAATTAGCACCTTGAATATACCTTCAGAATATACCAAAATAACAGAATGGTAAAGAGCAAAATCCTAAAAGTATAAAGAGGCAAAAGCTAAATTTCTTACAAAGAGTAAGAAAATACTCATACTGGCCTAAAAGTTCATCTTTGGAACTTTTTTCCCCCACATATATATTTGCAATTTGCTTTCTACCTTCTGTGAATTACTGGTACTATAGTATTATCCACTGTTTTTATTTTTTTACTGTTTTTTAAAAAATTTATTTCTGAGAGAGAGAGAGACAGACAGAAAGAGACAGTGTGAACAGAGGAAGGTCAGAGAGAGAGGGAGATACAGAATCTGAAACAGGCTCCAGGCTCTGACCTGGCTGTCAGCACAGAGACCGACGTGGGTCTCGAACCCACAAACTGTAATTTCATGACCTGAGCCGAAGTCGGACGCTTAACCGACTGAGCCACCCAGGCGCCCCATCCACTATTTTTAAAACTAAAAGATTTTAGCTCCATCACTGATTCATAAATGTTGGTTCTTATTTTAAAACTCAAACTATATAGAAGTATAAAGGGGGGGGGGAAGGTTTGCATCTTCTAGTCCTCATTATAACTCCTCTGACCAAAGCCAACCACTTTAAGCTGATGCAGCAGGAGCACTGAAAGAGCTCATCTTTCTGAATCTATGAATGCCCAGAAATGCATATTAGTAAATAAATTCGTTAACGATCAGCAGTTTGCAGGAAGATGTCTGGCTCAATATGATCTATGTTAGTGAAAAGCAGTTCAAATTCCTAACAGAGTAATCAACCCATATTATGAAATGTATGTCCTCTAGCCTGCATTAGCTCAAAATTTGAAGCAAGAATCTTGCTGTTGCCCTCACCTGTTAATGGAGAGACAGGAGTTGTTCAAGAAGTGAAGTGTAGGATTCTTGAAACTGAAATACGGAGAGGTTGCATTTTTTGGTAATGGGGCAAGGTCTAACATATGACTGTGGGAGTGAGTGTCTGAGGGTGAGTTGAGAAGCTTCAAGAAGAGTTTGGGGAACTCAGGGACCAGTGCTTTGGAAGGGTCCACTGGATGTACATTGAAATCACTGAAATGTTTGCGGGAAGAGCATTGAAGACACTGACAGTGAGCCAGGGATTGGTTTCAGGAAACGAGAGAACACTGTGAATGATGCAGTGAGGAGGTATGACAGGAAATGTATTCCAGCAGAGAGAAGGGAGAATGATCTTGAAGTGGCAATGTTGAGGAAAGAGAAAGTACTCCTCCTCCAGACCGAGCTGAAAGGGGCAGATGCGTGATGAGAGAGTGACCCCTTGAGAGGCCTGCAAGGGAACCAGTGTCCTGAGGAAAGAATCTAGGTTCAGTTAGAGCACAAAGGCAATGGAACAGGTTAAGGATTCAGGAATTTTTTTCTGTTGAAAGACTGAATTCTTCATTTAAGTTTTTTTTTTTATTTAAAAAAATTTTAATGTTTATTTTTGAAAGAGAGAGTATGCGCACAAGTGGGGGAGGGGCAGAGAGAGAAGGAGACAGAATCTGAAGCAGGCTCCAGGCTCCGGAGGTGTCAGCCCAGAGCCCAACGCGAAGTTCTAACCCATGAACTGTGAGATCATAACCTGAGCCGAAGTCGGACCCTTAACCGACTGAGCAGCCTGAAAGACTGAATTCTAGAAGCATAGCAGGAAGTTTCAGGAATTGCGAAGGGGTGGAATATGGGTAAGAGGAAGAATCTTCACAAACCTTCTGGTCCTTATCATCTGGGAAATGAGAGATAACTTAATATGCTTTTTGTAGCAATGGAAGGAAATCAATATGAGCATCTTAATAAGATTTATCTTAATGGTTTCAGGGAAAATAATGATGGGGATGCTGTGAGTAAAGGATTAAAAGTGGGGAGAGAGAATGGTGAGGCTCTTACCAGACCATTACAGAGCTACGGAGCCCTTCTTTATTAATAATGAGACTGTAGAGGGAGCAACATTTTGTCAGTGCACAGCTGGTCTTTTTGGATGGAACCCCCAAATAATCCAGTCTCCAGAGGGATTTAGAACTCTGATTTAACCATGAAACACCTATAGAATCCAGATTCTTATTTATAGAATACCTTATGTTCTATACCTATACCTAGATTCCTATTTAATAGTTAAAGGAAATATTCCACTTAGCTGTTTGGAGTTAGAAAGCCTGAGAATAACAAGGCTGGATCTGAGGGACAGTCACTGTGAATAAACAGGATGGATTGAGAAAGAAGATGGAAGGAGATGACTTTGTCTCCCTGAAGGAAATCTAAAGAAATGAAAAGTGTTGAGTGAGATAAGCAGTGCTTTTTTAATATTATTCCACATGAGAAGATTAAACTGGATTTGAAGCTTTCCTAGGTTTTGTGGCTTGCACTGATCAGAGTTACATGTGAAGAAGGCCAAGAGATAGTTATACAGATGGCCAGCTCAGATAGGACACCCAGAGTCAACAATAAGCAGAATACAAAAATTCTTAGAACAGCTTTAATGCAAGTTGATTTCCCAAGTCTTTTTAAGACCAGATTTTAAACATATCTGTTTATGGATATACCATATGATTAAATGGGATTTTTTATGGTTTAAATTAAATGAGCATTAAAAATTTTACAGATTAACTGTAAGGATTGACGTCTGTATTTTTACTTACTCTAACCATAAGGAGGGAGAGGTGCCATGGGGATCTAAACTCCCCAGTTAACAGATATGTTGCAAAAAGATTAAAGTCAGGTTGACTGCAGAAATGCATTTGAATTGTTCAGTGAGCATAAGGAAAGTTATTTGCGTTGGTTAATAGAATGTGACAAAATAAATCAGTTCTTTCCTCTCTATCTCACTAGTATTTAAAACCAATAGGAAATTAAATAAAATTTGGAAAATTGGGCTTGGCAGAAATACTTTAGAGAGGGATGAAAAAATGTCCACCTCCCCCCACCCCCCAACCCAGCTTCCTCTGACTTCCAAAGATATGGGAAGACATGGAATGGACAAAACATTAACAATCTTTATTAATAAAGCATGGGTGGAAAATATAGAGTATTACATGTAAATAGTCCCCAATTATTGAACTCCAAAATTCAAAAAAAGCTTATTAACCCGGCAAAGGTGCTGCTGATCAAATTTTTTGTATGAGGAACAGAAAATGTCTACGCCTGAGACCAACCTTACCCCAAGAAGATCAAGGGAAATAGCAGTTCTTCTCCATTCGAAAATGATATGAATGCTTTCCTTCTGTATCCCAACTGCAGACTGAGATGTCTCATGCTGAAATGTTGTTCCACCTATCTATTGCAGTGCAATAAATTATCCCAAAGTGGCTAAAACTTAAGTGGCTAAAACACCAAGACATTTTATTATATTTCATGATAATGTGGGTCAGCAATATAGGCAGGGCTCAACTGTGAAGTTCTCCCTATGATGTTGGCTGGAGTCATTCAGTGTTACTCAGCTGATGAATCCAAAATGGATTCCCTCACATGCCTGGCCTTAGCAAGAATTATTGGAAGGTTGGATTCAGCTGTGCTCTTCTCCCTGTCCATGTAATCTTAGGATGTCTACACATGGTCCCTCCAGCAGAACTACTTACATGGAGACTCAAGACTTCAATGGTAAGTATTTCAAGATACAGGAAATGGAAACATTAGTCTCTAAAGGCGTAGGTCTAGAAACTGGCATCTCATCACTTTGGCCACATTCCATTTGCCAAAGCAGTCAAAGAGCCCATTTAGATTCAAGAGGAGGAGACAAATACCCCCTAACTTACTGGGGAGAGATCCAAAGAACTTAGGGTCATCTTTATCGTGTGATAGTTTACCCACCCTCTGATTGCACAGAAAATACATCTCAGCCCCTTCCATGACCCGTAGGGTTTTCATGGTACAGTATCATGCTCAGGTGGTCATCATCTAAATCAGGTCCAGATATGAATGGGATTCTTTGGGTCCTCAGACGTGGTTCCTCTCTATCTGATAAGCCGTGAATTAAAGAGATGTGTTTTTCTGCCACAACATGATGGTGAGCCAAAAATAAGTGCAGTGAAGTGGGAACAGAATTAGACTCACTGCAGTCACTAGATTTAGTAATTTTGAGATCCAGAATTGGGGACAGTTTTACTCCTGGGAATGATTCTCTTTGGTTCTTGGTACTGCCTTTTCAGTTCTTGGTTCCGCCTTTTGGGTCCTTATCTACATGGAATGGCAAAGCTTTTGCAGCAAAGTGTACTTCTCAGCCTGCTTCTTGAACATAGTAAATTGGGGATGTCCAAAGACTTCTTTTTATTTTGTACTAAGTCCATGCCATTAAGCATAAACCATATACACACACTGTGGTTTGTTTGTTTATGGAGACAGGGTTTTTTTCTACCATGGGCAGAGAGTAAGAATGTTGTGGGGCAACGTCTATAATGATCCTGCAGAGCCCTAGAAGGCATGTCTTTAGTTTTTGTTTGAGGTCCCAATAAGGGAATTTACAGCAGTCACACACTTGCATTCTTTACCCTGAGTTTCTTTTAGTGTGCTGGATTTTGTATTTGCTAAAGTTTTTTATTTCTCCGAGAATCTTTTTCTGGGAATAGCTGAGGATGAAAACCAATTTTATCTTCAACCCCCCAAGTCCCTGGATCCCTTATAACTCTTCTAAATTCTTAAAATCTGAATGAAATGGTATAGTTCCTTCTTTAGTTTCTCTTCCACTTCCCATCCCTCCTCCCATCTTGTATATAGTTATAGGAAGCTAGAAGCCTCTTGAGATTTTCCACATTCTGTCTATAAATCTCTCTAGCTAGACCCAGAAGTTCATTAAATACCCTTTTTGTTTTCTACATTATGACAGGAAGCTATGTTACCAAACTTTTCAGTAACAATTTCCTAATTGTTTTTCAAAGTCTCACCATCTTCTGAAGTGTTTCCAGCTTGACTGTCTCCAATAACACTAGTATTTCCTGCTCTTGAGCTAGAGGTCATGTTATATGGATTTCAGATTAGCCTCTTCCTAGTTTGTGGATACTAGAGAACCATAAAATGGGAGGGCTCTGCACAGAGAAACACCTGACTAACAGATATACATGTTTAAAGGCTGTGAGATGTTTAGTGCTTTTAAGTATTATGTGTCAATACCATTGAAAGTAGAATTAACACATTTTTATAAATGACAAAGAATTTTCCGGAAAAAAATATTCATGATGCAAGACCTATCAATTGAACAAAGATGAGAGAAAAAAGAAAAAAGAGAGCAATATTAGATTGTTCCCTTTCTTTTATCACTTATTTCTGATGATACATTCAAATAAAATGTTCAAAAATATTGATTCAGTTTTATCATTTTCACTGTAAATAGAGACTACTTAACACTGGAATGATGGATAAACTGTAAGTTACATTGACACAAGAGGGCAGACTTTTCATATATATTTTTCAAATAAATTGCCGGGACTTTAATTCTATAGATATTTTAGCTCACATTAGAAAAGAGATTGAAAGGAATCCCGAAACAAAATTAATCCTTCAAGGTGATTAGTTTGCCATGTTCCTTATGTAATAAGTGGCAAGTAGTTCTCAAATTTAAACTATTTTACATCAATACAATAGAACAAGCAGAAAAACAAATTTTGACTACAATAAAATTTTGATTCAAATGTTTTATGGAGAGGCAAAATGCTATAGAGATGGAATCTTATATCGTGAAGCTAGAGTAATTAAAACAATGTAGCATTATTGTAAACCAGATAGTTTAAAGGAACAGAAAAAATGCACTTTGTTGCAATAAAACACAAACAAGTGAATTTATTATGTGGCAGAGGAGTCCTTTTAACTAACCATTTGGGGAATAAATAAGGTTAGATTCTTAATTTATATCACACAATAACATTAATTCTAGATTGATTATATATTTTAATGCTAAGTCTGAAATAAAATGCCAGAAGAAAACCTGGAAATAGTCACATAATTTAATAGGAAAAAAACAAACAAACAAAAAAGGTCTTCCTGAGAACGTCATGCCTGGTACCCCCAGGAAGAAAATGACAGACTTGACTACAAGCTAAATTCTCCAGCTCACAGGTACCTAAACAAAACTTGAAGCAAATGACACACAGTGAAAGTATATTTGCAGCAAGTATAAAAGATAACCAAGAATTTCCTACTATGTGAGGACCTTCTTAAAAATATAACTAAGAAAAATATGATATTCCAAAAGAAAATAAAAGGGACAAGATTTGATTCATATAGAACGGGAAATAATAAGTTAGAAAAAATGTTCATTAATTTTATTTGTGATAAAATATATGAAAACTTAAAAAATAAAAAAGTACGATCCTTGGCTTATTAGATTGGCAATTATAAAAGAAACTAAATATTGAATAAGGGTAAGGTTGGAAAATGAGCTACCTCTCTCATTTTGAATGTTTGTGTTCCCCTAAAATTTATATGTTGAAAACTAACCCCTCATGGTGATGATATCAGGAAGGGGCATCCTTGGGAGATAATTAAGAGTAAATGAGGTCTGCATGGAGGAGGGCACTTTGGGGATGAGCACTGAGTGTTATGTAGAAACTAATTTGACAATAAACTATTTGTAAAAAAAAAAAAAAAAAAACATTAAAAAAAAAAAAAAGAGTAAATGAGGTCATCAGCGAGCAGCACTAAGCTCTTTGGGATTATCGCCTGAAGAGTCAGGTGAGAATTTGCTCCACCTTTGTCCTTTCTGCCATGTGAGGATACAATGAGAAGTGCATTCTCTGCAACCTGGAAGTGTGCTCTCTCTCCCCAGAACTTGACTTTGCTGGCACTCAACATCCAGTCTCCAGAATTATGAGAAATAAATTTCTTTTATTGATAAGCCATCTAGTGTATGGCATTTTGTTATGGCAGCCTGCACTAATGCTCTTGATAGAAATGCAAATTAGCATAATCTTTCTGAAGAGAAAACCAAAACAAGAAATATTAAGCAACTTACCCTAAGTAACAGCTAGGAAGTGACTGAACTCAGATTTGGATACTAAGATCACTGCCAGTTAAACTTATGGTCCTTAGTTTACAATAAATGCTTGGATTTAAGGAGTGTGAGTGTATCATTTAGAATGTAAATCAAGCACTCAAGCCAAAGGAGAGAATTTATTGTAAAACTACAGGGGTCTTAGGTGGATTTTTTGAATAAGGGCCTTAGATGTCTGTTACTCTCTTTTATTTCTTTCTGTTTTTCTTCACATATCTGTTACTCTGTTCGGTAAAGGACTTCATCTGTTTTCCTTACCTACAAGATGAAAAGCCAGCTGTAGATAGTCGCCAAATTTTAATTTTTTGAATAAAACCACTCTTTCCTTTCCTTTTTGTATTTTCAGGCAGAAGACACCATGATTGAGCCACCTTGGATTGAGTGCCAATCCCAACCAAGCACTTTTGACTAGAAGTGAGGGGTGACAAGGATTGGCTTGGGTTGGGTTTTATACATGTACCTGCTCCAAACATGTGTGACTAAGGAAATAGTGTCCTTTTATCAAAATTGCTAGTATAATGTGATCATGGTGAGGGAGGATTGGTCTTTAAATGAGATTATTTAATGTGATGCAGTCCACAATATGTGTGCAGACATAATCAGTTTCCTGAACTTCAAAATGGAGGACTAGACTCTTCATTTTGAATTTAACAATTCCAGGGAGAACTTCAGCATCCTTATTTATAAGGGGACTTCCTCAGTACTAACATCTGGCATGCAGTAGCCTGAATAAATAGTAGTTATTATGGTTATTAAACTCGTACAACTCCACTCTATGGGCAACAGTCCTGCTTTGTATTGTACCTTTCAGATCTCAATATAGTCAATATGCCTCAATTTCAGGTTTCTTGAAGCTAGTGCCATAAAATTTAATCAAGCAGGGGCTCCTGGTGGCCTAGTCAGTTGAGTGTGTAACTCTTGGTTTCAGCTCAGGTCATGATCTTATGGTTTGTGAGATGGAGCCCTGTGCTGCGGTCTATGCTGGGTGTGGAGGCTGCTTGTGGAGGCTGCTTAAGGTTCTTTCTCTGTCTCTCCTTCTGCTCCATCCCCACTTATGTTCACTCTCTCTCAAAAAAAAAAAAAAAAAATTAACCAAGCCAAAAAAAAAAAAAATGGAAGTATTTAAAATTAATTAAGAAGTTGGTTTTCGGGGCATCTGGGTGGCTCAGTTGGTTGAGCATCTGACTCTTGGTTTCGGCTCAGGTCATGATCTCATGGTTTGTGAGATTGAGCCCTGCATCAGGCTCTGCACTAACAGTGTGGAGCCTGCTTGGGATTCTCTCTCTCCTCTCTCTATCCCTCACCTTTCTTCTCTCTCTTTCTCTCTCTCACTCTTCCATCTCTTTTCTCTTCCCCTGCTTGTGGGTGTTCTCGCTTTCTCAAAATAAATGAACTTAAAAAGATAAAATTTCCCATGTTTATGGGAATAAAAGCTATAGCATAGAGAATATAGTCAATGGTATTGCAATAGTGTTGTATGGTACAGATGGTAGCAACACTTGTCACCTATACTGACTACAGTATTTTTAAATATTTCATGTTTATATTTCCTAAATGGTACATATTATTTGGAGAAAAATAGTTGAAATTTGGGGAAATGGAATGAAATAGGATGATTAGGGTATCAAAGAATGAAGAAGTTTTATCATTAAATGGTTCTCTTGTACAGAATGTTGTTGGGAAGCTTCCATTTAGTTTACCCAAAGTAATTTTAATAGATTTGAAATTTATCCTAAGGTAGGGCAGAGTCTTGACAGAGAGCCTCATTTTTAGTGCAAATGACCCTTGGGCCCAGGTTTCTATGTAGGAGATGTGACAATGACATCCATCCTAGCATGAGGTAATTATGATCTCTGTTTACAAATTTTCATTCAAAAGTATTGACCACTTATTACAGATCCTGTAAGTAAATTTTTAGTACCAACAGAATGGTAATATATTTAGAACACTGGAAGAGACCCCAAAAGACTTATATTCTACATTTTCTCTGCTGAAAAAAGGTGTGTTTTGGGACAAATGAACCTCAGCTTCTTCATTTATAGGGTGTTTTTCTCAGGGCTAATATCTGGCATTCAGTGGCCTGAATAAATAGTAGTTGTTATGATTATTAACCTTGTACAGCTTCAGCCCCTCATTTATTCATTCATTTATTCTTCATTCATCCTACTCCCCAAACCCAGTAATGAATATTTTAGCAGTAAACAAAGAAAGTTTGATTAATGTTTTTTTTAAATATTGCTGAAAATTTAGTCCTTTGAAGCAGTTCAGTGAGTTTATCTGCAGTGTTCTTCAGAAAAGTACATGATGGTATTTTGCACAATTCTTTTCATAAAGTTCCAAATTGCTTCTGGGGACAGTGGGTCAGAATAATTGCCTTTGTCCTATTTTGATGTGGGGGAGGGGAGGAGGTAAGTAGCTGCTGTGTGGGCAGCCGGATAATCTGTAGGTAGAAGGCAGAGATTACTAGTGTATGAGAAAGACAAACCTGAGATTTTCATCAAAGAAATGACTTGTAACCACCTCACTCCTATTTTCACTTATAACCCATGGGCTAATATTCTGGAATTCATCTTATTTTCTAAGCATGACATTTCTTTTGACCATATTCTTCCTGTGGGCACATATTTTGAGGAAAGAAATTGGTCCAAATGGCTGGTCTCATTTTGCCTTCCAAGATCTTGTGACAGGGTCCTGAGTGTTACCACTACCTTGGAAGGAAGTTTTAAGCTTAGGAGATTTTCGTTAAATTTTAAAGCAATATAATCACTAATTTAAGAATGTCTGGCTAAAGAAACATGCCAATGTTTCAGACCTAAGTATTGTACAAGCATTTGAATAATAAAAAATAGTATGATGTATGCACATACACACAGAAGCATGTTAGTTGAACCAAAACTGCCTTGGCTCATAGGAAATAGTTTAAATGTTACTGAGTTTTCACCATTTAGGAATTTTTTTGAATGTAGTATCAGGTTCCTTATATTCATATAAACAACCAAGTATATTTGCTATTAAAGGGACTAATAACCCACGAGAGTGGTATGAGGATAACTTTAAATTGAAAACACTGAACCAATAGCAGACTCAGAATGAAACTTTTTCTAACTTCCCTTCACTGCCTTGAGTAGAGCGGTACACCTTCCCCTGAAGGGGTTTCTTGTTTGAGGGAAGACTGATCCATATCCCTGGCACATGAAGAGTTCAGCCGCCTTAAACACCCTTTTGGGAGAGCTTCAAGCCAGGAAGGAAACTGCCTATCAGTACCCGCATGAAACCCTGTAAACACATGTAAACAACAGAATGTTCCATACTTTTCCACTGAAGCCCTACCCCCCTCACCCCCATTTGGCAAGTTAGTATACAAACCATTGCCTCTTGGAATTTGCAAACCAGGTCCTTATACTATGCTCCCACATGCATATGAAGTAAACTTTTCTTAAATTCATATATTCAGGCAAATAATTCAAACAAAATTACTGAATCGACCTTTGTCAATTTTCAGGATCCAGACTACTTACACCTAAGCTGGTAGCAGAAAAGTTTTCTACCTAACACTATCCATCTGAGTAATTAAAGCTAACTCACTTGAATATATACCACTTCTTCTCATGATGTCAAACTCAAATATCTTTACAGAAGGAACTTTGGAAACAAGATCCATCTTCTTAATCTTTGTGTCCTGCATTAGGACTCAGGATGAATTTCTCCTCATCCCATTAACGGGTTCAAGAGGAGGTTCCATTGAGACATAGAGCAAGACAAGGGAAGGCATGGTTCACCACCCTCCAATTATTCCGTCTGAGAAGCTGAAGTTGTGTGCCTGTGTCTGTGGGCCAGTGCAGGGGTCAGTGCTGCCCCGAGCTTGAAGACCTTGGACACATGAGAAATTGCAGTCCCCACTGTGAGGTGGGAAAGGTGGGAGGAAGCCACTTGTCTCCTAGGGAACTGAGCTGGAGTTGAACCCTTCTGGCTGGAAGCAGCAGCTGGAAATCCTTATTTTGGCCAGCTCCTTTTCAAAGTAGTTATGTGGGCCATTTTCAGACAATCCTCCTCCTTGCATAACAACTGACAATTTACTTTCCTTAGAAGTTCATTCATCTATTTTCTTAAATGTTTTTTATGACAGCAGACCTATTTCCTAGGCTGTTTTATTATTTTTTTAAAGTTTTTATTTTCTTGAGAGAGAGAGAGACAGAGTACGAGTGGGGTAGGGGCAGTGAGAGAGGGAGACACAGAATCTGAAGCCGACTTGAGGCTCTGAGCTGTCAGCACAGAGCCCGACATGGGGCTTGAACTCCTGAACCCCAAGATCATGACCTGAGCCGAAGTCAGATGCTTAACCAACTGAGCCACCCAGGCGCCCCTCAAGGCTATTTTAAACTGTGTCATATTATTATTTAAGATTCCCTTGACTTAAATTATAGTTACCTTTTTTTTAAATGTTTTATTTATTTCTGAGAGAGAGAGAGAGACAGCGTGAGCAGCGGAGGGTCAGAGAAAGAGGGAGACACAGAATCTGAAGCAGGTTCCAGATTCTGAGCTAGCTGAGAGCACAGAGCCTGACACGGGGCTCGAACCCACCAACTGTGAGATCGTGACCTGAGCCGAAGTCGGACGCTTAACCGACTGAGCCACACAGGAGCCCCAATATAGTTAGCTTTTAAGTTTCTAAACACTATCAACTGTATCTTACTTCAGCTCCTTAACTTCCTTTAATTTTATTTGCCATATTCTGATTATGGTATCATTTTCTTAACTCTAAACTGTTCATTTTGCTGAGAAATAAGCTTCTCATTCTGGATGTTTTAAAATACCACTCATTGTTCTAAATTCAAATTTAATGTCACCACCTTCATAATCTCTACCTTGTCACCTCAGGTGCAAATGGATCTACTTTATTTAAAGCCCTTTGTTGACTGCACTGTTTATTCTATGCAGAAGGTTGGCATCTCTCCTATAACTTACTTCCTGCTGCACACTCCCATGACCATGTGTGGGGGCAATAAATTCAGTCACTACGAGTATTCACTCCTTCCGTCAGGACTGTATCCTCCACAGGAGTATCTAACATAAAAACACAATCACTGTTTTAATATATATACACAAAAAATCCTTTGGGCAAGCATTCAGAAACTCAAAATTACTTATGTTGTACAAAAACCTAAAGATTTTATCTCTTCATATCCTAATAAAACACACCATGATCAAAGATTTATTTATAAAACTGAATTTGGCAAAATTCTAAAAGAAAACAAAATAGATTTTTTCTTCATCTTTGATATGAAAGGCTTTCTGCAAAAAAAAAAAAAAACAACCCCAAAACTATAAGAAAAACTAATATGTATGATAGTATATTAACTATATGAAAATTAAATTCTGCTCTGGAAAGAAAACAAAACAAAAAACCCTGGAAAATAATTTAAATATATATATAACAAGGAGTGAATTTTCTTAAGATAAAGAAGGATTTAAAAATCATCAAAGAGAAATTCCTTTTAGACCTGACACACTGACACAGAGAAACAGTTTATCTCCTTGTCCTCCAAAAACTGGATTAAAATCAGAGTAAGAATTAAAAAAAGAAAAAAAAAACATTTAAGCAGCAGAGGTTGGGAAAAGAGACAACACAATTTTAGAGATTCTCTAGATTTTTAAGAAAAACTAACCAACCCAATAAAAATCTCTTATTCACGTATCTTCCTTGTGTCCTTTCCTCTCCTCTCTTTCACAGGAAAAAACTTCAATAAATCCTCTCTTCTTGCAGTCTATTAGCTATAGTTATTTCATCATTCTCACTTGGACTTAGTCTGATCATGCTTTTGCCAGAATCATTTAACCAAATGTCTTATGTGAAGCATCATTGCTCAATCCAGTGATCAATGCTGAGTCCTTATCTTATCTTATCTATCAATAGCATTTGACGCAACTAATTACTTCTTCCTTCTGGAAACACTGTCTTCACTTGGATTCCCAGATTCCATGTTCTGCTTGTCATTCTACTGGCAGGTCTTCCTTATCCCCTTATGGTACAAATACTGACAATACCCAGGGCACAGACCTTGAAGCTCATCTCCTTTCTATCTACACACACGTCCTAGATGATCTCATCCAATCTTAAGGCTTGCAATACTACTGATATACCAATAATTCTAACATTTAAATCTTCAACATAGATATTTCCCTGGACCACAGGAAATTATGGTATGTAAATCATAATTAACATGTCCAAAATTCTCCAGATTTTCCTCCAAAACTTACTCCTCCATGGTTTTGCCCGTATCAGTAAATAATATTTCTTCCAGTTGCTCTGACCAAATACCTTACAGTCACTGTTGACTTCATTCCCTCTTTCCTAGGATTAGAAGGCTTAGTGGTCCGTTTTACCCTTAAAATACATCTAGAATCTGACCACTTCTATTGCTACTGTTTTGATCCAAACAACTATCTCCTCTTGATGGGATAACTTCAATAGTCTCAATATTTCTGCCTTTGCCCTACTCTCACTTCCCACACCCCAACCACAAAACATCTCTCCTAAGAGTAATATACCAAAGTTGTTACAATGACCTAAGTTCCCATTATCTTCTGTTCACATCTCTCCTGTGATCAACCTCCTCCACCATATTAGGCACCGTCTCTCTCTTCCCTGGAATGCTTCCCCCATGGGGCCTTTCATTCTGCTGTTCCCTGTGCCTGGTGTTCATTCCTCAGCAGATATCCACATGGCTTACTTTCTTTCCTGCTTTGAGTTTTTAATCCCTAAACATCTCCCTAACATATATATTTTTTTTTCCCTCAGCAGTTATCAGTAGTTAACATCTACCTTTATGTGTTATTGATCTTATTCTCTTTCCACTACACTATTCCATAAGAACATGATTTAAAAAAAATCCATTGCCATAACCCAAGTTCCTGTATCCTTAAGAAGCTGGGGTGATACTGACAAGAGGCAAGCTATTTTACTAACACAGGTTTAAAACTTGGAGCCAGTCTTCCAAGGACAGGTAAAGAGCAGGACTAAAAATGTGAGAACGGTTGAGAGTCAGGATAGAAAACTGGACTCCTAGATATCCTCTTTTTTTCTGTGTATTCAAGTGATTGCCTACCTTCCTCCCAGGATTTATTTTCTTGAGGAATGGAGACTCTCATACCCTCCTACTGCACTCTGTGTCTACCTCTACTATCACATGATCCTGAAATCACCTTTCTAACTGTCCATCTATGGCAGAAGACCATAGACTCCGTGCATGTTGGGATTAAACTTTTCCAGTGATGTCTGTCGCCTCAGCACCAAACTCTGTGTTTGGAATGATAATCATTCCTTGTTGATTGATTTGCTTCAATGAATACTCCAAGCAGGAAATGAAGAGAACCTGAACAAGGTCACAATGAGGAGTTAATGACTACTTAGAAATGAGAGTGAAGGGAACTGTCTAGAATAACTTCCAGGGTTTCAATTGGCATGCAAGAGAAGCTGCAATGTTTTCCTTTGTGATTAACTTAGAGGTGGGATACAATCAGTAAACATTTGTAGCCAGCCTGGGGTGAGCAGCTGGGGTGGAAGTTATTTTCCTATCCAGGATATTACTAATTTTCTCATATAGAAATAGAAAGCAAAGACAATAATTATTAGGATTCATAGTGTATGGGACTGATCAATAGTATTCACTTAAAGCATGTTTTCATTTATTAAGGTCCCCAAGTAAACTCAAATAGTTGAAACAATTATTGTTAGATCCAGGGTCCTTGCAGTAGATAATATTATATAAGCTTGTTGGGAGCCAATTATTCCCAGGGTTTATAACACAGGATATATAGGAGTTTGTATCCTTCCTTACATAGTGGTTATGTTTTCTAATTACAATGTAGTAGCACATGCATTTCTTAACCCTTATACCTGTTGATGATATAACAAGATGGTACTGGAAGCTGGAAAGAAAATTTTACTGGGAACCAGGTAATAGATGACTTGATCTCACCTGCTAAGGCAGTTTTTACACACACATGAAGTAATTTTTGCAGGTTGGGCATGACTGGTAATAGACTTAGTCCACAGGTGTGGCAGCATGTGACCTTATAGAACCGATTCTGATCAAATAACATGATCACTATCAACTGCATAAAGTATCACTTAATGAAAACTGGAGAAGTTGTGTTCACTGAACTTCCTTGGGCTCGAGGTATAGAAGCATCCTTTGTAAAAAAGATGTCCTTTGAACTTTCTGCATTAAAATACAATTTCTACAGAAATGCAGAGTCTCTCTCTCTCTCTCTGCCCCTCACTCCCATTCCCACTCTCTCTCTAAAATAAAAAAACAAATGAACCAGAAACAGGAAATCTGATTTGAAATTAAATATCATACATTAATATCATTCTATTTATTGTTCATTATCAAGATTTAAGTATGTCAAATATACTATCTCAAACCCAGCTGACAAGAGGTGAATAATACTGTCATAGTTAATTTTCATAAACTACAATTAAGTGAGAAGTAAGAAGGCAGGTATCCCTACTTCTATACAGTCACATAAAAAGGGAAGGATCTAAAAACTAGCCCCATGAAAATAAGCTTTCCTTTGGTATCCTCACTTTATGAAATAAAGCTGCAGGAGAGTAAGGCTCAGAAATGACATATTTAGACATAAAAGATAAAATGTTATTCTCAAAGGAATCTAAAGCCTGCTTTTCCATCTTTGTTAGGAACAACATGCAACTCCTAAATATTTACACTAGTTTCATTCAGAAAATCCACCACTCCATATAGGCAACAGTGTTGGAGAGCATGGTGCCTTATCCACAAGTGCTCAGTAAGTGACTTTTGATTGAGAAGTTAGTGCAATTCCATCATCAGTACTAAAATATAACAACTCAAAGTGTATTTCCTGTTGACAATGTGTCAAAAATACCATTACAAATACAAAAAGTACTACATTATATTAAGTTTTTGTCACTGAAGACAAAAATTGAATAGCAAATCATACGTCACATTATTATATATATGTCAAAAAACACAAGAAAGCCATGAAACTGGTCATTTAGAAGAATACAGGTGTTTGTTTTTTAAGAAAATGAAGAGCAGCATAGACAAACTTCATTTGAACATAATCCTAATATCTTTTCTTTTTCTTACACTTTCGGAACTTTTGGCTATATTCATTTCCTCTATTATTTTCTGTGCTACTATCACTATCACTGGTTTGTTTTTGCCTCTTTCGTTTGTTTGTCTGATGTAGGTTAGGGTCACTGGGCTGTTGGTGAGTCCATTCGTAAGAGCTGGGTCCAGCCTCTAGACCTGGAACGCAATTTAGTGAAGAAGACACGG
The DNA here is from genome assembly GCF_003009895.1 of Hyaena hyaena. NCBI lineage: Eukaryota > Metazoa > Chordata > Mammalia > Carnivora > Hyaenidae > Hyaena > Hyaena hyaena. Next base: position 136,645 of record NW_024080906.1, on the reverse strand, counting down.
CCGTGCTACTGGGAAGTGGAGCTGTCATCTCGTAGCAAGGAAGCTGCAGTGCTGGGTTATACGCGTGCCACTGCTGTGAAAAAGAAGACATTCATCTACCTAAACAAGCCCAAAAGTTAAAAAAAAATTAACAGTTACAAATAACTAGGAGCAAACTAAACCATGTGTTAGAAGGACAATGACTTTTCAAAACAGGAATGTGGTAGTTTCCTTAAACACTTAACGTAAAGATTGAAGGCAGTGTATATGGCTTAATACAATACAGATTAGTGCTGCCTTACAGAAATACCGTACAAGCCACAGATATAGTTCTACGTCTTCTAGTAGCTACCATATGAAAATAAACAAGAAACAGGTAATATTAATAATGTATTTTATTTATCCCCAAATATCTCAAATACCATCATTTCAACATGTCAATAATATAAGAAGCATTAATGAGATATATTACTTTCCTTTTTCCATACTAAGTCTTTGAAACTTAGTGTGCATTTTATACTTATAGCACATCTCAATTCAGATGCTACATTTGCATTGACAATACTTGATCTGAATTTAGATTACCCAAAATTTACACTTGAAAAAAGATTCATATACCCAAGGTTCCAATATTCTTAAAAATATTCTAATAACTGAACCGAGTATCTGTTTTTAAATTTTAATAAAAATTAAAATGAATTAAAATTAAAAACTCAGCTCCTTATTCTCACATGTGGCTAATGGCCACTGTATGATAGAGCATGTCTATCAACTATTAACAGAGAGACATTTCCTTGTTTTTAATTCAGATTTCTAAATACACAAAGTAGATTAAAGATTAATAGAGACAAGACGAACTTGTGCGTGTGCTTGCATTCATGGGTGCATGTGTTCCTCTCTTCTCTACCAATGACACGACATGCAGAAGAAGGATATTGACAGTTTTGGAAAAGAACTAGTTGTTTTTTTAATATCTCACTGTAACTAAGAAAAATTTTTTTCCAGAAGTTAAATTCTCAATGTTCCTTATGTTTACAAAATGAAAATGCCTACTTGAAACATCTGAAGCTCACATATATGTTAGGTATTTAAAAAAAAAAAATCACAACCTGAGAATCACACTATCTGTGTTACAATCCCACATCTGTCACTGTTGAGCTATCTTGGGCCTATTAGTATCCCTCAATTTTATTATGCATAAAATGAGGAGTTAGAAAAAAAATATTTTCCTAAGTTCCCCTTTAACTTATTGTGACCATAATTGTAATTTCTAAGCTGGAACTACACTTTTGAGAGCCTTTGGAAATAATGCGGTTTACTCTACCAACTGAGAATCTACATTAAGTTAGACTTAAGTTTAAATGAGAAGTCTCAAATTTTCCTTGGACCACAGTGCATCGTCACCACCATCAACCCTCTGTGTTGACACACTTGCTAAGGTACCAAGTGTGAGACTGAAGAAGCCTGTGTTAGAGCCCACCACCACTGGTCAGAAGGCAGCTTCTGCCTTCACACCAGGCTGAGATTCAAGAACCGTAAGTTCCATCATAGTTTGTGTCATATTATACACTGAACCAAAGGCATATCAAACTTACCATCTTCTGAAAGAATAAATATTCTTGAGGTAAAGCTGCACTATTAATTGGAAAGAACTGCAGAGGAAAGGAAGATCTGCCCACATCTTCATTTCTTTGGGAAGAGAAAAGAAAAATTAACGAACAGTTAAAATTCCTACACACGAATGTCCTTTTTTCTAAAAAAAGAAAAAAAAAGCTCTTTGTAATTAAAAAAAACAAAGCTTCCCTAAGATAGCTTGGTTAAGATTAATGAACTTTATACATATACACACAAATGATCAGATAGTATACTGATAAAATAGTGACCTAGTAGTGCCTTAAATCTTATTAATTGCTAACATACTGAAATCTCAATATATAGAGTCACATCTGACTTTCTGATAGGAAAATGTTCAACACATTATATTTGTATAAAGAAAAAGAACACTTAGATATGAGAGCAAAGCTAGTCATTAGTAATCACCAAGGGTGCATTCAATCTTCTACAGATATAAAAAGTGAAAGAAATATAGAATTTTTCCTCAATTTATTTTGGAAGGTATCTTCACTGTTTAACTATAAAAATTATGTTCTTTCCTAAGTGGACTGCTAATGTTACCATAAAGTCATGTTTGCTGATTTCTTTCACATATGAATGAAGATAATAAAAATCCTTAATTCAAAAACTGTGGTGAGCTAAAGTTTCATTTGTAAGTGTAATATTTGCTTCTATGAAGATGTTTAATAATTCCAATGTTACAACAACTAGCCTTCATTTGTCTATGTGCTCCACAGTACTCCACAATTTTAATGCTAATACTACTCATCCTTAGGAAAGAGATGTGCTGGGGGAAAGGGTAAAACTAACATAGGCAGGTAGAGGCAAAAATGAAGAAGGTGAATCACAGGAACGAGTCAGGTGGATAGGTGGAGATCCCATTTATAAGCGGTGACAGTATTGCAAAAACCAGTGGAAGAGTAAATTTCCTTAAAGAAGGAATTAGACAGGTGTCAGTTGTTATAAAATAGGAAACTGAGTAAGCACTGAAGCTACTGAATTGTTGATCAAAAGGTTCTTGATAACTTTTAAAAGAGCATGTTTCATATAACAATGGGGTTAAGAAATGTATAAAAAGTAAGGATATGAAGGATGAAAGATTTTTCAGGGAGAAGAGGGGGGGAATATAACAGCCTGATTTGGAGACAAGGTTCCAGGACCTGAACATGTATATAGAACAAGTGAAAGTAAAGAAATAAATGGAAAGTGCAATGAAATTCTAGAGTAGGGAAGATATGACTCCAGGAGCAGAAATGGTGAGATTAGCCCCATTATGAAAGCAACTGCAGATTTTCTAAAACCACGATCTTTCCTAGGTGAATCTCTGGGTATGCACAGTTGTCTACATAGAAGAATTGCATGTAAACTGGGAAGAGGTATGAGCTAAACTGTCACCCCAAAATTTATTATGTTGAAATCCTAACCCCCAATACCTCAGAATGTGACCTTCTTTGCAAATAGGGTCACAGATATAATCAAGAGGAGGTCATTCTAGAGTAGGATGAACCGCTAATCCAATAGGACTGGTGTCTTGTTTTATTTTTATTTTTTAAATGTTTATTAATTTATTTTGAGAGAGAGAGTGAAAGAGTGGGGGAAGGGGGAGACAGAGAGAGGAGAGACAGAATCCCAAGAGTTGGATACTTAACTAACTGAGCCACCCAGGAGCCCCAGGACTGATCTGTTTATAAAAGGGGGAAATTTAGAGATAGGTGCACTCAGGGAAAATACCATATGAAGATGAAGGCAGAGATCTGGGTGATGGGTCTATAAGTCATGGAATATCAAACATTGCCAAATAACCAGGAGATGCTCAGGGAGAGACACGGAACAGACTCTTTTCTCACAGCCCTCAGAAGGAACTAACTCTGTGGGCACCTTGATCTTGGGCTTCTAGCCTGCAGAACTATGTGACAAGAACATTTCTGTGTTTAAGTACCTCTTTGTGGTACTCTGTTATGGCAGTCCTAGCAAACTAATATAGGAACTGTTTATTAAAAACAGAATGTATGAGAGGCAATCAATAGAAGTACAAAAGCCCTTCTCGAAGAAAGTCCAGTGAAAGACTAAGGACTTGACATGTATACCACTTTTCTCTGCACGTTACTATAACCTATTTCCACTCTTCCTTTGTAATATAACAAATACTAAAAGGTACTACTACAAGTGTGGTATTATGGAATATACGTATAATTCTGACTTTCTACCCTAGAATTTGTAATGATTTAGTTTGTCAAATATAAGTACAAAATACAAGAGTTATGATAACATCTTATAGGGTTTGTCTTGTCTTTCTACCTCTGCTCAAATCGTAGCAATAACTTGTTCCTTCCTAATTCCTGTGAAAAAAGAGGTATCTTTTCCAACTAGAAGGGGAGAAACTCTCAGATTAAATACATAGCTCAATTCAGGAGTCTATAGCACTTCCCCTAGCAACACAGTAAATTACTCTCTCCTTTCTGGTAACACTGGCAGAAAGTATTCACTGAATACTTGCTATGTGTCCAGTATTTTAAGTACACTGAATTTATTAAAAAGAAATTAAAAAACAAAAAAGGAGTGCCTGGGTGTCTCAGTCGGTTAAGTGTCCGACTTCAGCTCAGGTCATGATCTCACGGTTTGTAGGTTCAAGCCCCACATCGGGCTCTGTGCCGACAGCTCAGAGCCTGGAGCCTGCTTCGGATTCTGTTGTCTCCCTCTCTCTCTCTGCCCCTCCCCTGATCACGGTCTCTCTGTCTCTCTCAAAAAATGAATAAAAACGTTAAAAAAATAAACACACTGAATTTATTACAAAATTTGATTCTCACAGTAATCTTTGAGGTATTACCCTTGTTTCATTTATGAACATTATCCTTGTTTATTTATTTTTTGGGGGGGAGAAGAGAGAGAATGAATGAATGTTCAGGGGAGGGGCAGAGACAAGAGGGAGAGAATCCCAAGAAGGCTCTGCATGAACTGTGAGATCATGACCTGAGATGAAACCAAGAATCAGATGCTTAACTGATTAATCAAGCCAACCAGGTGCCCCTCATCCTCATTTTAAAGACCGGTTACGATGTGGTGAAATAACTTGTCCAAAGTAGTAACATTAATAAAGTGGCAAAAGCAGAATTCAAATTCAGGTAATTTGATGTCAGAACCTACTTTTTAGCTTTTTGTTTCACTGATACAGAATTGCTGGGTAGAAAGATGATGTGAAGCACACTTTTTACTGATGGGATGCAATACCTTTCCTATAGATAAGCCTGTGTAATTGCCAGTCCCCACGAGGCAGTCTCTTATGCCTCAGAGAGACAGGAATTTCAGCTACAGCTAGTTTACTTGAGAATATTCGGTTCTGCCGCAGAAGACAAAAACAAACAAGATGGATGAAATGCTTGTAATAGACTCTACGTAAGTTGACAGTTTATGGAACAGTGATGAAGCTATATTAGAGACAGAATAAGCAAATCACTTGGGAGATAAAGGCAGAATTTATAATATATATTAAATATAGGTAGTAAATAAGTTAGTATCCTGTCAGATATGCTATAGATTGATTCAACAGAAAACAGGATGGAATAAGTAAGAATGTTACTTATGGACAAAAAGGGAAAGAAACACCATGTCCTCATCACGTCACCCCGGGCTAACGGTCATGTTACTTATCTTTGCTCTGCCTCAAAAACTCAGATAAACCCTGGGGGCATCTAGCTGACTAACCAAGTTACTTGTGTGGCCAGATGTATTAGCTCCTAAGCCTCTTTGAAAGGGCGAACACGTAAGATTAGCTCTGGGACTTTTCCATCTGAATGGATATCTTTTTTTTTTTAATTTTTTTAATTTTTTTAATTTATTTCTAGGAGAGAGAGAGAGACAGCGTGAGCAGGGGAGGGTCAGAGAGACAGGGAGTCACAGATTGAAACAGGCTCCAGGCTCTGAGCTGGCGGTCAGCACAGAGCCCGACGCGGGGCTCGAACCCACGAACCGCAAGGTCGTGACCCAAGCGAAAGTCGGACACTTAACCGACTAAGCCACCCAGGCGCCCCTGAATGGATATCTTTATTGAACCTCAACTCTAGTTCTCATAAGCATACTCTCAGTGAGGAAGGCTAATGCAGCACAGAGAAACAGTGCATGAATATTAGTGTAACCAGAACATGGTACACTGGTCCTTCAGCCCACTTGTACCCAAGTGTGCCATACTAAGTGTGCTAACCTATCCAGCATCTTTCCTGTTGCTTTTCACTGTCTTTTTAATTGGTTTAATAAACAGTGTGATTCAAACATCTTAATTCAGTTTGAGAGCCCTTCTGTTCCATGACCTCCGGGATAGCTTGCCTGACAATGTCTGTAGAGGCTAAGATTTCATCAAAAAATTAGCCAAGACAAAATTTTAGAATATTTGGAAATTTACCATACAGAAGTTCTAAAAGGCAGTAATATAACAGAGTGGTTCAGTGTCAGAAGGCTTAATTTCAAGCATAGCCACTATTACTTTTTCATCTTCATGACCTTAAAAATTAGTTAACTTTTGCGTTTCCATCTATTCAAATATAAAATATGAATAATAGTATCTCTATGATCCATCACAATGACATCTTGGATGCTTAAGTAATTTAACAACTATGACAGGCACAAGGTAAACCATAAACACTAGAAACATAAATCTCTCTCCCCTACTGATGAAAATATTTTGTCACTTTTCACGGTTTCAGAAAAAGTAAATTGCTTAATTTTATCCTTTGTCTAAACAGCAAAGTTTTACAATAGTCCAGTATATATAAAAACTACTGCTGGAATAAGAACATTTATTTGCTTTACCTTTTTGGAAAAAAAGTATTTTTAATTACCTGTAGCTGTGTGAATTTATCTTAACACAGCTCTCAAAACTTTGGTTGGCTGGTTCAGAGGAGCGAGAGCTCCCTATGGAAGAAATAGAACAACTGATTACTTAATGGTACACTGCTCTGGAGTTCTAACATTAAACCATACAAAAACTCCAAACCTGAAAGAATGCAGGACTGGTTAAAATTCTTTAATCATATAATTAATATACCCAAATATATCTTTGATCTCTCAATATTTATAGCTTATTGACATTACTACGGATGACTGAATTATAACCAAGCTTTGTCCAAAGCAATGGCTGTAGAGAACGATACTGACGTGAGACCATAAAGTCCCTGATGTTGTGTTGTTCTACACGCCTGTAGACTAACAATGGCAAACTTTCATGTTATATGCATCCTGTGTAGAATGCATGAGTTCTCTAACCTGCACTGGCAAAAGTGGATGCAACCTTACAGAGGATACTGAGCAGCTAGTTGGGATATGTCAGAACATACTATGTCCTGGCCCATTTTACCAGCCTTGTGCATTAACTGGAAAGTACCTGAAAGCATGATAGAGCTAAGTAGCTTTGAAAAGACATTAACAAAATAAATAAAAAGGAACCCAAAGAGAAACCCTTTTCCTTTGCAATGAGGTACTGTTTTCTTATGCTTATTCACTATTAGTATAATGAGAGGAATAAAAACCACCAATACCCTTGAATCATTTGGGGAGGGAGAGAACATAACTATCCCAAGCCCTGCACCATGATCAGAAGCATTGCCTGTATCAGTCCTTCAAAGCATGAAAGAGGCAGAGGAGTAGCACAGTGCTCCCTGGCAGTTGTTGGCAGGTGTGCAATGGAAGACATTTGAGGTCATCCATGTCAGGAAACTTTCCTCCACAGTTACTGAGGGTCACTCTGCAGCCGCTCTTGGCCAGCTGCTCTTGCAGGGGCTTAGGTCCAGGGCAATATGTACAGTATGGCTTTCCTAGGAGAATGACTAAGGCACTCACTATACCTTCCAAATCGTAGGTATTTGATACCATACATTAGCACTGATGAGAAGATTAGCAAATAGCCTTGCTGTAGAAAGGCTAGCATTGTGTGTCCCCAGTTCATTTAGATTTGCTTAATTTAAAACAGCCAACAGCAACCATTGTAGCTACCTTCTGGCTGGTACTAAGACAGAACATTTTAAATTTTGATATAGAAATAAATGCTATAGAGTTGGTAATACCAACTAATCATATAACATTTTGAATGTCCACATGTATTCTGAGAAACTTTTACAGAGATCACAAGAGCCCTTTCTTGGTCTTACATCATATAGAAAACACTATGTTTACACCTCTGAGAACAACCCCATCAACAAAACACACTTGGAAGATTCATCAGTGGCAAGACCTACCAAATCGATACTGTACATTAATTGGTCTTCCATACAAACGAATTCCATTCAGCAAAGCTATGGCATAAGACACCGATTCAGGGTGCTTAAAGCAGACAAATCCAAAAGACTTCGGCTTTCCTTCTCTGTCTTTGCATATAGTCACTTTGGTTAATGGCCCAGCCTATAAGAAACTTAAAAATTATTTTCTCATAAATCTAAAGATTTTTTTTTACATTCAGATAAATCAAGTATATTCAACTTCAAAGTTAAAAAAAAATCTGTTAGCAATAATAGCTTTATGTAGTTCTGCAAATAATGCATTTTCCTAACAGTAAATATCGTATTTCATCACATTTTCTGGTATTTTTTGGCTCATCAAGGAAACATTCGTAGTGTTAGGAATAGAAAATTTTAGGTAATAGCTCCAAGTCTTAAAAGATATGTCACCCTCTGTTAGGCTTAACAAAACAATATAGAGAGCATTTAAATCTAAGAATGAAATACTACTTTTCTCCATACATATTAACCATGTATAACTCAATAATAAATTGAAATGACCAACCTAATGTTGTTTTCAGTGATCCTAAAAAAAGTATTAATGTTGTACTGTGGCCTAAGTTTTTCTGTCAAGATTAAACATTTTTTTTATAAGAGAAAGTAAGTTTATCATGTGTTATGATCTAATAATCCTATTTGGTAAGTATTTCCAAAAGAAAAAAATGTTTTAATATCTTCAAGACTTTTAAGTAGGTGCATTATCATATGAGTGAAAAGTTAGAAAGATTCCAAATCCAGCAATGGGTGAATATTATTCCATCATGTATTACTAAAGTTGGATAAAACAAATTGAAAATATTCAGGTTGTATTTATAGTAAAACCTATGATTAGCAAAAGAGAGTATATATTTATATACAATATGATTTATATACTATATTAATATGTAATGCATATATATACATGTATATGTATATAGATAGATGGATCCAGTCCCTAATGACTAGAAGTAACGTAAGTGTCTGGGGCTTCCATGTCTATCCCCAATCCTTTTACCAACTTCACCTCTTCTTTTTGGAAGCTCAACATGAAAGAAGCCTTCACGGGAAAAGAACTTTAAGTCTCTTTCTTTTCTCCTTCCTTCCTTTTTTTGTTTTATGGGGTTTTTTTTGTCTCAACTTTTTTTTCTTTTAGTTAGAGTGGTAAGTTCAAATGATATTTGGGGAAATAACTATAGGAAACATAAACAGATTTAAAAATGTAAGTTTTTAAAAACTTTTTAAGCTTAAACATTTTTTTAAGAGGGCAAATTAGAATAAGCATAAATATCTTCAAATCAACAATATTTTTCAAATAATAATAAGTTTAATGTCCAGGAAAAGAAACTGTGTTCCTGGGGGGGGGGGGGGGTTCTCTCTTCTAAATTGTGTGTATCTATAATTAGCAGTAGACAGAGACAAAGTTAGGGCCTTTCAAAAATTTTATCAAGAACCCTTTTCACAACCCATACTCATACTTAGTCCTAGAAATTTAGCTTTGCTATGGTCTCCCTTGGAACTTGCCCTTATTAGGATAGAGAGAAGTCATTCTTTCTTGATTTCTCTTGATGTAAGTAGTAATAGTTCTACCATTAGTAGTAGCAGCAGCAAACGCTTAAAAGTGCCAGGCTCAATTCTAACTGTTTTACCTGGATTAATTTATTTTACCTTCACACCACATCATACTGTAGATGCTACTACTACCATTTGACATGTAAGGAAACTGAAGTACTGAGATATTCACCTACCTGCCCGTCACATTGCTAACATCAGAGTTTATATTCCAAATAACTATGCTATATTACATATCTCTCTTTTGTAGATTATCTTAAATCAAAATTTTTATTTTAAATTTCCCCTTTTAGAAAGACCAAGGGCTATCTCTTAAATTTGCATGCTCAGCTTACTTTGTGTTTGCCATGTAAATTTTGTATCATTAAACAGATTAATGGCTGGATGAGGATATCACTTCAGCAAGTGAGACCTATGTGTATATAATAGGTGAGTGTTTACGGGACAAAGGAGGCTTACTCATGGAAGTCCTAGGTCTCAGAAAGTTTCCAGAAGGTCCTCTTGGTACGAAATATAGGGAACTGTTCAAGGAATCAACTGGTTACAGCTATCCAAATAGCCATATCCAAATAACGGCTGCCCAAATCATGGAATTTCATTTATCATACTGGAGTAAAAATTCCCTCAATGTAAAAGGGTTTGGGGGTATAAGTAATGCACAGGGCAACATTTAAAATCTATATCTCCCATTTCGCTCGATGTAAGGCGTGAGGGTGCTTATTGCCTGAAGAAAGGCAGTGACATGGCTGTTTTCTGTTTTGACCAAATAAATACTCAAGGCCCAGGTAATTTCTGGGGAGTCCTCACTCAGGGCTGGGTGCTGGAGGGAGCCAGGTCACCCCCCACCCGGAGAACTCTACAGTGGGGTCGGCGATGGAATGCACATTATATCACTTCAATGCCAGCTGCTCCTGTAGGGACAGGTGCGCCTTAACGGAACTCAACTACAAGCCTAGGCACAGGATGGGGCGGGAAGGGAGCAGGGCACCGGGTGGTCCAGGTGCGCCCCGCCCCTCGGGATGCGCTTCCGGCTCGACGCTCCCCGCCCCTCCGCCGCCCCCCCGCCGACGGTACCTGAAGGAACAGCTCGTAAAGAATCTCTTCCCGAACGCGGGCCTCTAAATTCCCCACAAAAACCGTCCTGTCGGCCTCCTCCTGAGCAGGGAACATCCCTCCGGTCTCGGGTCGAGGATAGAGGAGGTACTCAAACCCCGCCCCCTCTCTCCGCGTTACTGCGCCGTTCGGACTCGTGGAGCGGGGCCGACGACGGGAGCGCGCGCGCCAGGGGCGGGGCGGAGCTGGGGCCACTCCCCCCGGCGCCCTGCGGGGGTCGGCCTCCGCGCCGCCCCGCCTCCCTGGATCCCGTCGGGACCGAGGGGCAGTTGGTGAGAATTAAAAATTACTGTGCTCCGCTGCTAGGAATTTACCCAAGGGATACAGAAATGCTGAGGCATAGGAGCACATGGACCCCAATGTTCATAGCAGCACTCTCCACAATAGCTAAAACATGGAAAGAGCCTAAGTGTCCATCCACAGATGAATGGATCAAGAAGATGTGGTTTATCTATACCATGGAATACTACATGGCAATGAGAAACCATGAAATCTGGCCATGTGTAGCAACATGGATGGACCTTGAGGGTGTTATGCTGAGCGAAATAAGTCAGGCAGAGAAAGACAAATACCATATGTTTGCATGTATAGGAGGATTAGGAGGAACTTGACGGAGGAACAAGGGGGAGAAGAAGGGCGGAAATGGTGGGGGAAAGGGAGAGAGGCAAACCATGAGAGACTCTTGAATGCTGACAAAAACTGAGGACTGATGGATGTGGGGGGGAGGGGGGGATGGGCATGGAGGAGGGCACTTTGGGGATGAGCACTGAGTGTTATGTAGAAACTAATTTGACAATAAACTATTTGTAAAAAAAAATAAAAAATAAAAAAAATAAAAATAAAAAAAAAATTACTGTGCTCCGTTCTTGCTTGTGGAGTGCCTTCCATTTTCCTGGGCACACCATTATTCATTGACTTTGTATTTATTCAATCAGCATTTTCAATAAAATGTCTGTAGAGATGTTTTAAGACGTACTAGCTACAGTACAGGGGCTCCCAGGCTAATGGGGGAAGATTTGTTTCCAGAGAGGAAATGTATACATCGCTAGGATTTTGAATTTTTATTCGGTACAAAATATTTTTTGAAAGAATAAATCCATGCGTGCTTGGATATGGATGTGGAATGCAGTAGAGTTCCAGGATTAAAGTTTACCTAGGAAGCGCTCCCTAGAGAAGTGTTTGAAAATGGGCATAGAGGTTTTAGGTGGACTCCAGAAGGCATTTGAAAATTTGAGAAAATATCCTATACCTAGGAACTCTAGAGGAAGTGTGGCAGGTTTTGTGACTGAAGCCAGAATTCTTGAGGATGGTTGATGAGATCCAATGTTTGTACACATTGACCAGAGTGAAGAATTCATTCTTTTTTTGAGGAAGGTTAGAAAAAAAATCCTAGAAAAACAAAGGTTATTAAAGGAGAGGGGGAAGAATACCTACTCAGAATGTAAATAGATTGATAAATCAACTGCCAAGTATTAACTTGGTTTCTTTTCTGAAATTACCCTGTAAATAAACAAGTTATCAGGACATTTGGCCTTTAGTTAAGAGAAGTGCTAATTCATTTTGCATTGCAAGTGTTTACTTAGTTGGTGGACCAAAAAAATTCTTCTTTTCTAATGAGAAGGAACACACCTTTGGAACCCAGGTGTCTAATTGAATTGTGACATTACTTAATTTTATGACTTTATATGAGTAATTTCACTTTTAGGAATTCAAATTATATTTCTTAAGGGATGTATTGAGCTAATATAATTACAGTACTTTATTTAATAGATATTTTCTGAATGCTTACTGTGTACCAGGCTCTGTCTTTAATCCTTGGGAAAGAAAGGTTAAGTGTGTGGATTTGTCCTAAAGCTTTCAGCATAATGAGTCAGACTTCTTACTAAACAAATAAATGTAACATAATGTGTCAGTAACTTCAGTAGTCACCTTCTGTTGATAGATCAGAAGTATATAAATATTCCATTTTTCCTATTCTCTGTCATCAACATTGTTGTGGTAGGGCAGGAAGGGGTTAAAGAAACTAGCACATTGTAGATATATAACAAATATATGTTGATCAAATGAATAGATACCCAGAAGGTCTCTATTATGTGTAAATCTGTTGCTAGTTAAAATTCATTTATCTCATAAATCATCCAAATAAACATATTTCCTCTTTCATTTCACCTCAGTCATGCTGATCTGGGAGCCGTATCTTCAGGTTTCATTGTAAACTTTGCAATGCACATATATATGATTGTGAATGATACAGAACTTTAACTCTATTTACAAATAGCTAATGATCATGTTGTATTGCTATACTGATGTTTGCATCATAGTTTTTTTTTTCCTTCTTTTTTTTACAAACGTGTATGATTTTAGGGTTCTTATCAATCCTCTTTTCTTTTGGCAGGACCTAAGTTTATGGTGCTTCTATTTCTAGGATACTTTTTTAATGTTATAAGCTCTGGAGTGGCTGGGTGGCTCAGTCAGTTAAATGTCTTGACTCCTGATTTCTGCTCACGTCATGATTGAGCCCCATACGCTCTGGGATTCTCCGGATTCTTTCTCTCTCTCTCCCTTTCCCTCTGCCCCTTCCTGCTTGGTTGTATGGGTGTGCTCTCTTTTTCTCAAAATAAACAAACATTAAAAAAATTAATGTTATAAGCTTTGAAAGCTCATGCAGTTAGCTGTTTGTTCAAAATTTGACCTTAATATATATCATTTTCCTAATGTAAGCTTACTGTATTTCCTCTTACATTGAATGACCGTGGAATAATAAACCTAGCAGTAGCTAAAAAATAATTCATTTATTTGTAATGTTATTTATTTTTGAGAGAGAAAGCAAACATGCACAGGGGAGGAGCAGAGAGCAAGGGGGACAGAGGATCTGAAGCGGGCTCTGTGCTGACAGCACCTAGCCGAACTCAGCGCTCAAACCCATGAACCATGAGATCATGACCTGAGCCAAAACCAAGAGTCAGTGCTTAACAGAATGACCCACCAGGTGCCTCGAAAAGCCACCTTCTTAATGGATTTTAAAACAAAACTTCAAAACTTCACTTTGTGTTTTTGCTTGGTTTAATTCTTTTTTTTTTTTTTTTTTTTTTTTTTAGAGAGGGAGAGAGAGCAATTAAAAGTGGAAGAGGGATAGAGGGAGAGGGAGAGAAAAAATCTTAAACCATGAGTTCATGACCTACGCCCAGGTGGGACACTCAACCGACTGAACCAACCAGGTGCCCCCAAATATAATTCACCTTATTCTTAGCATCTCCTGGACCATTAGTCAAATATAAGGTTTAATGTGTTAAATGCATGGTACACTATAGAGAATTAGTCTTTCTTAACTTCAGTCAGGATGTTTTATACCTCTAACATTATGTATTCAAAAATGAAAATGTTTATATATAATAATATATGCAAAAGTATAAGCTATGTCTATAAATAAGTAAGTTTATCTATTTATCTATCTGTCTAGAACTAGAGCTTCTTTCTTCCTTTCTTTTCCCAACTGACTCATACTCTCTTTGGTAGTTCAGCCCAGGCAGCATCTCCTGAAAGGCTTCCCTGAACTCTGCACTCTAGATTAGCTGGCCACCTGACTGTGTGGTGCTCTAGTTTCATAGATTCGCCTTTTTCAAGCCCTCCTCCTGTGAATTGCTATAAAGTAAATAAATATATTTCAGTACGTAGGACAATCCCTGACATAATCTGTGGATGTATCATAAATAGTTGTTGACATAATACAGTTTGAATAAATAAATGTCTCTACTTTGTATGTCCAATGACTACATTATACCTAGAAATTAGTAGATGCTTAATAGAAGTTGGATTAATGAATGAATGAAAGGAGAAACATGATAAATTAATGTTAAGGGACTCTGGTGGATGCTTTTTCTAAAATCGGCCTCACTTGTGTCTTCACTTTTTTCCTATCCTCATTTTTTATTCATTCTGATTTTCTTAACTATATCTGTCCCAAGCTTTCTTGTTTGTTTTTCTTGTATTAGATACTTATTTTAAAGGAATATTTTTAATGCTTAAAAAATAAATAAGGAAGTAAAAATCATCAATACGTCTTCCATGCAGAGATAAACATTTTGGAGGAAAACCTTCCTAACTTTGATCTATGCATATATACATAAAACATATTTTAGTAAAATAAATCTGACTATACATACTGTTTTTTAGCTTGCCTTTTCTCCCCTTGTAATGGAGGACTTTCTACCAATAAATAGTGATTTATCTACATCATTAGTTTTAATCCATAGTATGTACCCAATTAGACTAATCCCCCACTATTAGACATTTACATTGTTTCTATTTTTTTTGCCATTAAAAATGCTAAGATTAACACCTTTGCTCATATACCTTTGTACACATGTTAGTAAAACATTCCTGTAGGAAAAAATCTTGGATGTTTAATTGCTGAATCAACGGGCAATAACCATTAAACATTTAACACATATTGCTAAATTATACAAAAGATTGTGCCAAAATATATTCTGACAGGGGCGCCTGGGTGGCTTAGTCGGTTAAGCGTCCGACTTTCGCTCAGGTCATGATCTCGCGGTTCGTGGGTTCGAGCCCCGCGTCGGGCTCTGTGCTGACTGCCAGCTCAGAGCCTGGAGCCTGTTTCAGTCTGTGACTCCCTCTCTCTCTGACCCTCCCCTGCTCACGCTGTCTCTCTCTCCTAGAAATAAATAAAACATTTAAAAAAAAAATTTAAAAAAAAAATATATATATATATATTCTGACAAACAATGACTACCCCATCTCAATATACACTACTCAACTACCTATTATAATTACCTATAAAGTGCCCAGAAGCGTGCCTGGTACACAGGGCTCAGTCAATTTTATATCTTCATCCTCATCATCCTCATTATATCCTTATTATTAATATTTTGTCCATGTCTGTAACCTTAGTCATTTTTTTTATTTCTAAGGAGGACTAAAAAAGCACAGAAATATTTTCTTCCTATAGACATTTTATATAATATTTTGTCATTCCCCCATGTTATGCTGTTTAATGCAATGGACATTAATCTCAGTTTTATCACTATTGACAGTAAGTAAAAATATGAAAACAGTATAATTTTTATGTATTGAAACTGCTATGTATTGTCCTGTCTTAAATGCCACGTTGATGTTTTCAATATGAGCTCTTTAGAATGGCAAAGATGAAAATGATATATGAAATTCCTATTACAGTATCACATCCAAAGCACAAAATAAAAGAAAATTATATGTTAAATAAGAAAAGTTTATCTTTTAATTTAAGTATAAACCTGTTAATAATCTCTTTTAACATGTACAACAATTGTGTTACCTTTCTTCCCACATTTTGAAAAGATGTGGTTTATTTATATCCTTATTAGAGAAGTACAGTTGTTAACAGCTAAGTGATATGGAAGGACTTAGGTTATTTGGTGGTCTCCAGTCAAATTACAGTAATGGTCCCCTTCTAAAAATGAAGTTTCATGTAAAATCCCTAGAGATCAAACAATTTAAAGTGATGAATTTTAACTTTTTCACAGTTTTTAAATGAATACCTCATTTTGGTTGTAGATTCTTTGAAATATTTCCCCAGACTTTAGATTAGTTTCTGCTAATACTGTTCTTAAAGTATCTTTGGAAATTTACAGAAACTTTAATTTATAAAAAACAAATTTAATTTTTGAACTGATAATGCATGTACTTAAAATGGTTCTCTATTTTTATGACCTACTAAAGTCTGTTACTGGAAGGAAAATAACAGGAAGAATGAAGTAAACATGTGAAAAAAAACCTACAATAATTTTAAAAATGTTATATTAAAGACAAAAAATATATATTTTTTTATTTTCCTATTGCAAAACTCAAGAGACAGGCTAGCATTTTGAATTTTAAAATAGCCACTGAATTTGGGTTGCAAAATGATAGAAACATGAAAAGGTCATATTTTATATTTGGCAGCTTAATGGATATGGATTTTATTATTGATTTTATGGTATATGAAGACAACTTAGTTTGAGATCAAAATGAACATAAACCACAGTGTTCCCTGACTCTTTCCATTTCTAGCATTTTCTAACATTACATTTGCTCTAGGCTTTAAATAAACATATTCTTCATGGCCACTTCTGAAATCCTGAGGTTAAGAGGAATAAGGAAAGATATAATTAGCATTTTCTTTCCCTTAAATTCAACTTGGGCGCTGTTTGTAACTTATTACAGAGTTTTAACTTGAAAATCCTCTCACAACCACAAGCCAGATGAGAGGGGGAGGAAAAAAAAAAAACTAACTTACCTTTCAACAAACAGGGAGGAGCAAAAGATCGCGGACCTTTTATGATAAAACCTACCAGACTCTGAGAATCTTACCAAAGAGAAACCTTAATTAATTTCAGAATTTCTTTTGCGTTAAATCTAAGTGCTGCTTTTACTTTTACTGGATCCCAAATGAAAGTATACATTTTTCTTTGTTTGATGTGCTGGGCAAGATCTGGTAAGAACTTAATAATTTGATTTATCTTACCAAATTGTGTGTAAAATAATCAATATGGTATTCTGGTTCTGGGATAAAGAATTCTATGACATCATGGTATGAAACAAATAGTATGATTGTGGGTACTAATTATATCAAATGAGTAATTAGGATGAAAGTTTGCATATATATACATACGTGTGTGTATGTGTGTTTGGTAAATTTCATATTCTGTATTTTACTTAATTTCCAGATAATAACTAGAAAACCTTTTATAAGAAGATATAAATAGAGGACAAATATTCAAGAGAACGAATAATTCAGTAAGAGAGAAATTAAGCATTTTAAAATTGTGGCTTGGTAAACATTTCAATTTTAATGCTCAAATAATCTTACTTTTGAGGAAAATTTTTACATAGGTAAATTGTCAATTGCAAAGCAAACAAGTAAACATATACTACAACTTTTTTTTGGTCCTATTATGCAAATGTGTGACAAAACCCAAAATTAGTATATAGTAATAAAGTAGAACTTTTTTCTCCTGGTTCACTGATTTATGGTAATAAAGTTTACTAATGTTAGTAATATCATTTACTTATTTCTGGTAACAAAGTAGAACTACTTGTTCTACTTTATGATGATAAGTTGTAAATTTAAAATTCATGATGAAAAGGTTTTTGTGCCTTCAAAAGCAAATAACTTTGTTTTAAATTTTCTTTCAAAAAAATTCTTGAATGCATACTTGAATAACCTTAAAATATCACCTAGAAATTCAAATTATTTCTTATTTCTTTTCAATTGGATATTTGAGTTTATAATAAATTCTAAAAATGTTTGAGTTTTATGTTCAAATGTAAAATCTGAATGGTATTAATATATAGTTTATTATATTTTTCTCATTTAGATTTTTCTTGGTAGGCATTTTATATTTGTGTAATGTATGATAGTGGAACCTTAATTTAGAAGTCAAAGAAATTTGAAGTCTAGGCCCTTAACCTTTCTTTCATTTAGAGTTGGCATTATCTTAGTATTATAGTTTATTTATACTCCAACCTCATGTCCCAATTTTCAGTTGGGAACCCTCAGATATAATTATTAAGTATGTTTCTGTCTCTGTTGACTGAAATAGAACAGTAGACCTTTTAGATATTAATGACAGTAAATAGAAAATAATGTAATTAAAGAATTCATCTAGTCTCCAAATCGTTTGGAACCCATACAAACTCTTGTGCTCTCTCTCATTTTCCTCGAAATCCCACATGCCTAGGGAATTTTGTTGAATTTTCAGTAATTACTTTCATACAAGTATGCTTTATTCAAACCGTACATTCTCCTCCTCCCTTCTCTGCTAGAGATTCTTATAGATGCCTCTTAGAGGGCATCTCCTCAACTCCGTACACTCCTCAACATGAAAGTCATTATATGATTATATCTGCCTTCAATAAAGGAAAAACATTCTGAAAAACTGAGATTAGACAAATGTTTTAAAAAAAATTTTAATGGAAAAAATGGGAATGGAGAGATAGCTGAACAAACTGTACACATATGTATTGGTATGTATATATATTCAAATCATATGCATATATTCAAATTATATGCATATATATTCTTGTTACAGTTTTTGTTCATGTAAGTGCTTAAATGGTAGTTGTAGTTGCTGCTATTATCATAGCACAGGGCAGCAAATATTTCTGTAAAGGGCTGGATGGTCAATATTTAAGGCTTTGAGGGCCATATGGTTTCTGCTGCATCTATTCAGCTCTGTCATAACATGAAAACTGCTGTAGACAGTTCACAAATTAATAAGTATGGTTCTGTTCTGATAACATTTATTATAGACACTAACATTCTTTTTCTTACAGATGAATACAATTGAGCTAGTGAACTTATGTTTTTCAACTGTTTACATAATAACTTGTTAATATGGTTATACTTTTCAGATGTCACTCATAATTGTTCTGTTGCTTCTAATTACGTGAATTTTCTTCATATATAAAATGAAGGAAAGGAGAGCAAATACAAAAGCAGCACAGTGCCCAACACGGAGTGAGTGCTATGTAACCATTAGCCATTATTACTGTCATTGATCGTATTGTTATAGGTGTTAACAAATATGTTTCATTTTCAGAAATGGGGAAGAGAGAAAAGAGGTTTTCATGGAGTTTTTTTAGGGTGAGTGTGGGCTTTCAGAGGATTATCAAAGGAAGTAGCATTAGATGTTTCCAGAATGTGTTGGGATTGTTAGCTCTCTTTGGCTCGGTTTTGAGGCTCCTTTGTTATGGGCTTGGTCAACACAAAGTTGCAAGGTACTAACTGATCTTAGCAGCTTACCAAGTATGAAAATGGGTGTGAAACCAAAGAATGTTAGAATAATACAAGTCATAGGGACCATCTGTTTCAACTCCTGCCATTTAAAGAGATCAAGGCTCAAAGATGAGAAGATTTACTTAGTCACAAGAGATATTTGAGGAAGCTAGAGGCACTTGGGTCTCAGCTGTCCATGTCCAGGGTACTGTCCACGTGTCTGGACTCTGTCCATTTTGATCTCCTTGTGTTCATCATGGCCATTGTCACTGTAGTAGAAATATATTTCAGAGATACAACCGAATAACTTAGAATGATTATCCTAATTTCACCATATGTCCTTGATATTTTTAACAATTTTACTGCTTCTAGAAGTGAAGTCTCAGAAGATTTTCAAAATTCTTTCTCAGTGTACCTCTGTCGAGATTACTAGAGTTATAATCTCTCTACATACTTGGCAATGGAATCTGATATTGTGCCCCTGCTACGAATTTCTCATCACAGTAGAGTTACTTAGTGTACTCTCTAGACCTTCAATTTGTTAATTTCTCAAACAGGATTAAAAAAATTAATACTTGCCTTTCTGTTCGAGATTTCTTCATCCTTTTGCTATTAATCTATTTTTGCCATTCTCATTATCAATTAATTGAAGTCTATTTAGGCCATTTTTCATTGTTATAAAATTAATGAATATTTTAGATATAGCACATTTAGGAAATGTGCTAGTACAAAAAATAGAAAACATGTAAACATACAGAAAAAACTAATATTGACATCATTACAAAGAACAACTACTTTATTGTTTTATTTTCTGTCATTTCTATTACAATAAATATGTATATGTCTACAAATATGTATGTTTTTAGTGTGATGTATATATTATAGATAAAATTAGAGCTGTATATTAACATACATATATATGGATTATATAAACTTTTTAATTGCTGCATACAGCCCCCATCATGTGGATACAACATTAATTTATTTTTCTAGTCTCTCATTTCTATGCTTTAGTTGATTCTCAGATATTCACTGTTAAAAATTCTGTGATATACATTGATGTTATTAATCAATGGGTATAATAAAAATGTGATAAGAGAATGTTATTGTAATTAATCTTTATTTGATTTTTACAAAGATTAAGTATATTTTGAAAGTTTATGAGACATTTTCATATTTTATTTCATAAAATGTTTGTTTATATCTTTCACTTGATATTCAATTGGGAATTATTTTTCTTCATTTATACTTCTTTATATGTAAGTATATCAATTCCTTTCCTACCTTACACTGAAAATATTTCCCAACTTATATATTTTGTCTTTTGGCTGGTATATAGTATTTATGTATGGAAGCTTTAAATGTATGTGCTATGAAATCTATCAATCTCCTACTTTATGGTTTCTTTTGTTTTTATGCTAAAGAGTCATTCCTCAAACTGAGGTCATGTGTATATTAACTATATTCTTCTAGTTCATATAATTTAATTTTTACATGGCATTTTTAAATAGAACTAACATCAATTTTCCTAGTCATTGTTTATTTAAAACTCCATTATCTTTTACTATGAATTGCCATAATTATCATGGGTAATATGGTTTATTTCTGGGTGTTCTCATTCAGTTTCATTAATCTGTATATCAATCCTTGATGCAGTTTCAGGGCCTCTTTTTAATTGGTTTATAATATAAACATAATTTTAATCATGCCCCTTTATTAGCTTTAAAATATCATTCATTTTCCTTGAACATTTATCCCCTCCCTGGAAACATCTCATTGAGACCTTAATTTAGAATCACATTACACATATAAACTTAATATGAGTAGAGTTGATTTTGTGATAATAGCTCTTCCATTGGATCATGGTATATCTCAGTGCTTATTCAAATCTTTTATGTTCCTCTGTAAAATTTTTATCCTTTGTTTTTCTTTTAGGAGCACTGTATATCTCTCTTTTACTTCCTTTTCTCTTTTTCCTCCTCCTTTTCTTCATCCTCTCTCTCTTCTCTTTCTTCTTCTCTTTTCAAAGCGCTGGTTAACTTGGAAATCATAGGAACCTGGTTCAAACTAGCTAAGGAAAGAAGGAACTTCACCTTGGATTAATTTTTTGAGTTTCTATTTTCATATTTTTAGATAGAATATCATATCACATTAAGCAAGTTATAATGTATGTACCCAATGATATTATCATATTTTTCTTCTGTTATTGCTAAGTTAAACAGCAGAATGTATGACAGCAGATGTTTTTATACTTTTTAAATTTCAATAGAAATAATGTTGCTAGTGTTTCATCATTAATATGATAATCATTGGCATGAGATAGGTAATATTTTATCATTTTATTTTTATTTTTTATTTTTAAAAAATTCTTTTTAACATTTATTCAATTTTAAGAGGCAGAGACAGAGCACAAGTTGGGGAGGGCAGAGAGAGGCAGACAGAATCCTTAGCAGGCTCCAGGCTCTGCAGTGTCAGCATAGAGCCCGACATGGGGCTTGAACCCATAAACTGTGAAATCATGACCTGAGCTGAAGTCAGAGGCTCAACTGGGCCACCCACGCGCCCCTATTTTATCATGTTAATGAAATATACATTTATTTTTAATTCATATAAATAAGATAGTATTAACTCTTGTTCTAGTTTTATTCTGTGGACTGTGCTATGGACTGTGTATGCTTGTGAGTGTATTATTTGGAAATTTTGCTTTTAAATTGTTTGAATGTAGTAATTTATAGTTCATGTATCTATCTGTGTGTGTATTTGTCGTATTTTTATTATGTTTGATACTGGTTTTTATAAATGATTTATTAAGCTTTATGTTTTATGTTTTCCTGTGCTTTGTAAAAAAATTAGACCTTTACTATAAGTTTTTTTTAACTTTATTGAGGTACAACTTATATACAATGAAATGTGCTCATTTAGGAGTATACTTTGATGTTTTAAAAAATATGTGCACCATATTTTACATGGTATATAACAGTCTTATCAATCAAAAAATAAAATATTTATTGCATTACCAAAAGTTAGCTCTTTGCAATTAATCCCCTCTCCATCTCTGGTTCTAAACAAATCTGATCTGCTTTCTGATACTCTAGATTGAATATCCCTTTTCTATAATTTCATGTAAATGGAATTAAACAACATGTACTTTTTTTCCTGGAATCTTTTGTTCATCATAATGTTTTTGAGAATTGTCAAAGTTGTTGCATGTAGAGGCAGTTTATTCCTTTTTATTGCTGGGTAGTATTACATTTTTACATACACCACAATTTGTATATCTATACTTCTTTTGATTGGCATGCAGGTTTTTTCCAATTTGGGGTACTTATGAAAAAACTGGCATAATATCCTCTAGTTTTATCCACTGTTGCAAATGGTAGGATTTAATGTTTAATGGCTGATTAATTTCTGTTATGCATATATACCATATTTTTAAAACACATTCATTCACTGAAGGACATTTAGGTTGTTTCCATATCCTGACTATTGTGACTAATGCTGCAGTGAATATGAGTGTGGAGATACCTGTTCATATCCTTGCTCTCTTTCAGTTACTTTTTGAATTGAATATCTTTTTTCCATCCTAACACTTTCAACCTATATATGTCTTTAGATGTAAAGTGAGTCTCTTGTCAATAGCATATAGTTGGATGTTGTTGGATGTTTTTTATCCACTCTGTCAATCTATTTCTTTTTATTAGGGGGGTTTAATCTATTTACATTTAAAGTTATTACTGATAGGAAGCACTTACTTTTGCCATTTTGTTATTTGTTTTTTATATGTCTTAAAGCTTATTTTTGTCTTTCATAGTCTTTTGTCTAATAAGTCTTAGAGCGTATTTTCCTCCATTAGTGTCTTTGTATTTTGTTGACTTTTTTTAGTGACACATTATGATTCCCTTTTTATTTTCTTTTGTATATGTTCTATAGATTATTTTCTTTTTGGTTATCATAGGGTTTACATGTAACATCCTAAAGTTATGACAATCTATTTTAAAGTGATCCTAACTTACCTTAAAAAAATAAAGATTTTAATAAAAAACTTAATTTTTACATAAATAACTACTCCTTTACAGCTCTGCTTTCCTCATTTTCAGTTATCGATAACACAAGTTTTACATTTATATGGCATACCATTAATATAGATTTCTAATTGTATTTATTCATTTGCCTTTTATATTCTGTAGAAAGTAAAAAAGTAGAGTTACAAATAAAAATTACAAAAATACTGTTTTTTATATTTGTTCATACATTTGTCCTTTCTAGAGTTCTTTATGTTTTCATATGAGTTTAAGTTATTGTTTAATGGCCTTTCATTTAAACTTGAAGGATCCCATTGTCATTTTATGTAGAGCCAAGTCTGTGGTAATGAACTCCCTCAGCTTTTGTTTGTCTAGGGATATCTTAATTTAGCTCTCATTTTCTGAAGGGCAGTTTAGCTGGATATAGAATTCTAGGTTAAAAGTTTTTCTCTTTCATCACTTTAAATATGTATCATCTCACTGCCTTCTGGCCTACAAAGTTTCTGCTGCGAAATCTGACAATTGTATTGGGATTTCTGGTAAGTTTTTGGTATCTAGAGCTTTATTTTTCTATTCCTAACATCTACCAGAATTGAGTCAGTTCAATGTTTTTTAAGAGTTTTACTATAAATTAGTGTAACTTTTTTTAACCATTTGAAAACTTTTGCTTTTATTTTCTGTACCCGATATTAATATTACCAATGGAATAAATTATATGATGTTACAATAAAGCTAAACACCATGAAAGAAAACATTTGGCTTAAGCATTTGGCATTACAGCAGCATTAAAGTAGCATTTGGCTTAAAGCAGCATTACGCACATTTGTTGAGTCAGGTGGGGTTTGGTTAAGCAGCCCTGCCCTTCTTAGTCAGGTTCACTTTCATGCTTTGCTGCCAATCACCTGGGGTGACCAGCTGGGAACTTGGCTCTTTTGCACTTCTGTCTCTTCTAACAGGCCAGACCAGGGATATTCTCATGGTGATGGCCAAAGTAGGAGAGGCCAAACCCCCAGTGTGGAAGCCAATTTCAAGCTTCTGCTTGTATCATATCTACAAAGATCCTATTTTCCATGGCAAGGAAAGGGTGATGAATTGGAACCATGCTTATAATCTAGTACACCAAACAGCTTTGCTTTTATTTTGTGTAGAGTATACCTGCCCATTTATTTAAAATTTCCTGTGTACTTCTTTTAAATAACTTATAGTTAAACGTAATTTTTAATGAAAACTTAGATTCTTTCCTTTTAAATAGGCAATCTTTATATACAGTTATATAACTTTATATATCATTTTTTTCTCTAGAATAGTTGTATCATTTTGTTTCATGGATTTAACTTTCTATATTTCTTTTTTTCAGGTTTTCAATATCTTTTTAAAGCCACATTTATCTATATATTACAACTGAAAATAACTGACATCTTTTGAATCCCCCAGTTAAGGAATTTTTGTACCACATCTACTTTCTCTATATTTTTTTTAACTTATATTCACATCTTATTAGTATATTGACTTGTATTAACATTTAAATATTCTTATCAAACATTTGAATAAGAATGCCTTTTAATATTACATTTGTTTTACCCAGTTTTTTAAAATATTTACACTTACGTTGATGTCTAACCTATTTCTATAATCACTTTCAATCTTTTTATACTATGAGTTTCTATGGATCTTGTCTTCATTAAATCTAGCACTTATTTAACAGTGATGATGTTGGTAACTATACTGTGTCATTTGTAAGTGGTGTACTTAAGGGAGGATATAAAATTCTTGGGCCACAAACTTTTCCATTTATAACCTTCATTCATTACACTTTTAGCTCTTTAATGTATTGCTTTAAAAGGCAAATCTGAAGTCATCATGACTTCATTCCTCTATTTGTAACATGGATTTTCTGCCTTAATGTTTTTAGCATATTTTTCTCTTTCATCAAAACCCAAATCAGTTTCAGGGCGCCTGGGTGGCTTAGTCGGTTAAGCGTCCGACTTTCGCTTAGGTCATGATCTCGCGGTTCGTGGGTTCGAGCCCCGCGTCGGGCTCTGTGCTGACTGCCGGCTCAGAGCCTGGAGCCTGTTTCAGAGTCTGTGACTCCCTCTCTCTCTGACCCTCCCCTGCTCACGCTGTCTCTCTCTCTCTCTCCTAGAAATAAATAAAACATTAAAAAAAAATTAAAAAAAAAAAACCCAAATCAGTTTCTAGGAAGTCTCTTGGTAAGTCTAGTTAACCAATTTTTTCTAGATTGTGTTGTTTGCACACCCTGGTGTGCAGTTATTTCCTTAGTTATTGTAACTGCTACGCTCTCCCTTTCCAATTCCTTCCCATTCCAGGAAAACAGTGATGATTTTTAGCTTGAATCACGATTTCCTGTCCCATATCTTTGTTTCCCTTCATAATTGAAATCTTTCTCCCATCATTTTTTACTATCAGCTGAGTGTTCCATGTTTTTGCATCTGTAATGTGAATTTTTATCCTGGAATTGCATTTTTTCTTTCCTTGAATTGCAGTATCTCATTATTCCATTTTTAATTTTATTCTGTTGTTTTTTTTTAACCTCAATAGATTTTCACTTAATGGCCGCCTGTTTTTGAGACATGATTTTTCTTGTACTGTAATGAGATGCCATAGAATTTTTTGCAGTTACTTCTACATTTGGCAATCGATAATAGATTTTTCTGTTGATTGTTTCAGGTTCTTCTGTCCCTTACGTTATCACAGGGTCCTTCTGTTTATCCTCTATTACTCATTCCAGGGCCAGGTAAAATCTGCACTGGCTTGGAGTGGACCAGCAGTGTGGATATATTGATTGCATTTGGGGCTTTCAGAGTTTCAGCTGATGGAAACATTTCAGATGGTGGAAAGATGGATGTACACAATTCCCTATGCAATTTGTATAGTGTAGTAAGCAGTGATATTGCACTGTGGTTTGATTTATTTCTCCTTCCCACTTCCTCATCCTCTAGGACTTAGAACAAATGAAGTTTGTTTCACAGTTTTTCACTTGTCTAAGTAACTGTTAGCTGTTAACCTGGGAATTAATTGTGGTTCTTGCTTCTTCACTGCCTTCCTCCATTTTCTGACTAAATGTGACAATATCACATATGTTCTCTCAACTAGAAGGTGGATTATAATTAGTGCATATTATTATGGATTTATCAAATATGTATTACATGTCTATAGTTTTAAGTGTATATAACATATTTATTAAACATAATAAATATATATATGTAGTTTACTTAATCACATCATTGTTTCTGGGTATTTAAATCACTTCTATTTCTCCAGTGCTAAAATAACATATATTAGTTCATTTTTATATGTTTAAGTGACTATTTTCATGGGCTAAGTTTTTAGAAGTAGAATTATTGACATGTATTATATTAACAATTTTGTGAATTTTTGATATATATTAACAAATTGCTTCCCCAAATCTTTTCATAAGTAAAACTTCCAGAAACCGTATAATCATGGGCTCTCATAAAAAAAAAAAAAAAAATTAAGAGGCACCTGGGTGGCTCAGTCAGTTGTATCCAACTCTTGATTTCAGTGCAGGTTGTAATCCCATGGTCCTGAAATTGAGCCCCCAATCAGGCTCCACACTGAGCATGAAGCCAGTTTATGATTCTCTCTCATTTCCTCTGCCCCTTTCTCCTACTCATGTGCTCTTTTTAAAAATAATTTTAAAAAATTGTATTACATGCTTACTTTGAAAGAAATTACAATTCTGAGAACCTAAGAAAAAGAAAATTAAAAAGCAGCCATTGTTTCACTGCCTAGCTGTGACTCTTGCTATGATTTGGCTTAGATATTTCATTTTTCTGCCCTACATCTAGGATAGATGGATGGATAGGTAGGTAGGTAGGTAGGTAGGTAGGTAGGTACATAAGGTAAATAGATAGGCAGACATATAGGATGCACACATTGATAAAAATACTATATGATGACAGGGTGCCTGGGTGGCTCAATTGGTTAAGTGTTTAACTCTTGATTTCAGCTCAGATCATGATCTCATGGTTCGTGTGTTTGAGCCCCACATCGGGCTCTGTGCCGACAGTATGGGCCCTGCATGAGATTCTCTTTGTCTCTTTTCTTTCTCTGTCTCTGCTCCACTCATCCTCTTGTCCTCTCAAAATGAATAAATAAACTTAAAAAGAAAAAAAAAACCTAAATGATGATATTTAAGTTATTTTAGGTTTTTGTGCAATTATGCATAACTGTTACTAATGTCTTTATATTTAATACAAATTGCTTATTTCATTAATATAAATCCTAGAAAGAAAGTGAGAAGGAATACATATTTTGAAGATTATGTGTGTACCACATAATTTCAATTTCAAAAGGATGTTGTACCAATTTATACTCTTAGCATTCATTTATATAATTATTTGTCACATTTAGCTTCACGAGTATTAAGTATTAATATGATTTTTTCTTTAATTTGATAGGAAGAAACTGATACCTCATTGTCTTGATTTCTCTTTATTTGATATCGCTAATTAGATAAAATATAATATTCTTGTAAGATATGTAGTATTATTACTTATACACATAAGTATTCCTCTGCAGAATTTCTTTGAAAGCTCAGAATCAATTTATGTACTTTTACTGGTATGCATAATACTTTTTTACTAGCAACGTTAATGATTTTAGTCATACCACTGCTGTTTTGTACCAATAAAAAATAATTTTTAATTTTAACTAATCCTATTTCTTTTTATATTTTATTTAAAAATTTTGAGTGCTTCTTGTTCAAAGCGTCTTTATATAATCAACAAATTAACCATTGTAGTTGCTGAGGATATTATGTTGAAATACTAGTGAAATAAAATCCTTCCCACTCTCCAGGTTCAAGCCTGTTCTTTGTAACAGCAATAAGAATTGTATCTAATACAATTATCTATCCCAGTACTATCCCAGTACTCAGCTTAGCTGATTTTTCTTTATTTCAGAGAATGAAAGACCATGCCTTGAATTCTCTCACCTCAACATATTGGATTCCATCAAAGATTTGTTTATTCCCAAAATGAACATTGTTTTGATGCTGTATACAAGGAACAGCCGTTCCTGTGCTGAGCCACTGTTTGAACAGGATAACTCACTTAATGTTAATTTCAACACAAGCAAGAAAACAGTCTGGATTATTCATGGATACAGACCAACGGGCTCCACTCCTGCATGGCTTCAGAATTTTCTAAAGGTTTTGTTGACTTACGAAGATCTGAATGTAATTGTAGTAGACTGGAACCGGGCTGCTACAACGTTTTTATATAGCAGAGCAGTTAAAAACACCAGAAAAGTTGCTGCGAGTTTGGGTATATATATTCAGACTCTTTTGGTAAGAATTTTATATATTATGTATGGTATACAATATACAGTGTTTTATGCAATACCACAGAGTGGTAGTAGTAGGATAAGTACTTTTTTCCTATAAGCATTAAGAATTATTGGTTTTATATGCTACCATTTACAGCCATCTTTTCTTTGTGTAAATGGATAAATGCCGTACCAAGATATGAACTGTCTTATTTTTTAAAAAAAATCTTAAATACTCAGTTATTATATTTTATCTTAAAATCTTTTATGATTTTTAGGGGCACCTGGGTGGCTCAATCTGTTAAGTATCTGACTCTTAGTTTCAGCTCAGGTCATAATCTCACTGTTTGTGGCTTTGAGCCCCACATTGGGCTCTGCGCTGGCAGTGCAGAGCTTGCTTAACATTCTCTCTCTTTCCCTCTCTCTCTCTGACCACCCCTGCTCACATGTGCATGCATCTGCACGCACACTCTCTCTCTCAAAATAAATAGATAAACTTAAAAAAATCTTTTAAGATTTTCATTTTTTGTTACTCTACCTATACTGACTGGAGGTTAAGGTCGTGATTCTCTGTGCACCAAGGAGATAAACTATATATATAATCATTAAGTTCTTTTCTAAGGTATGGCTAATATGTTTATAGTTTATCAAGTGTAAATTGTCAGAAGTAAGAGGAAAACATCTTAAAAAGTAGCATACTTCTGCCAGTCTTTGAGACCAGTCTTAGTACAGCATTTATGTTCAGGGCTGGGATGAGTCTAACAAATTCAGGCCAGTTTGGGGTCATTAGCAATTTGAATGATTTACATTTACTATGTCAACCCATATGGAGATCAGTGTCTATTCTAGAGAGAGATGTGGTGGTGATGAGCATTTGAGAGAAAGGAAGGTAATTTCTGGGGCATTCTTGGGCTTGAAATCTGTTTTGAGTTGTGTCATGCTGGATTTCCAAGACTCTCTTAAAACTGAGCAAGCATAACAGATCCAAGAAGCAGCTCCATATAATGGTTAGGAGTCATACTGGAGCATTTCAAAGATCAAACCTATCTCTTATCCTCTGTGTGACTTTGACCAATTGTTTAATCTCTCTTCCTCATGTATTTTTCTATACATTTGGAATAATCAAACTTTATAACAATATTTTTTATATAAGTATACAATTAAATTAATTCTTAACTAGTACCTGGCATAAAATAATCTGAGTAAAGTCAGTATCAGTATAATTTATACATCCCCAGATTTGGACAAAACCAAACCATTTCTCTATAGAGAGAGAGAGAGGAGGTGATCACCTGTTCTTATGTCCTATAAACCGTATAACTGGTTTTTGCTTATAGCAGTGGTCTTTTCTCTAATAAACATGTACTTCAAAGTGTTGGAAATATGATTGTTAAATATATAAATTTAGGAAAAGGCTTTATATTAAGGAAAAAGGATGAAAAGATCAGTAACACTAAAGTTGACAGCAATACCTCCTCAGGTTTCTGGGCAACTCATTATCAAACCATTCATTCAATATTTAATAGGTGCCCAGAAATAATTTTGGGCAATAGGATAAAAATAAATAACTCATAGGATTAATGTGAATAGTAAATATGAGATTTACAAAGCACTTACTCAAGTACCCAATAGTGTCTATTACTATTACTACAGAATTCTTTATTAATTAATGTATTATCTTGCATATACTATTTTAGATAATAGATGACAAAGGTTTTTAAAAGCTTAATGTGATTATGAAAATATAGACAGAAAAATCAGATATCTTATGGAAAATGTTGAACAAAGATATAGTTGTTTTGAAATTAGAAAATCCCATTCTCTATATCCCAGAAATGTATTAAACAAGAAAAAAAAATGGATACTAGAATATTGATACACAAGGCATAATTTGTGATTTCTGAAATGAAAATCATAATATTGCATTTTCAATTGCAGAGCCATGGAGCGTCTCTTGATAATTTTCATTTCATAGGTATGAGCTTAGGGGCTCATCTTAGTGGATTTGTTGGAAAAATATTTCAAGGCCAACTTGGAAGAATAACAGGTAAAATATTTTTGATAAAATTAGTGTTTTAGCATAATTTTAACCATCAGAAATTGTTTACAAGTTAACAGAGACAGTAGTTAAGCAGTGGAAATGATGCACATTATTTTCTTCTGTATTATATTCAATGCTAGTCTTTGTTTTAGTTAGACTCTAAAGTCTTGTTTCTTGTTTAGTTCTTAACACCACTGAAGTCCTCCTATAGAAGTGGGTGGAAAATCAGTGTCTGCAGTTCCATGTGAATTTTAAGAACACATTATTGTAACAGTCCAGAGAAAGCTTGACCATTAAACATAAGATTTTTTCATGTATTAACTAAATAAATAACCACAGATTTAATTTTCATAAACTTTAACATACTTCAGTTCTTTTAAAGATTTTATTCAAACATCAGAAGAGAGAATCAGGAATTGATAACCAAGCTTGAGGGAGTCTAGATCCTGATTCCCCTCATATTTTCCTTAATTGAGTCCTTGTATCCAGAAAGTTTAGTAACCAAATCATAGTGACATGGATTTTCATGCTTCCTTTTGGGAATGGTGGTTATTTTATAATCAGAAAGTTAGTATCCTTCCCCAACCAACCCAACCAATTTAGCTTTAAAAACAAGTTTATTTATTATTTGGGGGGGGGGGAGAGAAAGAGAAAGAGAGAGAGAGAGAGAGAGAATGAGAATGAGCAGAAGAAGGGCAGAGAGAAAGGGAGACTGAGAATCCCAACCAGGGTTTACACTGTCAATGTGGAACCCAAATCATGACCTGAGCTGAAATCAAAAGTCAGACACCTTACTGATTAAGCCACTCGGGTGCCCTATAGTTTTTTAACACATTGAGATATGTGTCCATAGAAGATTTATAATGATTTTGAGTGTTAATAAAAGTAATAGAGTTTTAAGTGAAGCAAAGGGGGAGGGGAGAGATTAATGAATTGCATAAATAAGAGCTTTACAAACCTTAAGTATACCTTACTTACTTTGATCAGTTTTAATATTATCCCTGTTATACAGATATGAAAACAGTTTAAGTGAATGAATATAGAAGGATCAAAAAATTTTTAACAGCTAAGCCAGGATTTACACAAAGCTTTCTAGCAACCAAAGCCCGTTTCTCTTTCAACCACCACAGTAATCCTACTTTATGTTAAACTGTGTTTATTCACACATTAGTCCAGTTTAAATGACTCCACATGCCACGCAATCATCAGGGTTTAAAAGTCCAGCAAATGTAGTAGTTCTACATCAGAATTATTTATGAAAAGAGAAGTTTCGGCCTCATTTAGTCAAATGGGCTAAAATAAACTAGGATAATAGGAGGACTTGAGATGAACAACATTATATTTTACTTTAAAAAAATATCTTTTGAGATGATTGTATCTCCCATTGCACAGATGTTCTCAAGGTGTTAAATTTTACCTCTTCATCCCTTTTTGACACTCACCAGTAGGTCATGAGCCTAGAATTTATATATAGAATTTCACATACACCAGGAATAATATCTATATTCTATGGAACTTTGAATGCATTTTCTTTTCTTTTGTGTATATGGGAAGTTTTTGTGGAAAATAAATGATAACATAATAACAGTTGTGTTTTATCCCATAGCATAAATTGTATTGGCACTTAAAAATCATTTTACAACTGCAGATAGATCCAGGATGAACTAGTAAGGCATGAGGTTCAAGACAGAACCAAGATACCATTCATTCCCCTCACGCTCCAGGAGGAGTAGGAATTACTTATTATTAAGTATAAAAATACTGCCAGTTTATCCCTAAGTACTTCTTAAATAAAAATGCTAAAAAAGTAAAACCTACAGTATTTTTTTGAGGCATTCCTAGTATAGTTTAACACTAAATTGTTGGTAAACTCAGAAGATTGGTAAGAAGTATCATTCAAATAATGAAGATATTTGCTATTCATCCAATTTCATTTATCTTTAGATTAGTTTTTAGACAGTTTAACCTAAAGCTGTATACACACATTTATGTAATAATACAAACATATGATCTAATAGACACTGTGGTAGAAATTGATTAATTGATTGATAGTTTGTTTCTTGAATTTCAGGTCTTGACCCAGCTGGGCCAAGGTTCTCTGGACAGCCATATAATCAAAGATTAGATTACACCGATGCAAAATTTGTGGATGTCATCCATTCTGATACCGATGGTAACAATGTAGGATTTATTGCTTAGTTATTTGAAAATGAAACGGAGATGTAGACATTGGGATGCAGAGAACAAAAAAAAAAAAAAAGAGAAAGAGTAGTGGATAAAGTGATGATGAGTCTGTAATTGTAAAATGATTATGTTTCCCACAAGCGGTGTTTCTTGGAGTTAGTGATATTCTATAGTGTTAAAATGGCACTTTTTGCCTTCATTTTACCTCCTTCAAGTTTCAAGACCTGTCCTATCATCCTAAAAAGTTGAAATTTGATTTAAAAGAAACTTCATCTTGTTCATGCTATTGACAATTTTTATTTGATCACAAATTCTCCAGTGCTTAATGTTCCTGATATATTTAGGTTATCATTCTCCATTCATTTTCTTGCTATGATGTGTATCAACTAGAACTGAACATAGCATTTGAGGCACAGATGAGGAATACCTTCCCCTAAAGGTAGAGAAATAATCTCTCTACTGTTTTTAATTATCTTCCTGAAAATGTCAAATATGTTATTGGTAGTTTGAGCCAGAGTGCTTTGGACAGACCCTTTCAAGGGATAATTTAGATGGCCCCGAGCCCCTTTCTGATTTGGAACTGATGATACTAATCTTTATTGAGCACTTCGTATACTTTGGGCAGTGTTTTAAATGCTTTATGTGAATTAATTACAGCGTTCTCATCAGTTCCCTTGAGACAAGTAAGTATCATCTCCTTTTTACTTATGGAAAAGCTAGAGTCAAAGTCACAAGGCCAGTACATAGCAGAGCCAGAATTTGAAATCTTTTGATTCTAGAGCCTGAGCTTCATAAGCTTGTTGCTCTGATTAGCTGACAATTTACATTTGTTGTCATTGTGGGCAGGGGGAGGATATGGCACTACCATGGGATGCAAAGACTATTCTGATTTCCCTATTTCCTCAGGTTTCTTTTCTCCCTGGTTCAGGTAATTTATTTGCTCCCAGTCCTTTGACTCGTGGTGATCCATGCCAGTGCCTTTCAAGAGATACAAATGCTATAAGTTTCAGAGATGACAGTTTCTCAATATCTATGTCAACCTGCCACTGGGCTGAGCCTATATGGGTACAGTTTTGCTTCTTATGTGGAATCTGAGTTCACCTATATTTCACAAGGAGTCAGTGACTGAAGGTTCACAGTTCTAGTGTGATACCTCAACCTCTCAAGTCTTTTTATCTCTAGCTCTTATATCAGCTTCATATTCCCACGCACAGTATACCTACTGCCCACTTGCTCTGCGGTTCTTTGTCTGAGGTCTTCTTTCTGAAATCCCAACTTCAGCTCTGCCTATGGCCCTAGAATTAGCTCTTCCTACTTTTTATTATTTTCTTTGCATTTTTTGGGGCTTTTCGTAATAAACTGCTTTGTATTGTCTTTCATTCTCAACGTTTTTTGATGACCCAACTTATCAGATCTAACTTGCCACTAAATGCCACATTATTTTGGCATCTTTGATTGATCTTTTCATAACCATCACAAATGAGGGACATATAATTTTGATTCTGCATACCCACCTTTCTCAAGGAATTTCTGAATGAGATATTTAGGATCGGTACATATCTGGCAGATTATCTCTTCCTTGAAAACTGTTCAATGAGAGCATCTTTTACTTACCACTAGTTTTTGTCCTTATTCAGTTGTTTATGTTAAAAAATCTCTGTGGCCTTCCAAAATTGTGAATTAGGTAATTTGGACTCACATTCTTGCTGGGATATCATGGAAAAATTACCAGTCCAATATCCAGATGATAGAAAACTTCCAGGGAAGTAAACTGGCAATCTGGAGTCACTTTTCTCATAGTATGTTCTCTGATGCATAGAGTATGGGAAATACTTTTGAAACCCATACATGAGCTTGTAAAACGTCTCATTTTTATCTTCTTTCCATGAAATGAAAGGAATATAGAATGCTTAAACTTTATATAACACCTCCAAGTTAATATATTCTTGGAGAGAAAAAAATAGAACAAAGAGGGAAGATACAATTAATATCAGTAATAAAGAGGATTTAATGTTACAGATGCTACAGGTATTAAAATGATCATATTATGATATAATGAACAATACTATGCAAATTTGAAAATATATGATTATATGGGATGATATATAAAATAGAAAAAATTTATGAGGAAGCAAAAGCATTTACCAAACTGACAAGTTAAGAAAGAAAATTTGAATGGTTCTATAATTATTAATAAAATAGAAACTATAATTTAAAAATTTCTAGGGCTCCTGGGTGGCTCACTTGGTGAAGCATCTGACTTTGGCTAAGGTCATGGTCTCATGGTTCATGAGTTCCAGCCCCACATTGGATTCTATGCCCGCAGCTCAGAGTCCAGAGCCTGCTTCAGATTCTGTGTCTCCCTCTCTCTCTGCCCCTCTTCCACTCACACTCTGTCTCTGTCTCTCAAAAAATAAATAAATGTTAAAAAAAAGTTAAAAATTTCCAACAAAGTAAATCCAACACAAAATTTTGTCTCTACCAAACAATTAAGGAAGAAATAAGACCACTTTCACACAAAGAATTTCAGACAATAAAAAAAGAAAAGTAGGAAACTGTTTATAGCCTTTTAAAAAGGATTCATAAACTTAATGTCAAAACTTGAGACAGGCATTATATAAAAGAAAATTTATGGACATTTTTATAACCATGGATGCGAAAATTCTACATAAAACATCATACTAGTAAACCAATTCAGCAACATATAAAAATGGATAATGAATCATACCCAATTTGAATTATTATAAAGAAACAAGTTTATAATGAAAGCATACACAAAAGCATACATGAATATGAGTCAATTTTTATATGGGAAAATCTGAACTGTAATGTTTTGGGAGGCATCCATAGAAGCTAAAGAATAGCAAAAAAAAACTATTGTATTAAGAGATGGTTATTATTTTTTTATATTTATTTATTTCTAGGAGAGAGAGAGAGACAGCGTGAGCAGGGGAGGGTCAGAGAGAGAGGGAGACACAGACTCTGAAATAGGCTCCAGGCTCTGAGCTGGCAGTCAGCACAGAACCCGACGCAGGGCTCGAACCCACAAACCGTGAGATCGTGACCTAAGTGAAAGTCGGATGCTTAACCGACTAAACCACCCAGGCGCCCCAAGAGTTGGTTATTATTGTTGAAGGAAAAGGAGAAGCTGGTGATTAGGTAAGAACTTGATAGGAATTTCCAGGTGCTATATCTGGACAATGCTGTGGTAGCTAATTGGCTATTTTCTTAATAATAATTAATCTTTAGTTTTATATTTTCTTCACATATGTATTATAAATTATAATACAAACTTAAAAAGCCGTATTTGCTCTCCCTACACTTTCTCCAGTGAAGGGAATGAGTGACCTAAATGGTCAAACTTTTCAGCCCCCTCCATCTGATAAAGGTGGAATAACATGACTGAATCAAGAGCTATTTAAGCTAATATAAATGTGTTTTGCTTCTCCCTGATTCCTGAGGAGTTTTCTTGGCTTGATTCTATTTAGTAGCAGGTTGGAGAAAATGATGGCTTCAACCTGGAACCCCTAGTTTTGGAACTCCATGTTGAGCTCAGACATGAGGAAATTAAAGGTCTCCAAAATCATTGGCCTTTTGGTGGGGGGCATGATTAGGAGACTACATGTTTAGGAGATTACAAGCAGACTATGGAATGTACAGAGGTTAACAAACCCTCACCACTGTTAGAGTCAAATCACACTTATGCTTCCCAATTCTAAGGAGTTCTAATGAACTCTCCTAAATTGTTCTTTGCTGGGTGCCTGTGTGGCTCAGTTGGCTAAGCATCTGACTTTGGCTCAGGTCATGATCTCGCGGTTCATGAGCTCTGTGGTGACAGCTAAAAGCCTGGAGCCTGCTTAGGGAGTCTGCTTTGGATTTGGTGTCTGTCTCCCTCTCTCTCTCTGCCCCTTCCCACTCACAATCTGTCTTTCTAGGTCTCTCTCTCTCAAAAATTAATAAACATTAAAAAAATCAAAAATAAATTAAAAAATAATAAATAAATTGTTCATTGCTTTTCCTTACGTGTTGAATCCCCTCCCCCATGATGCACATGCCCAGTGTTCTTATGCTCTGATAATACCTCACTAGCAGTTATCTTGTTCTGTTATATACTAGAATTAAATCATGTTGCTCATCTTAATCCTGACATTCAGACCTAAGTATTTATCTTTGTTATATAAATTATTGCTGATCACTTTTAAGAGTTTATTATGCCGTAGGAAATTTCTAATGCCTTAAGTCAAAGCACTGCAGGCTTACCTGGCAGCAAGGTTTTAACTTTTAATCATAGTCCTGAGTATTCTGAGCTTGCTACCCTCTTTCATTTCTATGACTTCCCTTGGTTATAGATCCCATATTGGTAATCATGGACCCAGAATTTGTACTTCTCCAGTGCATTTAGGATCTACAGATATACAGAAGCCCTTAAATCATAGCTACATATTTATGTCACTCTGGCCCATTTTGTTCCAGCTGAAGCAGCATATTTAAATTTTTCCAGTTAGTGAATCTAATACCACGTTTTAGGCCTTACTATCCAGAGTACGAGCAAGTACTCACACTAGCCTAAAAAGTCCTTTTTCTTCTTTCACATTGTACTCTAGATAGCCTGGCTTATGCTCACATAGTTTTTTTTTTTTTTTTTAATGTTTTTCATTCGTTTCTGCGAGAGAGAGAGAGGAAGAGAGATAGCATGAGCAGGGGAGGGTCAGAGAGAGAGGGAGACACAGAATCTGAAACAGACTCCAGGCTCTGAGCTAGCTGTCAACACAGAGCCCAATATGGGGCTCGAATCCACAAACCGTGGGGTTATGACCTGAGGTGAAGTCAGATGCTTAACCAACTGAGCCACCCAGGCGCCCCAATTCACATAGTTTTCTACTTGGCTCACTGTCTTACATAGTTCACATTTTGTGTGACTCTACCTCCTCAGTGGGGATTTCCCTAACCAAACTACTTGAAAGAGCAACCTGCCAACAAGAGCTAATTCCTCTTGTTCTACTTGTATTTTCTCTATAGCCCTTATTATCTGGCTTACTATATTCTCACTTGTTTATTATGTCTTCCTCTCACTAACATATAATTTCTACTACAAAAAGCATTTTTTCCTCTTTTTCTTTTTTACTTACATATTCATAGCACAAAGAACTGTGATGGACCTGTAGTGAATCGGTGACTTGTAAATATGTTAAATTAATGACCTATAATTTTCATGAGGAGTTAATTTAAGGCATTCATACCAAAAAATACATCTTTTAAAAAATAGCATTTATTTTATTTTTAATTCAAGCTTTAAGAGTCACTTTCAAAGGAATTTATAGGAGATTCTATTTGTACAAGTGTTGCTGACCTGATTATATTCACCTTGTGATTTCTTGAGTGCTTTTCTTCTCAGGTTTAGGAATTAATGAACCCTTGGGACATATAGATTTTTATCCAAATGGAGGAAAAAAACAACCTGGCTGTCCTACATCCATTTTTTCAGGTATACCAGTAGTATTTTTGAATAAATTATGTATGATACAAAATGATGAAAGAAAATCAATTTACATTTTTCCTTCATAATCTATGGGCAAGATTTTGATCACCATCACTGATGATTCATGATAGATTATGAAAAATGATTTAATTGGATTTTTCTCAGCTCATAAAGTTGACCAGTAGATATCCCATTTGGTCATTATGAGACCTATATAGTTTCAACAGTTTTATTTCATTATTTTAAACATTAGGAGACGTTCTGAGTCATTGAAGAAGTAATCTAGTCAAAGTATCATGTAAAGTGAGTTTGGTTCCAGGACTTAATCTTTACCATCACTATAGTATTGTACAAACACAGATTCATAATCTCTTGCATTTGGTTGTTACATAAATAGCCAAGCAGCTGCTGCAGGTGTGGAGTTTAGCTCACTTCATAGCAATAGGAAGCGTCCACAGTGACATCTGGTCAAGTAACATATGGCCAAAGCCCACTGTATCTAGAGAAGCTTGATCAAAGGTTATACAGATGTGAGAATTTGGGGAAAGAAAGGGGAATAATTAAGTTTTAATGTTCCTGGTTTCATAATCCTCTCTGACATTGAGTAGAAATATTAGGGGTGTGGGGTTAGAAGAGAAATGTGTAGATAGTTATTAAGTGTGGTGGCACTGTGTTTGTAGAGTGCGTCAGTTTATTGAAATTAAATATATTTTTTCTCTGTGGTAATTATTTCTTTAGAAAAATATCTTTTAAATCTCCTGTAAAAGCATATTAAATTTACAGTTTCAATGGGACAGCCTCTTTAGCTGCTTGAGATAAAACTGCATTGTGATCAGGCAACATTTTTTAATATTCAGAAGTGCATGGTATTGAGTAGAACTTAACCTTTAATTTTTCTCTAGTTTGCTTGAACTTGGTTTAATACATCTACAGTTCTTTTGCTTTTTTTTTTTTTTTTAACACTTAAGGCATTGCATATATTAAATGCCATCACCAGAGAGCTGTTTACTTGTTCATGGCATCTTTGGAAACAACCTGCCATTTTATTTCATTTCCTTGTCCTTCATACAAAGATTTCCAAGCTGGTTCATGTGTGGACTGTGATGACTTCAAGGAAAAATCATGTCCTAGGCTAGGTAAGCAAGATTGTTATGATGACTATAAGATTTTGTGGAAAATGAATAACATGATTGTTAGTATTTTCTGCTGGAAGCTTTTTATTTACTTATGAATGTGTTAGCATTTTATGGAAAAACTGTCTGTGGAACAGCCAGACAAAATAGTCTCTTTCCTACTAAGTACTTTTTAAGGTATTTAGTGAGAGGAATTTAATCAACTACCTTTCTTTGTTCAGATCTGGTGGTCTCATGATGATCTTTGTTCTTGCTCTGCAGAGGACTCTCCCTATCTATTTATCATCCATCTGTATTTCCACAAAAAAAAAGACTACTTTTTTTTTTTTTTGAGACTTGTGCATTCTTAGTGGCACTGAGGGTTTTTATTTTTATGGAAAGTCTTAGGAGCAGGTGGAGAGGTGTAAACCATAGTTAGCTTTTCATTTGCTATTAGCAAGGAGACATGAGTCATACATGGTTCACACCTTCCAAATCTATAAAACTTGGCAGGAGCAGTTAAGTATTCCAACTTTTGATAACTACAGCCTGCTGGTGGGAAATTATAGAGAAAAATAAATCCACATAAAAATAGAACGTTAGAGATGGAAAGAATCTCGGAGGTTGTTTGTTCAGGATTTTCCAAAATCATTACCAACCCCCAAGCATGTCACGAGCATATAAACATCTGATCAGTGTCATGATTAGGATCTGCCAGAAATGTTTCCAGAGACAAAGGGGCTCAATGGAAATGGGTAACAATTACAAAGGCTGATTAAACAGCTTCCTGCAGTCTTCTTTAGCAGGAGGTTTATATTAATGTGTATAGAGAATTATTAGGAGAGACAGGCAATATGCAGGCTTTGTCAGACTTACTTTCTTGTAGACCCCTTCTGTCCAGAAAACATCTTGTGGGATTCCTTACCTTCAGACCTCACATTGGGGATTACTTTTCTGGTCCCATTGCTTTTCCATATAAATGAGAAAATTGTGACCCAGTGTGAGCATAAGGATTGTGTAAGGACACAAGTGAGAGCTAGAGTTAAACTTCTTAATTCTCAATTCACTGTTCTTTCTACTAATTCAAATTTCAAATTCAGAGGTAGAGTGTGGGAAGAGACAAATACATAAAGTGGGAAGCATTTTCAATATATATATGTGTGTGTGATAATATTTCAAATGAACTAATAATGTATATATCTGAAGTATACATATTATATACATAATATGTAGTATATATAGATGCTACCTATACTTCATGTGTTATATGTATAATGTACAGACATACATACTGTATCTGTATTAGTGTGTATATGTAGGAGAATTGGGGGCTCTACTCATGGAATAAATTCTGTATTGATTTTATCTAATCATTTTATTCTGCTGAATTTACTAAAAAGAGATACAAATAAAATTATTAATTTATGATATAATAGTAAAAACCACTACAAATGGATTGTAGCCATATAGAGTATGATAAACACTGATAAGATTTCCAGGGAGTAGATTTGTTTGTGAATCTTTAATTTGAGTTACTATGTAATTAAAATAAATAGAATGTAAAATTATTTGAAAAGTCATTTTAAGTTACAAAAATCCATAAAGTATTATTATAATTATCATTATAATACATTAGTTCTTTAGTTCCCTTAGTTATTTGAAAGCTTTTTGTGCTATTTATAGAAGTCTAGTTTCTAATGTTTTCTTTCTCAAATCTCAGGTAATAAAGCTGAGCGATGGAAAAATGCTTTAAAAGAAAGAAAAGAAAAAAGATTTCTCAGGACCACTGTGTTTTTGGATACTACTGGCACAAGACCATTCTGTAGTAAGTTAATGTTTTTAACAAATCAACAAATAGTTTTATATACTAACATATTTTCTCCAAAATGTTCTTCCTTCCCACTCCAATTTCATTATGTAACTTCAAGGAACTCTGTAATTTTTAGAGCCAAATTCAAATAAGGACTTGATATTTTAGATAGAATGAACATATGCTCTGGGCAGTATTTTCCCAAAGAAACAATGAAGGCTTTTTGTTCTTTTCCTCCAAATCTTTTCCTCCAAAGCATGATTATCCTTCCCACCTTTATAGATATGTCAGTATATACCAGATTATAGAGTTCAAGACATCTGCCTACACCATTACTGTCCTTTGGGAACTGAAACTAAACTAATAAATAATAATCTTCCCAACATATTTAGAGTTAGATAAGAGAAAATTTAATGAAGAGAGAATCTCTTAGAAATATATTAAATAATTAGATTTATGAGGAGCTATTTAAAAAATTATTCTGTTTAAAGATGAAAAGCTGGTAGCTGTTTATAAATAAAGGTAAAACCTATTATAGGAAGAATCTTATGAGAAGTTTCAAGTCACTGCCATTGACCTAAGTTACTGAAGGATAAATATTTAAAATTGATTCTCATATAAAAGTATTTTTGGAGTGCCAGTCGGTTAAGTATCCAACTTGGGCTCAGGTCATGATCTCACAGTTCATAAGTTTGAGCCTGGCCTTGGGCTCTGTGCCAACAGCTCAGAGCCTGGAGCCTGCTTTGGATTCTGTGTCTCCCTCTGTCTCTGCCCCTTCCCTGCTCGTACTCTTGTTTCTTTCTCTCTCTCAAAAATAAATAAACATTTAAAAATAAATAAATAAAAAATAAAAGTACCTTTAGCTCTTTTAGTGTTAATGTTTTGCAGACACAGTTATTATCAATTCTCAGATGTCATAATTTTTAAATATTTCTTAATTTTTAAAATATTAGTGTTATGTCCTATCATTTGGAATTAGGCCTATTATTTAATGAAAATTTTTACTAAATTAAATTTAGATTCAAATGCAGATACAAGAAATACAGAGCGATCCTGTGTACACTTTATCCAGTTTTCTTCAATGTCAACATTTTGCAACACAATATAATAATAATGTAATATCACTACCAGAATATTCATATTTCCCCAGACACTCCTCTGTGTGTATGTATGTGTATCTATGTACAGTTTAATCATACATTTAAGGCTAGTATCTGTCACCACAGTGAAAATAATGAACAGTTCCATTACCACAAGGATCCTTTGGGTGATACTTTTATAACTATATATACCATCCTGTCCTGCTTTTCTAAAATTTTGTCATTTGATAGAGAACAAACTGAAGGTTGATGGAGGGGGGGTGTAGGATGGGCTAGATGAGTGATGGATGTTAAGAAGGGCACTTGTGATGAGCACTGGGTGTTGTATATAAGTGGTGAATCACTGAATTCTACTCCTGAAACCAATATTGCATTGTATGTTAACTAATCAAAATTTAAATTAAAAAAAAGAAAAAGAAAGATGATAAAAGAAAAAATAAATAAAATTTTGTCATTTTGAAAATGTTATA
This sequence comes from Hyaena hyaena, assembly GCF_003009895.1. Classification (NCBI taxonomy): domain Eukaryota; kingdom Metazoa; phylum Chordata; class Mammalia; order Carnivora; family Hyaenidae; genus Hyaena; species Hyaena hyaena. Next base: position 93,845 of record NW_024080906.1, on the reverse strand, counting down.
TAAAGGGACTCATTCATATGTGACCTTTTAATTGGCTTTTTTTTCCACTCAGCATTCTCTGGAGGTTTGTCCATCATTCCTTTTTGTTGCTGAGGCGTATTCTATGGTATATATGTACTAGAGTTTGTTTAATTGTTCATCTCTTGAGGGACATCAGGGATATTTTTAGTCTTGGCTATTATGAATAAAGCTGCTATGAACATTTATATACAAGTTTTTGTGTGAATTTAAGTTTCTGTTTCTCCAAAGGCCTAAGAAATGCACTTCCTGACTCAGAAGCTAATCAACCTTATAAGAAATTGACCAAGTGTTTTTCAGAGTGCAGTACCCGTTTGCAATCCCTTCAGCAAAGTATGAGTGATCTAATTTCTCTGATTTCTTACAATCACAAAACAATTGGTGTTCTCATCATTTAAAAACTTATTCATTCTTGTAGGTGAATAGTGATGCCATTTTGTGGTTTTAATTTTTGTTATCCTGATGGTTGATAATAATGGATATCTTTTCTGTATATCCCCTTTGGTGAAATATGTGTTTATATCTTTTTCCCATTTACTAACTGGATTTTTTTAAGTGTTGAGTTTTGAGCATTCATCATATATTTTCACAGTAGTGCTTGTTGGATGTTTAGTTTGCAAACATTTTCTCCCATCCTGTAATTTGACTTTCTTTTCATTTTCCTTACAAGGGTTTGGCAAGGGCAAAAGTATTTATTTATTTAAACCCAAGTTAGTTAACATATAGTGTAGAAATGATTTCAGGAGTAGAATTTAGTGACACATCATTTACATATAACTCCCAGTGCTCATCCCAGCAAGTGCCCTCCTTAATGCCATCGCCCATTTAGCCCATCCCTCCACCAACACCCCCTCCCAGCAACCCTCAGTTTGTGCTCTATATTTAAGAGTCTCATATAGTTTATTTCCTCTCTGTTTTTATCTCATATTTGCTTCCCTTTCCCTATGTTAATCTGTTCTGATTCTTAAATTCCACATTGGAGTGAAATCATGTGATACTTTTCTTTCTCTGACTGACTTACTTCACTTAGCAAAATACACTCTAGTTCCATCTGTGTTGTTGCAAATGGCAAGATTTCATTCTTTTGATTCTCTGCAGAGCCCTAGATCTTGAAGATTTTCTCCTAGAATTTTTTTTTCTTCTAAAAGTGTTAGAGCTTTATGTGTTACTTTTAAGTCTGTAATTCATTATTGATTTAATATTTGTATAATATGTGGGGTTTAAGTTGAGATTCATTTCTTTTTTGCCTTTGGATGCCCATTTGCTCCAGCACCATTTGTTGAAAAGGCTGTCTTGGTTTATTGAAATGCATTTGCACCTTTATGAAAAATTAGTTAAGCATATTTGCTTAAGCATATTTCTATTGGGTCTAGATATTGTCCTCTGTCCTGTTTCATTGATTTATCTGTCTATCCCTTTCCTATACCACACATTATTAATTATGGGTGTTGTAGTAATTAATATGTAAGCTTTATAATAAGAGTTAATATCAGATAGAATAATTATTTCTTCATTCTTCTTTTTCATAATAATTTTAGATATTCTAGGGTATTTGCTTTTAAATAAAAATTTAAAATAAGGTTGTCTACGTCTACAAAGCCTTGGCTGGGATTTTGATTGTAATTGCATTAAACCTATGATCAAATTAGGTAGAACTGCTCTCCATACCGTGTTGAGTCTTCTGATTCATATACATGTTATTTCTTTACATTTACTTTAATTCTTTGATTTCCTTCATCAGTATTTGGTAATTTTCAGCATGTAGATCCTGTGTATCTTTTGTTGCAGATATACCTTTTTATTTTTTTTAATTTTTTTGAGTGATGGTAAGTGATATTTTTCAATTTTAAATTTTCAAATATTTTTAAATATCCCCATGTCTATTATTAGTATATAGAATTAGGATAGAATATTTTGTTTTGAGCTTGTTTCTTGAGGCTTACTAAATTCACTTATTATTTCTTGAATTTTTAAAATAGATTTATTAGAGTTTTGTATGTAAAATCTATCATCTGCAAACAGAGAAACTTTTATTTCTTCCTTTCTAATCTATACACCTTTTATTTCTTTTCCTTGACATATTTCAGTGGCTAGAACTTTAGTATTGTATTAAATAAGAATGGTAAGAGCGGATATCTTGTTTTATTCCCAATCTTAGAAAAAGAATTCAGTTTTTCACCATTAAGTATAATGTTTCCTGTAGATTTTTGTAAATAAAAGTTGAAGTAATTCTTTTCCTACTTTGCTAACAATTTTTCTCATAAATGTGTTGGGGTTTGTCAAATGCTTTTCTTCATCATTGATATGATCATATGATTTTTTTTAATTTGTTGAAATATTGGTTTACGTTGATGATTCTAGAATGTAAGATAGCCTTACATTTATTCCTACAATAAATACCACGTGGTCATAATGCATATTTTTAAAATAACTGTTGGATTTGATTTGCTAATATTTTGTTGTGGACTTTGTGTCTAAATTCATAGATATATTTATATCAGTTTTTGTTTTCTTTTTTACTCTATCCAGTTTGGGTATATGAATAATATTGTCTTTATATAAGAGTAACACAACCTCATAAGATTAGTTGGCAAGTGTTCTCTCCTACTGGAGTTTCTGGGATATATTGTACAAAATTGACATGAATTCTTCTTTAAATATTTGATAGAATTTTCCAGTACAACGATTGGGGCCTGATTATTTCTTTTTTGAGAGTTTTTTAATCACAATTTAATTTCTTTAATTAATTACAGTGCTACTCAGATTATCAGCTACATTTTGTTTGAGTTTTTATAGTTTGTGGTCTTCAAGAAATTGATCCATTTATTCTAAGGCCTTGCATTTATGAGCATAAAGTTGTTTTTATTATTTTTTAGATAACTACACAATCTGTAGTAATTTCTTCTATTTCTTTGCTGTTGGTGATAATTTTTATCTTCTCTTTATTTTTGTCTGTGTTGCTAAAAATTTATCTATTAGTTTTACTATTTTTTTCCCCAAATGAATGGCTTTTTGCTTAATTCATTATGTTTTGTTTTTCTGTATTTAATATCATTGTTTGCTGTTCTTTATTACCTGCTTCTTCCTACTTTCTTTGGATTTATTTTGTTTTTCTGTTTTCTTGAGTCAGGAACTTAAATTGTTGGTTTAAAACATATGCACAGGTTCCAGAGATTAGAACATGGATATATTTAGGGAGGTCTGCCGCAATTACATTATGCACATGTGAATTTCACAGTCTACTGGTATTGACGTTTTACTATGTTATGTGAAATGTGAGAACTTGACTTGCATTTAGGTTTCTTTACATTTTCCACTTTTAAATATCATTGTCTTGAGTAGCTGCAGATTGCATGATAATTTTTGTCTCAGTTATCGAATATGGTTTATAAAACTCATGAGGAAAAGTATAGTCTATTGTATGTATGCATATTTATTCTCCTACCATTTTTCTCTCTTTGTTTTTGATGCTTTTAGATGATTTCAACTCCCTTGTTTGAAGAAATTCTTTCTTACAATATTTAAGAATGGATCTGCTAATAAGAGATTCTTTGTTTTTCTTTGTCTGCACATGTCTTTATTTCTCCTGTATTCTCAGAGGATAGTTTGGTTGAAAAAAGTTTGAGCTTTCTTTTGACCTTTGAAAAATGGCCACATAATGTAGGGAAAATGTTGGCCTCCATGGTATCAGGTAAAAAATCCACTGTGACTCAAATTGGTGTTCTCCTGTAGGTAATGCATCATTTTTCTTTTGCTTCTTTCAATTTTTATTCTTTGTTTAGTATCCTGTTTAGGTTCACTCAGCTTCTTGTATCTACATATTAATTTCCTTCACCAAATTTAGAAAGCCATCAGCCATTCAATTTCTTTGAATATTGTTTCAGCCTCACTCTCTTTTCTCTCTTCTTGATATGATGATAACCCAGACATTACATCTTTTAGTCCCACAGGTGTCTGAGACCCTGTTCATTTTCCCCCCTCAGTCTCTTTTCTCTATGTTGCTGAAATTGTGTGCCCAACTGATCTGTCTTCAGATTCACTGATTTCTATCTTTTATCATCTACTTTACTATCAGGTACACGCAATGAGTTTTATATATATTACTGTAGTTTTTGCTTATGTAAATTTCTATTTTATTTTCTTTTACAGTTTCTATTTTTTTTTTTTTTGCTCAGATTTTTCTATTCATGTTTTTTAAGAGACTCTGACTCACTTTGAAGCATTTTTATGATGACTTCTTTGAAATCCTTGTCAGATAAATCCTAGCATCCGATTCATCTCAGTGTTGGCATCAATTGATTGTCCTTCCTTACCAAAGTTGTGATTGTCTTTGTTCTTGGTATAAGGAGCAATTTTCAATCACATCTTGGGCATTTGTCTATTATGTTGGAATTTGAGTCCTATTTAAATCTTTTATTTTGAGCAGGCAGTTGTATTGTTTAGATTTTAGCTCTATTCTGAGGCTGTGACTTCTTAGATGTATAAAAGTTCAGGATTTTTATATTTTCCTGGTGGCTTGCTTCTTTTTGGCTTTGTACATAAAATTTCATGCTGCCTCCCAATTTTATCTGATTCTGTCACAACAGTTTGTCTCATAGACCCATTGAATCTGTGTCTTTTTTTTCATCTTGAATATTATGTTCTATAGTATTTTATTTCACTTGTTGTTTAACAATTAGTATTTATTATAAATGTTATTACATCAAATGCTCACTTTATTTACCAGTTTTAGTTTTGTACATTTTATCTGGCCCTGTTTTCCCTCCCCCCCTTCTTCCTTTTGGGTTTAACTTTTATCTTACTGAAATATCTCCTTAGTGACTTTTCACTAGTGGTCTCTCCCAGTTTGTCTGTTTCCTTGAAAATATCCTTATCTTTTCCTTACTCTGGAATGTAAATTTAGTTCAAGATAGAATTCTACATTGAGAGTTATTTTTGCTGAGCCCTTTGAAGATATTAATTTTCTTTCCAGATAAATTTATTTTTTTATTTATTAGTGTAATTGTTTTCTGCAGATAATCTATAGTGTTCTTCTGGTTGAATTAATCAATTATTTTATCTCTATTTATTCATGGTGTATTGTTAATCATTTTCTAGCCCCAATGGTCCGTTTAAGTCTCTCAAAAATTACAGAAAAACATTTGTGCTATTTCAAAATAAAGACTCATGTGTTCTTTTAATATAGAAAACTCTCAGCAGTCAGCTCTCCTTCAAAATTCTCCCTTCAGAGCAAGTTGGATTTTGTGTATCCCAGAGTTTATGTAGCATTCCCAGAGCATTTTTAATGTAATTTGGAGGTGATGGGAGGTTCTTGACCACATGATGCAGTCTAATTTAAATTTCATGTTACCTAGAGTTTCATTTAGTCTTGGAACAATCCCCCTCCTCACCCCCCACCCCCACTCCCCCATCTAAGACCCCTACACAGCCAGTAGGAAGTTTTCCCAGTTCCTCTTTGAATGACAAAGCAGAGAATGAAGGTCTCTGGCTCAGTGTGGGACTTTCATTTCAGCTCCTTCACTTAGCATCATGTCTCCTGTGCATGGAAGCTGACATGCAGCCTCTGTCGCCATGCTAAATCCAGTTCCCAGGTCCTGTAGAGATCCAGGGCTTCAGTCCTCCTTACGTTTTGCCTTTATTTTCTCTTCTAATCATAGAAATGAAAGTATCTTAAACTTCCTTTCTCAGCTAACCTCCTAGCTCATGCTTGGAAGTGGTAACAATGAAATCTTGAAGCAGTCTGGCCTGTGATTTTGGGGCAGTGTTTCTGCTTAAGCGTTGTTCTCTGGCCCTTAATGATTGTTTGAGCTACATATTCCTTAATAAATTCTTGTACTAACAAACAAACAAACAGACAAACAAACAAAAAAAACTCACAAGGAGTCAGAACTTTATAGATCAGACAACACTAAATATAGGAGTGAGATCAATATCTTTGCCTCTGAAAGATACACTATATCAATTTTTAGCTGGCATTTTTTTCTTCTTCTTTTTTAAAATTTAAACCTAAGTTATTTAACATATTATGTAATAATGGTTTCAGAAGTAGAATTTAGTGATTCATCACTTACATATAACCCCCAGTGCTCATCCTCCTGACAGATGTCCTCCTTAATGCCCATCACCCATTTAGCCCATCCCCTCACCCCACACTCCTTCAGCAACCCTCAGTTTGTTCTCCGTATTTTATAGTCTGTTATGATTTGCCCCCTTCTTGTTTTTATCTTATTTTTTCTTTCCTCTCCCTATGTTTTCCCTATGTTGGTTTCTTAAATTCCACATATGAGTGAAATCATATAATACTTGTCTTTCTCTGACTGACTTATTTCACTTAAGCATAATTCACTCTAGTTCCATCAACATTGTTGCAAATGGCAAGATTTTATTCTTTTTGAACACTGAGTAATAATTCCATTATATATATATATATATATATATATAATACATACATACATTTATACATATGCATGCATACACATATATGTATACATACATATATATACACATATACATACATACATAAATGTTATATACCACATCTTATTATATATTCATCGGTCGACGGATATTTGGGTACTTTTCATAATTTGGCTATTGTCAGTAGTGCTGCATTAAACATTGGGGTGCACATTCCTCTTCGAGTCAGCATTTTTGTATCCTTTGGAAAAATTCCTAATAGTGCAATTGCTGGGTCATAAGATAGTTCTGTTGTTAATTTTTTGAGGAACCTCCATACTGTTTTCCTGAGTGGCTACATCAGTTTGCATTCCCACCAGCAGTGCAGAAGGGTTCTCCCTTTCCTGCATCCTCATCAACATCTGTTGTTTCCTGAATTATTCATTTTAGCCATTTTGACAGGTGCGAGGTGGTATCTCATTATGGTTTTGATTTGTATTTCCCTGGTGATGAATGATGTTGAGCATCTTTTTATGTGTCTGTTATCCATCTGGACATCTTCTTTGGACAAGTGTCTGTTTATGTCCTCTGCCCATTTCTTCACTGGATTATTTGTTTTTTGGGTGTTGAGTTTGATACGTTCTTTATAGATCTTGGATACTAACCCTTTATCCGATATCTCATTTGCAAATATCTCCTCTTATTCTCTTAGTTGCCTTTTAGTTTTGCTTATTGTTTTCTTCACTGTGCAAAACCTTTTCATCTCAATGAAGTCCCAATAGTTCATTTTTTGCCTTTGTTTCCCTTGCCTCCAGAGATATGTCTAGTAAGAAGTTGCTGTGGCCAAGGTCAAAGAGGTTTCTTCTCTAGAAACTGTTTTCTTCTCTAGAATTTTGATGGTTTACTGTCTTACAAATAGGTCTTTCATCCATTTTGAATTTATTTTTGTGTATGGTGTAAGAAAGTGGTCCAGGTTCATTCTTCTGCATGTCGCTGTCCAGTTTTGCCAACACCATTTGCTTAAAAGACTGTCTTTTTTCCATTGGATATTCTTTCCTGCTTTGTTAAAGATTAGTTGGGCCTACATTTTTGGGTTCATTTCTGGATTATTTTTTTCTTTTCCATAGATCCATATCTATTTTTGTGCCAGTACCATATTATCTTGATGATTACAGCTTTGTAATACAGCCTAAAGTCTGGAATTGTGACGCTTTCATTGATGTTCTTTTTCAAAATTACATTTGCTATTTGGGGTCTTTTCTGGTTCCATACAAATTTTAGAATTGTTCTAGCTCTGTGAAGAATGCTCATGTTCTTTTGATAAAGGGTTGCAGTGAATGTGTAGATTGCTTTGGGTAATATTGACATTTTAACAATATTTGTTTTTCCAAATCAAGAGCATGGAATGTTTTTCCGTTTCTTTGTGTCTTCTTCTGTTTTTTTCATAAGTGTTTTATAGTTTTCAGTATACAGATATTTTAGCTGGGTATTTTTAATAAGAGCTACTATAAGTTTGGTATATATAAAAATGCTTAATTTTACAGTCATTACTAAAAACAGTGAAATTGGCAATTATATTTGTCAAGCAATTTTAGCTAAGACTGTTCATCAGATAAATATGGAAACGTATCATATTTACTTTAGGTGTGCTACTGAAAAAAATTGTTTCATTGACCTAAATTATGAATTTTTTTGGTTTGCACACCAGTTAATATTCTTTAATTATTTGGCCAACTCTTTACCATACTCATGACTTTCTGGCAAGCTTTTTCATTCCTCATTTTCAAGTCTAGGTAAAAATTGACAACATGGAAAATATATTACCCATGTACAAAATGCCTCTCAGTATTATGTGCATATATAATATGTACCTAGATTACACATCCACACATGCATATATATATATACACACACACACACACACACACACACATACATATATATATACACACACATATATATACATACACATACATCTATATCTGCATAGGTACCAAAAATAAGTAGAAAATAATAATAATGTGAATTGCATTCTATATTTTTTTGTAGGCTATTATTTTGTTCTCAGTATAACTGTTCTGGATAACAGTATGAAAAATGGCTTTATTACATTTAAATTATTAAACCAGGTTGGAATAGTTGAAGAATCAAAGATTTATGAGTAAGTATCATTTAGTAATTTTTTTTCATAAATTAAATGTTTATTTTCTTGAGCATCTACTTTGGAATATAATACAGATAAGTGTAAATTTTCTTTCCAGCGAGTCTTAAAATGTTAAATATTAAAAGATCTCAGGTGTTATATTTGAATTCATTCATTGTCTGGAGAAAGATGTAGAATATGAAGTCAACTACTTAACTTGTTTCTGTGATACACACCTAGGGACTACAAACATTAGGGAGTACTTTTTTTTTCGTCTTTTGACTCTCATTCCACTATTCTTCTTCTCAAACTACCTTGCCTTCTACTTATGTCTAGTTTTCAGGCAACATTGTATTCACAGTGATATGAATAAATCTGTCAGTAGAGCAACCCAATTTATTATTTCAGAGAAACACTAGCAGCCACAAATCCTACAATAATAGAAGAGGGTTTTGTTTTTACTTAATCTTCTATTTAGCTTTTTGTGTATATATATGTATGTGTGTATATGTATATATACATATTTTTAAAGTTATCTAAGCATCTCAAAGAATGTTCTCAGCTTGAATTTGTTGAAGGTATACCTGTCTATTTCATAAATTCTCAAACAAGGAAATTCATTTTCTGTTAAAAATGATATGAAGATGCAGGCACTATTAAAATTGTGATTTCCATGGGGTGCCTGGGTGGCTCAGTTGGTTAAGCATCTGACTTCGACTCAGGTCATGATCTCATGTTTTGTGAATTCGAGCCCCATGTCAGGCTCTGTGCTGACAGCTCAGAGCCTAGAGCCTGCTTCAGGTTCTGTCTCCCTCTCTCTCTGCCCCTCCTCTGCTTGCACTCTTTCTCTATCAAAAAATAAAAAAAAAAAAAAAACATTAAAAAAAGTTTTAAATTGTGGTTTCCAACCTGTTGTACTAGACTTCTAGAAATCTCTTAACTAATGTAACTTTTTGAAAGGCTCATAGGTACCATATCTAGTGATGCAATAGAAGAAATACTTTATTTTATTGTGCCTGGATTACACAATTATTACAACAGTTTGGTTTAAGTTTAGACTGACTACTGATGACATCATTAGAATTTCAGGAAGCACTGTTAGAATATCCAGTGTTTACTGTTGTCACATTCTAAGTAGTTACGATACCTGAATTGACTAAATTTAGTGTGTGATGAGCTTCAGACTTGAGTACATCATGACATCCAAACTTACTCAACCTTTAAAGTGAACAAGGGAAAATTCTCTGCATGCATATATATTTGCACATTAGCATTGCAAACGATGGCAGTGATGTATATAATTTTACAGTATTATTATGATCCTTTGTTGAAAATCTAAAATAACAGAAAAATATACGAAGTAGCCATAGCTCATAATAAACGAGGTTTGTTTTGTAAATAAATCTTTAAAACCTTAAAATACACAAAGAAAATAATAGTAAAAGAAGTATATTATGATCAAATATTGAAAACCTGTGTGCTGACATAACAAAGAGTATTTATAGTATCATGGGATACGAGGGGCGTTCTTGGAAATTACATTCCAAGTTGTAAGTCAGGGAAATTTTTTTAACTTTGAGATAAATGTATTTTTAATATTATATCCTTATGAATTTAATTTTCATAAAGTTATTAAAGGCATTTCAGATAATTCAGTAGTTGGATAAAACTGGTCCTGAGTGAGCATCAAAATTAATTTGCTTTCTTTTTTCCTTTTCTAACTTGCCTTCAGTCACCCAAAGACTATTAAATAAATCAAGCCAGGATTTCAATCCAAATTCTTCATTTACATCAAGGCCCATCTTTTAATAAGAGAAACTTCAAATTATTTCCACCATACTCCATCTGAGTACGATTGACTGGGTTATAATAATGAATAGTTATTTTATAATAGTTTATTGCTTTACGTTGCTTAAAATTGTGTATGTATGTGCCTGTATATGCATACACACACTATATGTATGATCCTTTATTTTTATAAAACATATACTTTCTTAGATTTTTGAATTCGCTTATTCAACAGTATTACTCAGCACCACTGAAACTTATTCAGGCATTTCATTAAATAATGGATACCCAAGCTAAAATAGTACTGTATTGTTCTTAAGGAAGTCACAGAACACTAGAGGAGACTAATGCGTAATTGCATCTCTGAGTAATTAAGTTCTATAGTAGCTTATTTGCTGTGGGTATATGAGGAGGATGCAAGGAAACATTTGAAGGGGAGATATTGCAGTCAAGGGATGAAGACAGTGCTTTCAAAGGCATGGAGATAGGAAAGTACCTGAGTTCAGTAACAGCCCACAGACTACAATCCTAGAGAAGTTGTTCCTAACTTGTTCAAAAGGCAAAGAAATTGTCATTCTTCATTTCTTTTATAAACATCATTGTGTATGCAGAACACCATGAAATATTGATGTATTTTATTCATGTTCTTGAATTAGTGCATTTTTAATGAAGGAACATAAACATAGATGATATATTCATGACAAATCTACAAATCTGTCCATCTAAGCCTGGCCAAGGGCTTTACTGTTTTTGTTAATAATTCTTTGCTAATGACTTTAGTCATGCTTTGAGATTTAAACTGTTTCAGAAACCAGGGAAGTTAGAGACTTTTAAATGACTTTTTGCTTCCCTCTTCAAAACTGAATAGGAAGATTTGCTCACTGTAGAAAATGTATCATATTATACAGTTGAAAATGAAAATCACATATAATTATATCATCCAGGGATGTTCACATTTACTATGTGGTCTACAACTGTGTCTCCTCTTCATTTACCTCCTCTTTTTCCTCTTCTTCCTTCTTGTGTATACCCATGTGCACACACACATTATTTTCTTGACTTAGCAAAATTAGGATCTTACCGCAAATGTGTTCTGTATCCTGATTTTTATACTGAGTGCTACAGTGTAATCATTTTTTGATATTGCTGTTACTCATTATAATATGATGCCAGATATAATAATATATACATATAGGATTTTAAACAAAAGATATCAATTTTGGATATTCTGGTTAGAAGTTTCCCCCCAGAGGTTGAGTAATGGAGAGATCACAAGTCCAAAGAGGTGGCTGTCGTAATAATTTACATGAGAGATGATGGAGGTCTAGACTCAATACGTGGAAATATTTCTTATTTTTTTAAGGACTTAGAATAGATACTTTTATGATTAATTAAATATGTGAAAGTTTAGTAAAGAAACCAGTTTCAAGGCAACTATTTAAATTATGATGCTGTTTACTGAGCTAGGAAGTCATGGAGAGGAGCCAATTTAATCATTCAATATAATTTCTTGAAAGCTTCTATAGGCCAATAACTATACTAGAAAGTAGGGATACAATTCTGGGCAAATTAGCTTGCTGTCTTTACATAACTTATGTCGAGTGCAGCAGATAGACTTTAAACATACATAATACAAATAAAATGATGATGTTCATCATTCTTCTCTTCAAAGAGAGGAATTTACATTGAGCTAGGAACTGTGCTAAGTGCTGAGGATACTGTGATGAGAAAAATAGACATGGTCCTACCCTCATTAAGCTTAATGCCCTAATAAAAGATATAACAGTAATCAAAACTAAATAAAACTGTGTAAATAAAATCTAAAAAATGTCTTGAGACAAATTATTGTGTGCATGGAAACATAAAATGATGGATGTGAATTAGAGAGGTCACTAAAAGTTTCTCTGAGGAGATTTTATATTAGTTGAAACCTAAATGATGGGCAAGATTGATTAGCTTTGCTATATTCCAGGCCACAGTACCAGCGAATGCACAGATCCTGAAGCAAGAGAGAACATAGCCCATTTCAGGATCTGAAGGAATTTTCTAAGGTCTTAAAATGGAAGCAGGACAAGCAAGAGAGATATGAGAGAAGTAGGAAGCCCTTGGATTTTATAAAAACTAGAACTTGTAGGGCATGTTCTGGGATTTAAATTTTACTCATTGGGCAAATGAAAATCACTAAAGTGTTTTAATTGGGGCAGTTTGTTTGGAGCCGTGTTGGATCTTTATTTTGGAAAAACAATTTGACCACATTGGTTTGACTAGTAAAAAGACGGGATGCTGTTGCAAGAATATAGGCAAGGAACAATGGTGTCCTGAGTGCTTGCTGTGGAAATGGATGGATCCAAAGCAGATCCAGGATATTTCAGAGGGATAGTCTGTAGGAATTTATGATACATTGGATATAGGGGTTGAAAGAAGGGGTGATATCAAGGGTGAATCCTAATTAGCTTGGATGGTGCCATTTAAAATAATAAGGAAATTTGTAAGTTGTAGTGTTTTGTTGTTGCTGTGGTTGTTGTTCTGGTGAGAGATGGGTGTTAGGAAATATGTCATTTAGATTTGAACCTACTGAGTTTTAGACATGGTGAAAAGCAATAGATCTCAGCAAACAGAGCTCAAATAGAGGCAGGGATTGGTGTTCACAAATAGTTGGTATTGGAAATCACTGAAGTGGATGTGAAATTGTAGACAGAGATAGCACAGTCCCATCTGGACATAATGACTCTGAAGTATCTCTGAGAAATCCAGATAAGGTCTTGGACAGAAATCAGAGATATGAACAATGACATTATATTCCATGAAAGAGGAGGTAAAACCATTTCCTGGCGGGGAGCAGAGATGGCCTTTGAAGAGAGTAATGACATCCTTTTTGGGGCCCAGATGTTTGAAGAATCAAAAGGAGGAAAGAGCAGGGATAAATATAAGACGGCACAAGAGCTGGACACACCACTGGTTGCTCCTCAGCTGCTTTACGTGATTGTCGCCTCTGCTCAAGCAAATCATTGTTGCCTTGAAGGAGCAAATTAATGCAACAGAGGTTTAAAATTCTTTCTTTCTCTCTCACCTTTTTTCTTTTCTTCTCTTCCTTCCTACTTTCCTCTTCCCGCTCACCCACTTTCCTTCTCCTCTCCCTCCCTTTCTCTCCTCCTCTTACTTATGCTGCTCCTCCTCCTCCTTTTTCACCTACTTTGGATTCCCCTTTGTAGTCAAGCAGATCCATATTGACCTGACTCCAGGACCCCTATGTTTCTAGGACACAGGGGTGAGGAATTGAGTAGAGTGATGAAGAAGAGCATTGACATGGCTGTGTATTTTCATTTCAGCTTTGCATTCTCTAGCTTTGGAAAGGCATTTGTATGCTCTGATATTCAGTTTTCCCATCTGTAAACAGCAATACTAATAGTACCTACTAAAGGAAGTTGTCAAGATAGTTAAATAAGGTCAAGCATGTCAAGCTTTATTATGGTTCTAGGTACACTATAAATGCTCAGAAAATTGTACTTATTAAATTCTACCTTTATTTTCTTTCCTTTTGAAAACTGTGGCTTTTGTAATAACTCACAAATATTTGACAAAATGGCGCAGAGCAATTAAGAATTATTATTAGAGTATCCTGTCAGCGAACTGTAATAGCTGTGCAGGTGTCTAAAACAAGAAGCATAAAATGACTTCTGTAATTTTAGACAAATGTACAATCTAGACACCAAGTCAGAAAGATAAGATGTCCCATTTTTTCTCAAAAGGTATCCCCAAATAATTTTGTATGGGGATGCAAGCATTATTATTTTATTTTGTTTTAATTTATTTTAATAAATACTTTTATAAATATTGTTTGGCTTTTTACCTTTAAGATTGTTCTTTCTATACTACTTCAAGATTATATTGACTTTAGAGTTAAATTATATTTTAAATTACTAATATGCTAAGCATGTTAAATTTTCTGTTTAGGAAGAACAGATCATTTTATCATCTTAAAGAAGTCAAGATTCTTGCTCAATTTTCAAATGATGTTAGAAGTATTTCAGGCATTGGTCTGGGATATTTTCAGAACTCAAATCAGCAATGTTCCCAATGCAGTTACAACATCCATCGTGTTATGGTACAATCAATTACCTATCAAGAAAGGTAAGGAAACTAAAGTTTGATTTTAGCATATTATCTTTTAAACTTAAAAATATCAGCATGCTAAGAAATGGCTTAAGAATTGATATATTCAGATGCCTGTTTATTATATTTTACACAAATATTAGAATATCTAAAAGGTTCAAAACACTTTTTTAATGAAAATTAGTTTGAATGAAGTTTAGTGTGCAATCACATTACCTAGACAAAGAAAAAACACAATTATTTCATTAGACACAAGAAAAATGAAAAAAGTGAGACAAATATCTGCCTTAGAAGTTGATCAATAATTTCTTACATATACATATATGTTTACAGACTGATTGATATTCCTTTTATACAATTCTTTGGATGGAGTTCAATGGCTGAAAACTATCATGAGGCATATGGTCATAGAAGATAGAAGTCATCAGAACTTTCAATATTTTTTTCTCTTAACTTTATTTGGGAAGAGGAAACAAACAGTCCATTGTTTATATTATATTTCAGAGACTAGATATCACTGGAGATTCAACCCTAGGAATATATTGACATCAGTGGAGCACTAGCATATATACAATAACAGCAGGAGGAAAATCTGGTTCCTTTGTGTCCTGGTTTCTCTGTTATGTCACAAATATCTCCATTATACAAAAATGTGATACTATCATGGCTTGATGGGGATTTTTGAAGATGATAGATTCTATCAGTATTTTTTTTGTCCATCTTATATGCTTTTCTTAGTTACATGTTCTCACAACTGAGGAGGTTTTCCTACCACGCTTGTCCTCATGATATTGATATACATGTTCACCCTGGCAGAATTCATATTCCCACAGAAATACCTCTGTGAAAGCATTAAGAACCACTAAGACCTCTTTAATTGTTGATCATCTGTCCATTTTGATATGTGAGATATGAGTTGTTCCCACTGTGAGTGTCAACTGAGAGTCAATAGCAATGAGTTTGTGGAATTGCTAGAAATCACTCTTCTTTAGTTGACTATAGATCTTTCTTTTTATTTCTCTTTACTTTTCTGTATTTGTATATTTGATTCTCCAGTTAGCTTTATATGAATATTGAACACAGTAAATAAGAAGTTTTGGAGAATAAAAATAATAAATGATAAGAATATGCATTTAGACGAGGTCTATATTAACAGAGGAAAACTGGAAAGATTGTTTAAAGTGTAAATTATTTTGTAACTTTTGGTATGAAAATATTTAGCCACTCAAAAGTCAGTAATTAAAATATAGTGGGAAAAATCTAGGGGTAATTTTACTGTTCTTTGCCTTTGGTTGAAATACATACAAAAATACCAAAATATATGGAAAATTTCAGCTAGAAATATTAGCAATATTATTCCCTAACAAAGTATACCAGACAGACAGACAGATGCGCACACACACACACACACACACACACACACAAGCACACATACTTTAAGGGGTCATGTTTGAAGGACTCAAGGTCAAGATTTGTAATCTTCAACTGATCTCTTTATTTATTATCTTAAACATGCAAACCTTCTGGTAAACATAAGAATGCAGACTTTACTTGTAATTCCCAAAAGCTAGGCTTTAAAGGGGCCAAACTTGTTGCACCACCATAGCCTCCTAATTTCCCCCATTAATACTTCTCTGAGCGTAATGAAGGTGAGTATGAACAGAGAAGTTTAGAGGTTGTAGTTTTATACCTTCTGTTTCTGCTACTTAAGTGTAAAGAATTCATATTGTCCTTGAATAAAGTCTTTTCCCAATATATCACAACTGGAAAGAGAAAGAAAGAGTTTTATCTTCAATATAGAAGTATAGAATATAAGCCTTGGCCAGACACCAGTTATTAGCTAGAACCTTTATACATAAAATATCACAGAAGCTCAAGATGAGAAAGAGAAATTTAGTTCCATACACGTGGATAGTAACAGGAACTAAGAATAACCTACCCTTTGTTTATATAGGCAAATGATAGGACTGTATACTACTCTTATCATTTAAGCAAAAGTGAACAGGAAAAACACAAAAAACAATAACAACAGTGACAACAACAAAATGCTGTGCATTTCATCATGAGCAACATAGAAAAAAAGATGTAACAATCAAGATTTAGAAATAAGGCTAAACCTTTGAAAGATTTATTATTGGAAATAGATGGAAATTGTACAAATCATTGCTTGATGTTCTTAATATTTAAAAAACAGTAATTCATGAAAGAACAAGTGAAGAGCACTTGTTTATGATTGTAAAACAGCTGACTGTGATGCCAAATGAGCTCACAGTTAAAGACAATATCAAGTTTAGTATCAACATTAAATATGAGAAAAAAATAGAATTGATCAATAATGTAAAAACTCATAATAATTTATAGACTAGGGTGATATAAATAATATAAAAGATTGAGGAACAATTGTTGGGGAAAAATAATTGAAATGCAAAATGTAGCTATATGGTGTTGCTGAAGAGGAGACACAACAGAACTAAATGCAGATGTGATACAAGAAAACTGTCCTCAGAAGAAGATATAGATCTCAAATTGATAGAATAAACTAAGGACTCGAAACTAAAGGAGATCAACCTTTAGACTCACTCTTATATATCAGTCAGTTAAGCGTATGCCTCTTGATTTTGGCTCAGGTCATAATCTCATGGTTTGTGAGATCGAGCCCTTCATCAGGCTCTGAACTGAGAGCATGGAGCCTGCTTGGGATTCTCTTTCTCTCTCTCTCTCTCTCTCTCCCCCCCCCCCTCTCTCTCTCATTCTCAGTTTCTCTCTTTCTCTCTCTCCCCCCATTTCTCTCCCCTACTCTCTCTGCCGATTCCCTGCTTGAGTGCTTTCTCTCTCTCTCAAAATAAATAAATATACTTTTTTAAAAAAGATAGAATTTTCTATATATACAAAGAAATCTTTATAGAGTGGAAGATTAAATGTTGCAGCAACTGAAGTGTCCATCAGTAGTTATTTAGTATTGCATTTAGTTATTTAGTATTGAATGGCTTCAAGATTCTTTTGAAAGTATTATGCATGGAACTTAAATTTAATGAGAGTATTTGGTTAGGAAAAGCCAACACAGCTGTCTTCAACTTAAAGAGTAATCTTAGGAAACCTATTTACAGTTATATTATTTGTGCTAAAGTCTTCAACCTCCCATTTCTGTATTTTAAACTGTCTGGCTAAAGGCTGACGAGTACAGTACTTTGGGAGAATATGAGGCTGGAACTCTAGAACTCTGAAGGGTGTTTACAGATAGCAATTTTGACATAACTCATTTTACATTTTTTCAAAATCTGTTCATCCCTCTTGAAACCTGTCCTCCATCTTCAACATCCACACTGCAATTTTTCCTATGTCCTCAAATGATGCTCTCTAAGTCACTATAATTTTGAGAGGTGATATAGGTCAGGAACTCCAAACAGTGTCACCCATGTGAGTAGTGCATGTGTGTTTCTATATGTAATGTAAGCTACACCTCTGAGAGTGTATTAATTTTACGCCCATATAAAAATTAAGTAGTTTTAGGATGACTGGCAATGAACTTTTTCTTTTCTTTTCTTCTTTGCTGTTCTTTTCTTTGAGAAAGAGCAAGAGAGTGGGGAAGAGGGGTAAAGGAAGAGAGAGAGAGAGAGAGAAAGGGAGAGAATCTTAAAGACTCCATGTTCAGCTCAGAGCCCTACTTGGGACTCAATCCCACAACCCTGGGATCATGACCTGAGCCAAAATCAAGAGTTGGATTCTCAACCTACTTAGCCGCCCAGGTATCCAAGCTTTCATAGTGTTTACTATTAGAGTCATTATTGAACAAAAAGGTTATTATGCCTAAATATTTTTAGATATTCAGTGTTTTAATTATAATATTAAGGGACAAGATAGTTTTATTCATATTCTCCTAAAATTGTTTTAGATTAAAATTCTCTTGCAGTTATATAAGGATTTTTTAAATATTTGATAATTGAAATAAGTGGTTCTCTTTAATTTGCTTAGAAGTTATGGTGACATACTTCTAATTTGCAATTGTACCTTATATAAATAAATATATAACAAATACATTTTTCAGTCAATCCTTATTGTTCATATAACAGTTGCTCTTTTTTTGTATATTTGTCTTGTAAGTTAGTTTGCTCTAAATATTTTCAGTGGCAGAAAATACATAAAGTATATATTTGGATGATAGTAGATGCTCAATTAAAGCAATCCCTTTTTTCTCATTTTTCTTTTCTTGTTAGTCCCTAATTTAACTTTTCTTCTACCTCATTTAATCTATAAATACACAGCTGAGCCAACAAAATGACCAACCCAATAATGATACAAAACAGATCTGTCTGTCTTGCTAAAGCAACTCATCTTTAAAATGCCTCATTCCCAAAATTTTCATGAAACTGTAAGTCTCATTCTCCATAAATACATCTTCCTACCTTTTTGTAAAACTTTCCTTTTTTAGTACTTTTGAAACTTCTTACCCAAACTTTGTATTCGCTGTACCATACTATCCACTCCAGTAATGCTGTGATCAGAATCCTCACCCAATTGAGTTGTTGGGGACACATGAAGACTCTGAGACAACTGATTAAGAACTTTAGAAATGAAAATTCACACTGATTGCAATTTCATCTCATAAAGTGGAATTTATCATCTGAATTATTTGTCCTAAACATAATTTAACCTTCTTTTTTAGGGAACTAGCACACAAGGAAGGGATTTTTTAGGTGTATGTTTTGTTCGATGCTTACAATTTAAGGGAAAATTATTAGGTATCAAGGAAAGATGACTCCTTTGATGATGTAGGCATGAAAGAGATATCCTAAAGTTTTCTTTTTCTATTAGTAAGCTTCTTTCAAGATGGATAATAGTGGTTAAGTTTGTTTTGATCTACTACATCTTAGACACTATCTTTGCAATCTTTGAAACACCTTTCTGAGGTAAGTATTTTCTTTATATTATTAGTAAGAGAACAGAAACTCAAGGGTTTTGTAACATGTCTAAGGTGTCTCAGCTGAGAAGTACCTTTGCAATGATTTGAACCCTAACTTTTCTTGAGTTTTTTATGTTCTTGTTTTCTTTTGTTTCAGTTGCTGTTATTTTTATAGGAGTAAACATTTTTTATTAATTAATATAGTGAATTATTTCCATTATGGAATATTCAGAAAATTTAATTCAAATATAATGTTACAACTAAGAGATATCACTGTTAACATTTTGTCATGCTTATATATAATCAACACGTTATAACTGAATCATGAATCGAATTTTTTTTTAAGTTTATTTATTTTGAGAGAGAGAGAGAGAAAATGAGCAGGGGAGGGGCTGAGAGAGAGAGAGAGAATGAGAATCCCTAGCAGGCTCTGTGCTGACAGTGGGACTTGAATCCACCAACTGTGAGATCGTGATCTGAGTGGAAACCAACAGTCAGACACCTAACAATGAGCCAGGGAAGCGCCCCTGAATCTAATTATATATATTAAATTATAAGCAGGCTTTCTGTGTAGAATCATACAGCTTATTCACTACAGTAGCTTTTGCAGGAATCACTATTTACGTAGGTAACAATGTGAACATAATGTACTTGGGGCTGTACAGTACCTTGGACCTGATTAGAAGCAATTTTTTCTTCCAAAATGTAAGTTAATGGCTGCCATTATATTTTGTCTTTTGTGGAACATTCAAATTATTCTCTCCTATCTTATTGGGCATTTTATTCCCACCCCCCAGTGCTTGGTTATCATAGATACTGATTATATGTGCATAGACAACTATCTGTATGGTAAACAATTTCTTTGTTTTATATTCACAGAAGGAAAATCAAGCATGAGGAACAGTTTCTTTTTCTTTTTTAATAGTTTATTGTCCAGTTGGTTTCCATATAACACCCAGTGCTCATCCCACAAGTGCCCTCCTCCATGCCCATCTCCCCCACTTCCCCTCTCCCCCACCCCCATCAGCCCTCGGTTTGTCCTCAGCATTCAAGAGTCTCTCATGGTTTGCCTCCCTCCCTCTTTCCCACTATTTTTCCCCTTCTTCTCCCTCATGGTCCTCCATTAAGTTCCTCCCAATCCTTCTATACGTACAAACATATGGTATCTGTCCTTCTCTGCCTGACTTATTTCGCTCAGCATAACACCCTCAAGTTCCATCTATGTTGCTACACATGGCCATATTTCATTCTTTCTCATTGCCATGTAGTATTCCATTGTATATATAAACCACATCTTCTTGATCCATTCGTCCGTTGATGGACACTTAGGCTCTTTCCATGTTTTGTCTATTGTTGAGAGTGCTGCTCTGAACACTGGGGTCCATGTGCCCCTATGCGGCAGCACTCTTGGGTAAATTCCTAGCAGTGCTACTGCTGGGTCATAGGGGAGTTCTATTGTTAACTTTTTGAGGAACCTCCACACTGTTTTTCCAGAGGGGCTGCACCAGTTTACATTCCCACCAACAATGTAGGAACAGTTTCAAATATTGCACCTTAGCACATGATGTTCATACCTTCATATTGATTGTTGGCGAGCTATAGAGAGTTGTGGCTTTTTGCATGCATTTCTCTTTTCTATGTCACTTATGAGGGAAAAAGAAAGGGTAAAGGCAGAGAGATGTGTCCACTATTATTTGTAACTCTCTATCTTCTTAATCATTTTTTCACAGACACATATTATACACAATTCATTCATTGGTTATTCAGTAACAAATAGGGTAAAGTAATTGAATATGCTATGGAGAAAAAATAGGCATGCACATAAATTTTAACTTTTATGTAAAATCTAAACATTGGATAGACTATGCAAATTTACCAAATTTATACAAATTATATACAGTTGTTTCTATTCACGGGGGAAGGAAAAACCTTAAAAACACTTATGTGTGGTTACCAAAAGTCAGCATTCCCTGCTGTTTGGAAGTGCTAACAGAGGCTTGGATGAAATGTATACTTTAAGTTTAATTACGTAGATAATTGCCATAAACGTTTAGTTGCTTTTCCTATTTACATCTGTTCCTACAGATAATGTGCAATTAATGAGAATTAGTACTGCCAAATTATTGGGAACATGAGTTATAAAAGCGGGACGCCGTATGGTCCAGATATACTGTGTATGCATTCAGCCAGTAATTATCTCTCTATAACAAACTCTGGTAGAGACTACAGACAGCATCCTTCTCCTTTGCAGCATTTCCAGGAGAGTAGGGCCTTTGAACTTAGAGATTGAGAGGAATATTCCTAGTGTGGAAGTGACCTGGGATGACTTCTGAGAAAAGTGAGACTAAATCTACTTTTAAAAATTTTACCTAACAGTAAAATGTACTTTCTGGCATATACTTCTATGAGTTTTGATAAATTCATGGAGTCATACAACCACCATCACATTCAAGATACAGGACATTTCCATCAATGACAAAGACAGCCCTGTGCTGCCCCTTATTGTCAACCCCACTCCCCACTCCCACTCTCTGGCAACCACTGTCTCTCGTTTTGCCTTTTCTAGAATATTATATAAATGGAATCATACAGTATGTATAGCCTTTTAGGTATTTTTTTTAGCTTCAGACATTCCAAATTCATGCATTTTGTTGCTTATATCAATGGAATGTTATTGATAACTACTGCAATTCGTTTATCCACTCACCAGTTTGAGGACATATGGTTTGTTCACAGTTTTTGATATCTATCTATGAATAAAGCCAACATAAATATTTGCATGTAGGTTTTTATGTGAACATAAGTTTTCATTTCTCTCGGATAAACATCTAGCAGAGAAATCGCTGGGTCATACTGTAAGTGTATGTTTAACTTTATATGAAACTGCCAGACTGGTTTCCAAAGTGACTGTACATTTTGCTTTCCCACCAGCACTTAGCAGAGTTCCTTTACTCTCCCACATCATCATCAAGTTTCTTTGTTGTTTGGCTTTTATTTTCCCAGCACTAGTGTTTTTAATTTGGATTGCTCAAATGACACATGATGTTGACGGCCTCTGCCATTTAACTAAGAGTATTTACATCAGTTATTTTAATGTCATTATTGATATGGTTGAGTTTAAATCTGTCATCTTACTATTTTGTTTTCTATTTTTCCCATCTGTTCTTTGTTCTCAGTTTTGTCGTTGTCTGCCTTCTCTTGGATAAATCGAGTAGTCTTACATTTTATTTCCGTTGTGGGCTTATTATTATTATTATTATTATTAAACTCTCTGATTATTTTGGTGGTTTCCTTGGGGTTCATTTTATAATCCTTAACTTATCAGAGTTTACCTCCAAGTGAATTTTACCACTTCACATTTAACGTGAGAACCTGACAGTAGTATAATTCCATTTCTCCCATCCTGGCTTGTGTGCTGTTGCTGGCAGACATTTTACTTGTACATATGCTAAAGATTCCATAATACATTGTATCATTTTTGTTCAAAGAGTCAATCTATTAAAGAGAAATGAATAATTAGGAAAAGTTGTATATATTTATATACTCACATAGTCACTATTTCTGATACACTTCTGTTATGTAGATGCTGCTGGTATAGTGTGGGTTTGCTGGTGTGAATTCTTTCAACTTTTGTGTGTCTGAAAAAGTCTTTATGATGCCTTGATTTTGAAAACCAAGTGCTCTGGATATAACTAAAGTTTGATGGGGTTTTTTTGTTTGTTTTGTTTTGTTTTTTAATTTCAGTTAGTTAAAGTAGTTGCTGGACTGTGTTCTACTATGCATTGATCCTAATGAGAAATCTATTGGTATCCTTCTTTTGTTCTTATATAGATAATATGTCTTTCCCCCACTCTGGCTGGTTTCAAGATTATCACCTTACAATTGACTATAAGCAGTATGATTATGCTGTGACTTGTAATTTTCTTCATACTTCTTGTGTTTAACATTTGTTAACCTTTTTGGACCCATAGTTTTATAGATTTCATCAAATTTCATCTAAAGTCTGTTTTTAAAATACATTTTTCCGTGTCCCTTTTCTCTCCTGTTCCTTTGGGGATTCTAATTTCAAGTTCATTAGGGTGCTTGAAGTTTTCCCACAGCTCACTGATGTTTTGTTTATTTTTATATTTTATTTTCTCTCTGCATTTTATTTTGAATAATTTTTGTTGCTATATCTTCAAGTTCACTATGCTTTTATTCTGCAATGTTTAATCTGATATGATTCCCATCCAGGGTATTTTTGATCCCAGACATTGTAGTTTTCACCTCTGGAAGTTTGACTGGGATCTTTTTATATCTCTCATGTTCACTATTTGAACACATGAAATAAAGTTATGATAACTCTTTAGAGAAGGGGACTCTGATGTCCCCTTCTGATTCTCACATCTGTCCTTTGTTCTGGGTTGGTTTCAGTTGGTGAGCTTCATTTGGGCTCATTTTCCTGCTTCTTTGCATGTTTGGTAACTCTTAGTTAGATCATAGATTTTGTGTATTTTATTGTGCTGGGTGCTCTATATTTTTATATTCCTATACATATTCTTCAGGTTTATTATGAAGATGTGGTTAGGCTCTTATAAACAGGTTGATTTTGTTTCAGGTCATGTTTTCAAGATTTATTAGGCAGGCCTGGAGTAGTTTAGGGTTCATTACTCTCACTACTGAGGCAAGAACCTCCCATATGATTTCCGGTGACCGGTGAAATATTGGCTTTTCCCATCTGGCAGGTGGGAACAAGCACCTGCATTAATGCGGAGAACCTTAAATAACTTTTAAAAACAATATTATAAGCTTGGATGTGGTGATACATTGTACCTAGGCTCTAGAGAGCTTTTTCAAATAAGGAAGTACATGTATATCTTGTACTTTGGAATAATACATGGATTTAAATTTTAAAAAATGAACCATGTTTGAGTTTTAGAGTTTTTTTATTACTAGATTTCTTCTGTTATTTTATATATTTCATCAAAGTAATGTATTTATTTCACTAATTTGTGCTAAATAAAGCATTAGAGATGCAATATCCAGTGTTCTTTTTAAAACTAAACAAATGAACATATAATAATCTCCCCATGGTAGTTCAACATATAACAAGTTTTTTTCTAAACTATACTTTTTAAAAATTTTTATTGGTTGGGGAGAAGGAACTAATAACATAGAATAAGTGATGTCAAAATTATGGTCTTGGCAGAGGAAGTAGATAAGCTTTTCACAATGTAAAAACAAAGAAAATTATTTTTTCACATACATTTTGATGAAACTAAACTTTTGGTAGGCATAGTAAACCTGCCCCACTGTCTTGTAATGCTTGCAAAGGTTTGTAAGATGTGGAATATTTCATTCAAAATTATGCATTTATTATATTACTGATTGAAAATATTTTAATGGTAATGGCATTGTGATCTTTTATTGTAGAAAACAAATAAAAATACACTTGCCTTCAATGTTATAAATATGTGAATAGAATAATTACTTAATGGTTCGGGTAATTTACCTGTTAATAAGTTTAATGACACACTTGTTCTACTATGACAACTTAAAAATGAGGTAGATCAGGGAGATCCAGAACAGTGAAGGCACATTGAATGAATAAAAGGTATAGCGGCATCGATAAAGAATCAACACAAGTATATATACATTTGTTTGGAGAAGTGGTAAAGTCATTCCTACACTTAATAATGAAGGAAGATTGATGATCTTTGATAATGTGATAAAAACTACTTTTGCTAATACCTCAAATTCTTATGATTGAAGTATTACCACTTTACATTCACTGTTATAGTATTAAAATTTAAAGTCCAAGGTGCCTTTATTATTTCAAATAGAAGATACTCTCGTGTTCTGTATCAGTTTTTATAATTAAAAACTAATGTCATATTTTATTATTTTTAAACACATTAGCAGGTATAGAAAATTGATTTATTTAAAAATGAACAACTTAACCTAAAAATGCTGTTGAATATTTTAAAAACTTGTTCAGTGGTGTCTCAGGCAAGCTAGAGGAGCTTGGGAGCAATGTATATCTTGAACTAGAGCAATGCATCTTTTCTTTAGTGCCTTTCCTGAACTTTAACCTATCTCTTTCTATCCTACTTGATCACCTGTTTTGAAGGTGTTTAAGGCATTAGCAGGGTTATAAAAACTAGACATGATGTTTGATTCATCACAGTGACATGACTTCGGAAATCTTCAAATGCTAAATACACAATCTCTCCAAGATACAGAATTCTGTACTCTTTATTATTTGTATTTTAGTAGGTGGAAAAGAGGAATGATTAGATTATGTTGACAGAATTTGTCTATGAAGTTAAGCCCCATTCTTCAGTGCTGGCTATTGCAGTAGAAAAAGTAGCCTGGAGCAGCAACTTCTTACTTGACACATCCCCAAAAGCAAGGGAATCAAGAGCAAAAATAAATTGTTGGGACCTCATCAAGATTAAAAGCTTCTGCACAGCCAAGGAAACAACCCAGAAAATTAATAGGCAACCAACGGAATGGGAAAAGATAGTTGCAAATGACATATCAGATAAAGGGTTAATATCCAGAATCTATAAGGA